>NW_006295180.1:258093-309140 GCF_000327345.1 Myotis davidii
CTGGTCACTATACACACACTGACCACCAAGGGGCAGATGCTCAATGAAAATCTTCCCCCTGGTGGTCAGTGCACTCCCACAGGAGGAGCTCTGCCCTGCCATAAGACAGGCTGATGGCTGCCAGCACAGTGGTGGTGGCAGGAGCATCTCCTGCCTCCTCAGCAGCATTAAAGATGTCCAACTGCAGCTTAGGTCTGCTCCCTGATGGCAAGTGGACATCCCCCGAGGGCTGTCGGGCTGCCAGAGGGATGTCTGACTGCCAGCTTGGGTCTGATCCCCCAGGGAGCGGGCCTAAGCCAGCAGGTGGACATCCTCCGAGGGGTCCCAGACTGCAAGAGGGCATAGGCTGGGCTGAGGGACCCCCCGCCCCCCCCGCGAGTGCACAAATTTTTTTGCACCGGGCCTCTAGTATACTATAAAGTACTATTCATGATGCCTAAGCAGGGTGGACTTCAAGTGAGCTGCTAGCTAGGGCAGGATTGAGGGGGCAGAAAGTGTATTAGTGAGAAAGCATTTATGGGCAACCCTATGTACTTCTGAGACAATCTTTGAGATGGGCAGGTGTCCGAGCCAGGCAGCTTGGTGGAACTAAGAAGGGTAGATGGAAAACTGATAAAGCAAGATAAGATTGAGGCTGAAAGATAAGATTGGTGAGTTTGTAGCAGAACACCCTTTTATTAAGATCCTAGTAGACTGTGCTGAGTTGAGGTGATGTCTAATGTCCAGTGCCTGTTGAACTATTGGCCTCTTTTACAATTGGCAATGTTAACATTGGCAAACACACCCTTTTGTCATATCCTTTGGGATACTTACAAAATGGCGATGGTCACCTGGTTTCCATACAGTAGGGCCTGTATTGGAAGTTTAGTTAACATTTGTGGAATGAAATAATGACAATGATATCCCAGTTCTACCAACTTACCTATCTAGAAGGTAATTTGTATTCTTATTTTAGAATAGACAATAGTATTAAGAATTCTACTGTTTTCCAAGAAATTGTCCCCTGAGCCTTAAAGATAGGTCAGAATTTTACCTTTGAAGGGTGTATCCTTGGTATGTTTTAAAGGAAGAATAAATCAGAGCGAGCCTCTCTTCCCATGGTCTGGAAGAAAGCTCATGTGAAGAACACATGCATTCAGCTCAGAGAAACCAAAAAAATCTGTTAGACTTTAAAAATAGATTTGATCGTGTGACTCACATTTAAGTTCACTCCACCACATTTTTGGACTACTTCTGTGTATCTTCGCATAAGTGGGAAGTAGAAATTTTTAAATGCTACAGAAAATACCTTAAGGATTAAAGAAGAAAGCCTGAGCCAGCAAAGCAGAGGGACTGATGGAAACCAAGTGACCAGAACACATGAGAGAGAGATGGCAGCCAAGCTGCAGCACAGAGCTCTCCTGGGGGGACCTAGGATCTCCTCCCCGGTGTGTGTGGCTGGCAGGCCCTTCCAAGTGCCTTGCACTTGGGGTGGCCTAAACAGCATATCCTCATAAAGCTGGATCACCCAGGAAGATGTCAACAACCCTTTTTCTATCTATAATCCCAGGTCACACTCTTTAGAAAATGCCCAGCCTTCCATCTTGTTACTGACAGGTCCATCCTGAGAGGCAAAATCCATGATTGGTCTACTCGGGGTCATGCTTTTTCATTATGGAACCCTATTTATTTCCTACGGCTATCATAACAAAGTACCACATGTAGAGTACTTTAAACCACAGACATTTATTCTCTCACAGCCCTGAAAGCTAGAAGTCAAGTCAACGTGTTGACAGGGCCATAGTCCCTCTGAATACACCAAAGAAGGACCTGTTCTAGGCCGGTCTCTGAGCTTCTGGTGGTTCCTTGGCTTGTGGTAGCATAACCGCAGTCTTCACATGGCACTCCCCTGTATCTGTGTCCAAATTTTCCCTTTTTATAGAAACACCTGTCATATTGGATTAGGACCCAACCTACTCCAGTATCACCTCATTTTAACTTAATTAATTACATCTGCAATGGCCCTATTTCCAAACAAAGTCACATGCTGAAGCACTGAGGACTATGGCTTCAACACATAAATTTGAGAGAGGATAAATTCAATCCATAACAAGAACACTGAATTTATTCTCTGGTTTGAGAAATTTTTACATTTCACAAGATACAAGATAATCCCACCATAATGAAAATATTCTCTTTTACAGAGAATAAATGTGGACTAATGTCCTAGCAATAAATTACAAGGGAAGCCCTAGGTTAGAGTCCAAGAACTTAGTCCCCCTCTGAGTAAAGGTAACAAACTTCATCAGCATCTTTAACAAAAAGAGAAGGGTTTAAATTGTATAATTTGAACCACAGTTAAACACAAGCCAGTAAAAAGTGGCCTGCGGGCCAAATCTGGCCTTCCATCTGGTTCTGTAAATAACTTTTTACTGGAACATAGTCCCGCCCATTTGTTGACATATCGCCCATGGCTGCTTTTGCACAATATGAACAGAGTTGAGCAGCTCCAGTGGAGACTGCATAGCCCACAAAGCCTAAAACATTGAGTTTCTGGCCCTTTACAGAAAAATCTCTGCCAACATCTGCTTTAGCACAACGCAGAGCTCTGAAGAACAGTCGTCCTAGACAAAAGGGAAATTCTAAGGAGGTAATCCAGCAGAGCTGTTGGAGATTACACATAAAGTTCCCCAGGATTGGATTGCCTCCTTCAAGCAGGCTGAGCAAACTCTGAAGAGGCAGCGCTTGGAGAACAAGTAACCTACCAAAACACTATCCTCCCTCTCTCTTCTCAATGACAGAAGGTCAATTTCCTCCCCCAAGGCAAGCCAATTCTTGGCCAGCTACAAAACCCTTAAGTCCATGGGCTTTAGTGTGTAATAAAACAAGTCACCTAATTGGAAAGCATTACTAGCCCTTCCTGGAAGGTCTAAGTCCATGTGCTCCAGGGCTGTAGTTGTGAGCACTGGCCAGGTCACTGCTGCTGATCTCTGAGGAGCTTTCTCCAGTCCTTTGTGGAAGGAGAAAAATAAAAGGGGTCTTTGATAAGACTGTTTACTCCACTCACAATGCTAGCCTGTTTCCTGGCCCCCAAATAATCACAACAGTGGTTATTTATTTATTGGTCTATTTATTTATTTTCTCATGCTGTCATTTGACCAAATAAAAAGTTGGCAGCCTGACTTACTTTTTTTTTTTTCCCCTGAAAATTTACAAGCCCTAAGTACTAAACATCTATGAAACATGACTCTGGGAGGGTAGATGCGTACAGTTGCTTCCCTGCCCACGGCACCAGCCTTTGAGAGTGGGTGCTCTCAGGAGATGTACCTCTAGGAAAAGCTGAAAAGCTGGCTCCAAAATGGCCAGTTGGTCCCCTTCCATGTGGTCACACTTTTTGCTTGTAAGTCACAGAAACCCAACTGGAGTTAGCTTAAGTAAAAGAAGGAAAACATTGTTTCCTGTAATCAAACTGCAAAGTTGGCCCCAGACTGTGCATGAATCAAGGGCTCCAGCACCCCCAAACTCCGTCAGTCCCCCGCCCCCACAAGACCTCATTCTCCATTTCTTGTCTCCTCTTTTTCTGTGTTCTATTACTACTTTCTCATGAAGTAAGAGACACAGCTTTTAGAAGCTCTAGGTTTCCCTCTCTACAGCTTTGGAATCAGAGAAACAGTGGTGAGTATTGGTCAGCTTAGGTTACGAAAGGTCAGAGAGAGAGACTAACTGACCTGCCTTGGATTCCATG
Source organism: Myotis davidii (assembly GCF_000327345.1). Taxonomy (NCBI): domain Eukaryota; kingdom Metazoa; phylum Chordata; class Mammalia; order Chiroptera; family Vespertilionidae; genus Myotis; species Myotis davidii. Next base: position 261,818 of record NW_006295180.1, read on the forward strand.
CCTTCCTGGATGGCTCATGGCTCCCTCCTTCACTCCCCCAGGTTTTACTCAAACATCTGTCCCCTTATCCTTCAGTCCTTTTCTGGCCACTCCCTATAAAATAGTACTCCTCAACCCCTCCCCCAATCCCTATTTCCCCTTAGCCTGCCTTTTTTTTTTACCCCCATAGTACTTATCACCTCTTAACATACAATTTACTGATTGGTTAAGTTTACTGTCTGGCTTCTGCCTCTGTATTGCAAGCTCCATGAGACAGAGATTATTGTCTGTTTTATTTATTACTACAATTCCAGTGTCCACAACAGCACCTGGCATACAGGGGCTCAATGAATATTTGCTTATGGAATGAATGGCCTTGATTATTAATCTCCCCTCACAAGGCTATAATCCTCCCATTAGAAGGAAAATTTTTAAAATCTTTTCTTGTTTTCTTTTTTTGTTTTTGTTTTTGAACTGACAAATTACAGTGCCTAGATTAGTGCCTGACAACCTAGAGGAGCCTCACTGAACATTTGTTGACTTGAAGAATCGATGAATTCCTCTAACTATGGAGATAGTCCAGTCATAGCATTCTATCCCCATGGTTACGGTAATTAATTGATCCACTTCCCAGAAGTGGAGTTCTATTGTGGTTAATAAATCTCACTGTGCTTTCCTAACTTAGAGTGAAGTGGACTCACACTTGAAGTTCTAGTACTATATAGGGTTAAATCTGGGCACAAAGCAACAACATATGCTGTCCACATGAATCATAGTGCTGTGAGGATGAGCACAATTGAGCCATAGTTGACAACCGCACTTGACATAAAACACCAGGTTTTCAAGCCATTCTCTAATCCTACAGGCACTTTTTATATATTGCTGGGATCCTTCTACACTTTTCTTGTGCTTGCATTTCAAGAAAAGTGCAGGTTTCAATTGATGGAGCAATATTAAGGGCATGCTATACTATCCTGGATATATATTAGCTTTCATACCTTCTGTTATAGACATTACAATCTTATTCATTTTTTAATTTCCATATGCAAACCTTCTATTAAACCAAACCTTTGATCTCCCCCTACTCTGAATGTCTTTATATGACTTGTTACCATGGAGATGATCACATATACCTCATTTAATTGAGTAAACGTACAGCTCTGTCTCTCTTAATCTCACCAATTGGTACTATCATATCCGTCTCCCCCCCTTTTTTGCTGTACTTTTTTATCTTAGCTTAGGTGAATTTAGAGCACCATGCTTAAGGATTCAAGTGTTTCAAGTTAAAATGAAATTAAATTTCTCTTGATGAATTAACTAGGCTCCTCCTAATTCAATATTCAATTAATTCAGATGTAGAAGAGAGAACCTTAACAAGCTGGAAACTGAATCACAAGGAGATCAGAGTTTCTATTTCAACTTAATTAGCTGAAACTCAGGACTGCCTTATTAGAGTCAAGATGACAAAAAAATGCATTTTTAAAATAAGAGGTAGTCCTTAAATATAGAACCTGAAGAATATTTGGTGGCTGCCATAAGGACTCTTAAATGCAGCCAAACAAACAAAACTATCTATTATTCTTATTTATTTCTGAGTAGGGTTGCCAGATAACATAAAAAACTTAGGACTTCTACTTAAAAATTAGTTTATCTCAAGTTCAATTTTAACTGAGCATTCTGTATTTTTATTTGCTAAATGTGGCAGCTGTATTTATGAGACACAGTTGACTTTCAAGTATTCCATAAACCATTCAGGTGTTTCCTAGTTACCAGGAAAGACTAAAGAGTCTCTACTAGGAGAAAAAGGAAAGATGCCACTGAGAAACCATGGTCTGCTGAGGGATAAAAGACCATTGGGTGCTCAGCACATTATAGGATCCTTAAAACATGGTATCACAATTAAAGATCCTTTATTCAGTGTCATGCAGGATGGAAATAGGGAAAATAGTTGTAATGAAAGCCTAGTGGTCTTAAGGTCTATTAGCCAAATGGTCCTTTCATGTTATGAACCTTTTTTCTGATGCACAGTGTCACTCTCCTTTGATGCTGATAAGGGAAATGCTGCAAAACTCTCAGGCTTCGGCTTCTGGTTATACTAGTATTTGGAGTTGAATTGAAAGAATTCTTTTACTCTAAAACTAACTCACTGGGTGGGCTTGAGTAAGTTCCTGACATTTTCTGGCCCTCTTTGAGTCTCATTTCCCTGTCTTTATCCGTAAAGTGGGAATGACACTGACATTATCCAATTTGTGTTGCTGTTGTTTTCAAATGAGTTGATGATGTACTAGTACATGCAAAGATCATAGGGACACAGGTGGTGGTGTTACTATTATTGATCCTTTGAGATTTCCAAAGGTTGTTCAGTTCTGTATGTGACAGAAAAGACCAGTTGGGGTGAAGAGGGGGAGGGCTGCCAGTCAGAACCAACGGCTTCATGTTTTTAACGTTTGACTCTTCCTAATAGGAGCCAGGGCCAGCTGGGCCTGGGGCCTTCTTGAGGTGAGCACAGCATCACAGGAACAACCAGCCTGCTCCCGGATAGCCTTCTGGGATGGTATTGGAACCAGAAGCTGGCATCCTCCCCAGAAAAGCTTGTCTAAGAAGTCACTAAACCACACCTCAGCAGGACAGATTGGAGTAGCTACAGTCACTGCAGTGAAACCAGATCAATTTTCAAGGCACTGGTCCCCATTCTGAGGCCAGGAAACAAGACGTTATAACACAAAAAGTAGGTGGAGCACAGGAGAGAAATGTTCTTGCTCCAAAGTTGTAGATAATGGCTCTGTGAGCACCAATGACCTGAAAGGAGGCCAGGAAAGACAAGGTGTTCCCAACCGAACTCAGAACTCTCAGTGGCTTTATTGTGTGGGGCTGGGGTACTGGTTAAACTCTGAACGTAGATAAGAGGTATGAGGAGCCGCTCAATTAGCCCTTCAGATCCTCTGTGTCCATGTCATCTGCCTTCAATAGGGCTTCCTCTGCTTTTCTTCATTTTCTCTTTCTTTATCCATTGTTAGTCATTATAGGGATCTAGATAAAATAAATATTTATATAATTGCACATGTGTGAAATCTTGTTTCTTAGCCTCATTTAAACATGAGAAATAACATTTGATAGCTCTCCTTAAAAAAACAAAACACAACACAAAAACAAAAAAAACCCCAAACACACAAAAAACAACTCTAAGAAAATTGGGCTGCTTTTATTTCTGCATGGCCTTATCTGTTTTAGTTTTCCTTTGTGCATCTGAAGCTCTCAATAAAATGATCCCCTACCTTTGCTCTCAATAATATATTTTCATAATCCAAACTCAAAATATTCACATTTCCCTTTTAATAACAATTACTTTTAAAATTTGGCTTTTGTGGTCACTAACAATTTAGAAAATAGGCTTTTCTATGAAATTAGACTTTTGTTTCCAGATATATTATATGTAGTCTGGGAAACTGACATCAATTTAAACTCATGATAATCTGTCTATCTTGAATCATGTATTTTTTAAAATGTATTTTCATTGTGGTAAAATACACATCAAATTTACCATCTTAGTCAATTTTAAGTGTATAGATCAGTAGTATCAAATACATTCACATTGTTGTGCAACCAAGCTCCAGAACTATTTACATCCCATTAAGCTAAAACTCCATACCAATTAAACAACACCCTATTCATCTCTCCCCCTGCCCCTGGAAACCCCCATCTTACTTTCTGTCTCTATGAATTTGACTACTCTAAGTACTTCATATAATATATACAGTATTTGTCTTTTTGTGACTGGTTTCACTTAGCATAATATCTTCATATTTTATGCATGTTGTAGCCTATATCAGAATTACCTTCCTTTTTAAGATAGAATAATATCCCATAATATGTATATATACACACACATACACACACTATGATATATATAGTATATACATATATATGACATATATTACAAATTATATGTATACTAGAGGCCCGGTGCACAAAAATTTGTGCACTTTGTGTGTGTGGGGGGGTGTCCCTCAGCCCAGACTATGCCCTCTTACAGTCTGGGACCCCTCAGAGGATGTCCACCTGCTGGCTTAGGCCCACTCCCTGGGGAATCAGGCCCAAGTGGCAGTCAGACATCCCTCTGGCAGCCCGGGAGCCCTCCGGGAATGTCCAGTTGCCAGCGGGGAGCAGGCCTAAGCTGCAGTCGTACATCCTTAGCGCTGCTGAGGGGGAAGGAAAGGCCTCACCACCACCGCTGTACTGGCAGCTGTCAGCCTGGTTTGTGGCTGAGCAGAGCTCCCCCGTGGGAGGGCACTGACCACTAGGGGGCAGCTCTTGCATTGAGCATTGGTCTCCTGGTGGTCAGTGTGTGTCATAGTGACCAGTCATTCCCAGTCGTTCTGCTGTTAGGGTCAGTTTGCATATTACCCTTTTATTATATAGGATAGAGGTCTGGTGCACGGGTGGGGGCTAGCTGGTTTTCCCTGAAGGGTGTCCCAGATCAGGGTGAGGGTCCCGCTGGGGTGCCTGGCCAGCCTGGATGAGGGGCTGATGGCTGTTTGCAGCTGGTCACACCCCCTTCAGGGTGGGGGTCCCCACTGGGGTGCCTGGCCAGTCTGGGTAAGAGGCTGAGGGCCGTTTTCTGGCTGGCCAAGCTCCCCCAGCAATGGAAGCTCCCAGCCTCTCTTTTTTTTTCTTTTTCTTTTTTTATTCTGGGATTTATTTACCTTCTATAATTGAAACTTTGTAGCCTTGAGAGGAGCTCAGAGCCGGCCTGGGTGGGCAGGAGGGCAGCTTGGCTTCCTCCATTGCCAGGGGCAACCCAAGCCTCCTGCTCGCTCCAGCTCTGTGGCCATGGCAGCTGGAAGCAGGTATCTGGGGTTTATTTATCGTCTATAATTGAAACTTTGTTGCTTTGAGTGGAGCTCAGAGCCGGCCGCAGCAGGCAGGAAGCTTGGCTTCCTCCATCATTGAGGCAACCAAGCCTCCTGCTTGCTCCAGCTCCGTGGCTGCCGGCCACCATCTTGGTTGGGTTAATTTGCATATAGTCGCTTTGATTGGCTGGTGGGCATGGCTTAAGTCATAGCAAAGGTACAGTCAATTTCCATGTTTGTCTTTTATTAGTGTATACCACATTTTGTTTATCCATTTATTTTTCTATGGACACTTGGGTTGCTCTACCTTTTGGTTATCATAAATAATGCCACTATGAACATGGATGTAGAAATACCTCTTTGCGACCCTGCTGGCTCATAAGGTAGTTCTACTTTTAATTTTTTGAGGAACTTCCATACTATTTTCCATAGTGGCAGCACCATTGTACATTCCCTTTTCACTACAGCCACACCATCTCTTTCTGTTTTCTGCTGTTGTTTTTTAGTAGCCATCCTGAGGGGTGTGAAATGTTATTACATTGTTACTTTGATTTGGAATTCCTTAATGATTCACTAGTGAACATCTTTTCATGTACTCATTGAGCATTTGTATATTTTCTTTGGAGTAATGTCTATTCAAGTCTTTTGCCCATTTTTTAAAGAGGGATGTTTGGGCTTTTGTTGTTGTTGTGCTCTAGGAGTTCTTTATACGTTGGATATTAACCCCTTATTAGAAACATGATTTGCATTTTCCTTATTATAGGTTTCCTTATTAATTTGTTAATTGTATCCTTTAATGCACAGAATTTATTAATTTTAATTTAGATGTTTTCCTTTGAAAAGGGAATATATTATATAATATTTCCAGTTAAAGATTCACTGACTATGAACATATAAACAAACACACATTTATAGCTTAAGATACACTGACTTAAGAAATGTCAGTGATAGTCTTTCTAAGACATTTTGAAATATCTTTTAACTACAAAGTATCAATTCCTAGGACTATATTCACCAAAGGACATATGGCAATGTGTATATTGTTTTTAAAGAGGAAATTCCAGGGAACTAGGAAAAGCCCAGCCACCTCTCGAAAGTCCATTCCAATATGCATAGTTGGCAGCTTCATCCTTAAGCTCAAGACATTATTCTCAGTTAATATGAAAAACATAACCAGTAGAAGTAAATACTTTAACACTGTTATCTGGTGGTATAAACAAGGCATTGTAAAGTAGCGTAAGTTTTTGCAAGGGAGAAGGAAGGAAGCAGGGCATAAACAACCAAGGAGTTGAGGAAGAACTAAAATATAAGGTCATCAGTATGGAAACTCATAGTAAGAGCTCACATTTGCACTGTTTTTACCATGTGCCAGGAATTATTCTAGATGCTTTGCATGTATTAACTTGAGATGGGTGAAGTATTTCTATTCTCTAAATGAGAAAATGGAGACACAAGGAATTTAAATGACTTATCTAAGGTCACTCAGGTAATAAGTAGCTGAGCCAGATTTAAAAGGAATCTAACAGCAGTAAGTATAATCATTATGCTCCCAAGATGCAGATGCCCCCCCACCTCCTGGTATTCCTGCCCTTGTGCAGTCCTCACCACACTGTTCTAGGGCTGGTCTGTGTGACCCATAGAACACAGCAGAAGTGATGGTGTATCACTTCTAAGATTAAATTACAAAAGACAGTGTGACTTCTCTCTCTCTCTCTCTCTCTCTCTCTCTCTCTCTCTCTCTCCCCGCCCCCTCTTCCTCTCCTCTGGAGGAAGCCATCTGCCAGATCATGAGCAGTCCTATGAATAGGGCCCTGTGGTGGGGATGTGGGGCCTCGAACCAACAGCCACCTGAATGAGTATGGAAGTGAATCCTCAGCTCCAGCAATGACTGCAGCCCTGGTTCACATCAACATTTCAACTACAATCTCATGAGAGACTCTGAGCAAGAACCAACCAGCTAAACTTCAAAAATTATATGAAATTAGAAATATTTGTTGTTTTAAGAGCCTAAATTTGGGGATAATCTTGACACGGTAGATAACTAATACAATTTCTTGATAATCTTGATCTAATTTATAATTTTGTCCAGGGCAATGGCTGTATGACCAGATTGAAATGCCACACTATTTCCCACACCTCACTTCGATTCACTATTAAATTAATTGGCATACACATTCTATCTTAAAGCAATGTAGCTCTTCTAAAGTAAGCATGACCTTTGCAGTTATACTGGGTATAAGCTATAATTCATCTAAGAATATCAATTTTTCTCTAGGAATAAAAGTTTTTAATATTCAAATGGGCTTTTAAAAAAATACCAAAATTCCAACTTCAACCTCTTATCCCAGAAAGCATAGCTCTCTATCTTCCTTCAAAGTAACTAAACAGAGAGATGGTTATAAGAAATGCCATCTTTCTTACGGAAATCTGTACTAAATATCTTGTAGCTGATTGAGTGGTATTCTCACTCATTTTTTTCATAAAATACCTCAAATCTACTTACCTTAAAACTCACAGAATAGTGATTCTTAAGCTAATATATTTGAAGTTTGGGGAGGGGAACATGGTGGGTCTTGACTACTTTTTTAAATGAGTAAAATTTAGAATGTGCCACTGAACTCTTACCCATCTCTTGAAGCTAAGTTTAAGTTAATTAAAATTCATTTATTTTGAGAATTTTGTAACACCCATTGAGATCACTGGAGATCATGTATGGTACCTCTAGAATTGTGATTTAGTCTCCCTGAAATGGTGTCATAAACACAAATAGAAAGCATTCAAACCAAAATATTTAGCCTCTCCTTTAAGTAACTGTTCATCTGCTATCTTCATCTACCTGGGGCCAGATTCCTCTGTACCATCTACCCCCACTTGATTATATCAGGGAGATTCTCATACCATGGCCTTATTTAATTGCCTAGAGCAAGCCAACTGTCCTGAGCGCCCACAGTGGAGGTGGATCTCGAAGAAAAAGGGATGTTAGTGGTCAGAGCATTAGGGAAGAGCATGCATGAGGTGAGTGAGATATATGTGATGTGTGTATAGCATGTGAGGTATAAGTGTGTGTGTGTATATGTGTGTGTGTGATATAAGGTGTGCATGGGAGGCTAATATGTGTGTGAATTGGGTGTGTCTAGTATGTGTGTTTTCATGCGTGTGTCTTAGAGTTGCATATGTGTGGTGTGTGTGTAGCAGGTGAAGTATAGGTGAGTGTATGTTTGAGTGAGGTGTGTATAGTGAGATATGTGTGTCTGTGAGGTAGGAATGTGTGTGTGGTATGTGAGTATGGGTATGTGTTTATATGAATGTCTTTGAGGTGCATATGTATGGTGTGTGTCTGAGGTATAGATGAGTGCACTCTCCCTCCATCCCCAACACTTCATCACTGTCTGTGTCTGCCTCCTCCAGCAGAAGGTGGGCTTCTGGGGGCCCAAGCTGTGTTTTATTCACATTTGTATTCCCTGCCTCCCCACTACACCAGGCATAGCACCCAGCACTCAGCAGAATCTCAGTAAATGTTTCTGGAGTGAATGAGTGAGCACTCTGGATTAGTAAACCAGCCTAGCCCACTGGTTCTAAACAATCCGGGTCAAAGACCAGTCACTGTGAGTTGATACCTCTGAGCAGTGTGCTCATCTGTAGAGTGAAGATGTCAAGCTCCTGGCTGGCGGGGAGACTCAGTGAGGTTTCACATGCATGTGTAGAACTATGCATATTAGTACTAAACAAACAGCATTATCATACACCAGGATGTCAAGCCAGGCTCCATTTGTTGGGAAAAGCCAACCCATTACCTAGTCTAACCAGACAAAACACTGACCCTTCCACCTTTCTTGGCTCCCTCTTATCTCTAGCAGACAGGTGTCCCAAAGGAAACTGACTCTGAATGGGGTCGAACTGGCCTGCTCTGTGCAGGGGCTGAGCCCTCAGGGCACAGCTCTGCCTCCCAGCTCCCATCCACAGAAGTGTGCGGCTTCCTGTTTGCTCCTGTAGCCTTTGTTCTAAATCCACACCAATGCCCATTTGGTATTTCTGAGAGATTGGTTCTTTCTATTAGGTGGCTTTCTGAATAAATGAAAAATATTTCCCTGTGGCCTGCCTATCACACTTTTTTTTTTTCTGTCCTCTAATTGGAAACACTTTCAAACCTTTCCAACTCCTGTTTGCTTCATAGGGAGTCCAAGATTTTATTTCTTTCCTATTAAAATGTCCCTTTGAGTCAAAATGGTTATATCGGGAAAAAATATAGTGAAGGGAAAGGGGGAGAGCAGAAAAATATGCAATTTGTGAGTTAAAGTAAGGTTAGTGGTTCATGTCCATTCAGGTGCCAGCATGAGGGAGATGGAGGTGGGCCAGGCTGGGGGTGTGTGGATGCCGGCAGCCCTCCCTGTGGGTTTGCACTGTGTCCTCTTGGGCCGTTTGCCTCCTCAGAGACCAGCATCCAAAATTCCTGCATGGCGATTTTATCCACTGCAAGTGCCACACATGACAGCGCATCAGAGAGACAAGGGAAATGTCATGATTTTCTGGCTGCTTTAAAGGCTGAGTGGAAAGGGGGTGGGGAGGCCTAAGCCAGCACAGCTCCACTTCCACTTGCTGGAAATAGATTTCATTCCTCCTTTCTGTTCCTAAATGTGCCGCCTTCGGCATTACAGGTCCACCATGGGCACAACTCATTCCAGATTCAATTACATGGCTTGATATTTCATAGATTCTGAAGGATGGGCCTAAGAGAGATTGGGGGTGGGAGGTTGGAATCATTTCTCGGTGCCTCTCTCACAATGCTCACCTTCCTTCTGGGGTTACAGAGCCCCCAGGGAAGCTCCCTGGGACCCAGGCCAGCTGAGTGAAGGGGGAAGCCTGCATCCACTAAGAATTAGGCTACGGCTCCAGCTATTTCGCTTTGGGGCATTTCAGCTGAGCACCTGAAGTGGGCAGGCACCGCCCTAGATGTGTGACATCATGTCACCAGGGGAGCTATTTGATAAATGAATGGAGGTTCTGGCTCTTTGGAGCATACATGACAGACACATCTTGCTTTGCTTTGCACACAGAACAGGGATTCCAGTAAGAAGTGGCACCTGAGCAAGGATAAGGAGGGGACAAAAAGTGTGAGAAATACCAAACGCTTTGTCTGGAATGATTCTCCTCATCGTAGGTCCCCAGCCCATGTGCCTTTGTACGCCCTACACCCTGCTTAGCAAGGGCTGTAGTAAGCAAGAGAAACAGAAGGAGGAAGAAAAAAGTGAGTCATGAATAGTAATGTCACATAGCTCTGTGATTTGTAAATGTTACTTTTAAAAATAGGTACTGTGCAAATAGGGTACCCAATTCAACAGTACACAAAGTGTACAGAGAAAGGGAAGTCCCCACCCACCCCTGTCCCCAGCCACCAGTTCCCGTCCCCAGAGATAACCTCGCATACCAGTTCCTTGCCAATGCTTCCAAACTTGTCCTGTGCATATTAAACACTTGTATTGCTGTACTTTGTAAAGGGCTTTAATCAACAAAGTATGCTGAATGCCAAGGATTATGCTGTGGCAAAAGTGTTATTATATTGGGTTCTCATAACATCTCTCAGATGAGGGAGCTGAGATATAGGTTGACTGAGATCACTGCCCAAGTCAGTGAGTCAGCTAAGTATCTAGTAGACTTCCATGTAACTGTATTAGTTTACAAGAGCTGCTATAACAAATGCCACATACAGGGTGGCTTAAAACAACAGAAATGTATTCTCCCAGAGTTCTGGAGGCCAGAGGTCTGAAATCAAGGTGTCAGCAGGGTTGGCTCTTTTGGAGGCTCTGAGGAAATGATTCTCCAAGGTCTGTCTCCTAGCTTCTGGTGATTGCCAGAAGTCCCTGGAGTTCCTCTGTTTGTTGCAGCATAATTCCAATGTCTGTTGCATGTGGCCTCTTCCCTATGCATATACTCTGTGTGTTTGCATCCAAATGTCCCTCCTTTCATAAGGAAACCAACCAATAGATTTAGGGTTCACCCTAAAGCTTTTTCTGGTCACCTTCCCATCCCTGGCCTCCTGTACACCCTGCTCTCAGCTGAAGGTGGTAATTAAGCCTAAATCCTAAGCCAACTCTGAAAGTTAGTCATTTTTCCCTGGATATCTCCCATGTATACATGAGATAGACACGTTAATAAACTATTTTTCTTTTGTTAATCTGTCTTTTATTAATCTGTCTTTTGTTATGGAACTTAGAAAGGTCGACATAAAATCATTTTTTCTTCCTCTACAACCTCATTTTAACTGAATAATAAAATATGCAAAGATCGTACTTCCAAGTGAAGTCACGTTTCCAGGTTCCAGGCGGACATGAATTTTGGAGGACACTATGCAACCCAGTACAGTGACCTTAGCAAGCCATTTAAACACTTCCAGCTGCAGTTTTCTCATCTGTATCAAAGGGTTCCTGTGAGGATGAAGTGAGAGGACCCCTGAACAGGGCTCAGCGCTGGCTGTCAGCCCATGAATGTACGTTACTACTGTTGCTAATATGTCCCCCTCCTCCTCCTCCTCCTCCTCCTCCTCCTCCTCCTCCTTCTTCTCCTTCTTCTTCTCCTTCTCCTTCTTCTCCTTCTTCTCCTTCTTCTTCTTCTTCTTTCATCATCATCATCATCATCATCATCAACACCATTATCATTTTCATCAGCCACTGGAGTGATAGGAGGTGTGAGAGAGACAAAGAAGGACAGCACACAGTCTCCGCTCTCAAGAGTCCACAGCTCAGCGGTGGACACACACTAACATACCTGGAACACTGAAGTGCTGAGCTCTGTGGTACCAGTTGGAACAGCAGAGGGACAGGAGTCCAGTGTGGAAGTGGTCTGAATGGTTAGCACAGAGGCGCTCATGTTTTGAGCTTTTAAAGGATTCCCAGCAGTAACATGCCCCCCCCCCAAAAAAAAAACAAAACAAAACTGGGAGCCACTGCCTGGAAGAGAGCACCTCTTCATTCCCACATCATAAAACCTGGTCAGTGGCACATAGTCACATCATCAGTGACACCCACCGGCTTTGTGATTGACGGCGTCTGTACTGCTGATTCTGCGAGGCTTTCACTTCTCCCTTGGGAAGGTACACCTAGGACTCAAATAACATTATCTGTCAGTTTGGTGAGAAGTCTGAGATTTTGGGTTCCTGGGAGCAATCAGGGAAGGCAGAGTCACCTCATCTTCTTTATTTACCGTACAGGTTCGGACAAAGAACACCAGTTGCCGGGAGCCGGTCCATCCTTGCTGTTTCAAGGGACCTGGCATATATAGCATACTGTTCTTAATATGTTTGCTCACCTTCTTGGCGCTGTGTTTTAACCAAGGTCACCTCTCTGAGAAAGGTTGTTTCCCCAGGTAGGGATTTCCCCCTTAAGTTAGGGAGGGAATAAAACCTCTTAACTAAGTGCCAGGCGAGTAATTAATCACTTTAACTATAAACAATCATGCTTCAGAACTTGGTTGGAGAACCTAGACAGAACCTGGCTGAAGAACCCGGCTACAAAACCTGGCGACCGAACCTGGCTGGAGAACCTAGCGAGAGAACATGGCTACAGAACCTGGCTGGAGAACCTGGAGGACCTGGCTGGAGAAGCTAGCAAGAGAACATGGACACAGAACTTGGCTGGAGATCGTGGCTAGAGATCCTGGCAAGGCTGCTGATCAACTGAATGCTGTCTCAGTGTCATTCCTTCTTCGCCAACTCCGTCTACACCTTTGGGAACCCCTGGACCTGCTGGGGTTGGACCCCGGCAACCAGTCACACAATGGGTGGGGCTCTCCCCTTGTACTGGTAAATATGAAACCCCTGTGCAATAGTAGCTGTGACGTGAACCTGTAAAGCGTGTTATTAGGATGCTTCTATCACTCCTAGAAAGTCCAAGACGTTGGTGAAAACCTTAGCAATGCAAAAAACCCAGAGTCAAGAATGCATATTGCTAAAACCACATTTTGGAGCCCTCGGTGATTCTCGAATTGACAGTGCTGCTGGCACTTGCCTTGCTCTAGTCCTTACAACTGGGGAGACCTCAGGAAACCAGCCACACTGTCAGCCCACTATTGTATGCTTCTGAAGTGCTTTGCTGAGGCAATTGGCTTTCTTTCATCTGCAGATGGCCTTGCCTTTCATGTTAGTGTTATAAATAAGATGAATTCTATCCAGCAATGAGTAGGGGCTGAAAGGCAAAACTGTTCCTCTGATACTGATTCCCTGAGAAAAAATAACCTGATTTGCTTTTTGATATGAAATGGAAGATAAATTGATTCATGTAAATGCATTTCCCTTTGAAGAGTGCATAGACTCTTCAAAGGGACAAACACCATACAGTCAGTGGTTCCTTTAAAATTTAGATGTGAGTTCTCTGCTAGAATTCCACAATCCAAAAAGGGCTGGGATTATAGACCAGCCACCAAAGCTTCCACATGTCCAATCTATCTTTATTATGCCTAGTAATCTTAGTCCAAATCATGGTCCTCCAAGCAACGGTCAAATGTACAATGACAACATAGACACATTTTTAGAAGGGTCTAGAGATATTAACTCCTTCCAACTGAATGACCACATCATATATCCTGATGTCTATTCTGAAAATATGACTGCTGTTATCTTTTGATATGGTGAGGAAAAATGAAGAGATGAAGAGGAGGGAGAATGTTTCTTTAAAATTCCAGGTGTAGAGAAAGCCCTTGACAGTTCTTCAGAAGTAAATAAATAAATAAATAAATAACCCAGCTTCTCCTACCTTATCTTCTGTACCCTTCTCCTGGTAAAAATAATAATTGCAACAATAATGATGGCAATAGCACTAGTAATAATAATAATAATAATAATCATGAGGACGATAGCTAAGAGGTAGAGAGCTTAGGCACTGTGTCGGGTACTGTGTTCAATGCTTTACAAGTAGCTCCTCACTTAATCCTGTCAACAGTGTTATGAAGTCAGTACTATTATTATCCCTATTTTACAGATTAAAAATTGAAACCCAAGGTCACACAGCTGGAATTCAATCTCAGAAGTCGGCTCACGGGCTCACACCCTTCAACAGTATCCCCTGCCGCTTGCATTCTTCTCATGCAGTTGAATCTCTTAAAACATCGAGATAGAAAAGGGTTAAACACAGTCTTGGGAAAATTGGAAGAGGCCAGGACCTGTGGAGACTCACAGGCGACTGCACCTGCAGGTGGAGGTGGAATAACAGGCAAGAAGGTGACGACAGGCAAGAAACTCTCAGAACAAGCTATTTAAGAGATTGAGAAAGGCAGGAAGCACCAAGAAATCTGTCAGCCGGCAGGAGAGGTCAGCCTGCGGGCAAAAATTCAGAGACAGTCCCTGATATTGCGTGTGTGGAGACACCTGGAAACCCAGTTGCGAGATTGGGTCAAGGTTAAAGTCAGACCACACGCATGCTGGATCGCTGCTGTTTCTCCTGGTTATTGGACCAAGACCAGGGCTAATCAGTGCTTCACCAAACTTCAGCCTTGTGTTCTTGGTGAATTTACAGATTCCCATGACCTACTCCAAACCTCTGAGTGAGAATCTCATTTTTACAAGCACCCAGGTGATTCTGTGATCAAGGAAGTTTGGAAAACACTGGAGGAGATTATTCAGAGTCTGGGAGTCACACCTGCAGGGAGGGGTTAAGGAGGCTTAGCTGTGAGAAGAGGAGAGCTGTGGGAGCAGGGAGCCAGACAGGAAATCAAGAATACTGTCCAAAAGTTTTAGGGTCACCAAGTGTCCCAGTTTGCCTGGAACTGAGAAGATTCCTGGCACATGGGACTTTCAGTTTTAAAACTGGGGCAGTTCCAGGAAAACCCTGTTTCTATCATGAAGCCACATCCCTTCTTGCTCCATGACCCCAGCATTCTAAAATATGTGCCTCTCCCAATAGAATCCAGCTTCCATGGGCTTTAGAAGGAAAGCCTTGCTGAACAAAGTATTGCATGTTAAATTGTGTATGACTGATAGCTCCACTGGCCTCCCAAAGTTATTAACATTTTTTTAAAAGAGAGACTATAATTTGTTTTGCCTCCTGCATTTCCTTCGAAGCTGAAATTACATTACAGAGTATCTTCAAAAATCAGCAGTAAAACTTATAGCTGCATTTCAGAAAAGTGATACAAGTACCTAATTTGCATTTCTTTTATGTTTTCTAGGGAACATAAAAATTTACACTCTGCTCTCAAAACCGTCCTTTCCACTAGTCAAACTTAGATATGATTGTTTATTGTCCTTTCAAAACAATTTTCATTTCCATTTAATTTCCTTCCCCTAAATTCGGTTCTATGACTTTAAGAAAAAAATCTTTCTACACATATCTGAAGTCATTGGGACTTGCTAGGAAAAATTAGCAAAGCAAGATGGATAATTAAACCAAACATTGTATGTAGAGTTAATCTAAATTCCAGAGCAGAGTGGGGCTTTACAAAAAAAGTGATTATAATAAAATATAAACAAGTAATGGAGTGATCCAAGCCTCTGAGTTGACATTTGCTGGACGCTTGCCTCACAGAAGGTTGATAAAGACAGCATTTCAGCCCTGGCTGGTGTTTCGAGTGTCAGCCTGTGCCAGGGAGGGTCATGGGTTCGATTCCCAATCAAGGGCACATACTTGGGTTGCAAGCTTGATCCCACCCCTGGTAGGGGCTCATGCAAGAGGCAACCAGTCAGTGTGTCTCTCTCATATTGATGTTTCTGTCTCTCCTTACCTCCCTTCCACTCCCTAAAAATCAATGGAAAAAATATCTTTGGATGACAATTACCAAAAAAAAAAAATAATAAAATAAGAAGGAAAGAAAAGAAAGCATCCACCACATCACTTTTCCACAAGAATAACATGTACTTACAACTATAAACCTACTTTTGCCCCACCCTGTGTTGAGAATAATGGTAGTGAGCAGTAAGTAAGCCATAAGATCTAATGCACAGGATGATGAATATAGGCAATGATACTGTCCTATAACTATGTAATGTGATAAATATCGCTATAATGGTAATCATATTAGGGCATATAAATGTATCAGAGTAACACAGTGTACACCTTAAACTTACACAATGTTATATGACAAATTTATTGCATAAGAAAAGAATGATTATGGTAGAAGTCTCAACATATTCGTTAATTTAAAAAATGGCCCTGCAGCAGAAGCTGTACTCCAGGACTAAATGCAGTCTGCCAAGTTGTTCTGCTGGGTACCAAGGTGGTGGTTGTCTGAATTAATTGCCAAAGTTAAAAAAAAAAAAGGAGACTAACATGAAAATGTAGATTTCCAGCTGTTTTTGAAGAATTGAGAAAGATCTGGGCTCACATTCTACAGCCACTACCAGCTGGAGCAGAGTGGGGTTGACCCATAAATGGAACACGCGCTCCCTGACCTGTGACAGACCCCACTCAACCTGCTTCCCTGCAGGCAATTAGATTCACAATACTTATTATAAGGCAGGGATTAGCAAGCCATGGTCCATGGATCAAATCCAACCCACCACCTGATTTGGTAAATAAAGTTTTATTGGAATATAGCCACACTCATTCATTTACATATTGCCTATGGCTGCTTTCACATCACAAAGGCAGAGGTGAGTGGTTGCAACAGAGACTGCATGGCCCACAATACCTAAGATATTTACTCTCTGGCTTATTATGGAAGAAGTTTGCCAATTTCTGTTTCTAACTTATTATCTTTTAGTGGAGAGTTAGCTTAAGGATAGCTTTTTTTGTGTGGACAGTATAGAATTTATTCAAAATTTAAAAATATGTTATTATTGTTTAGAGGGAAAGTGAATTAATCAGAGAGCCATTATCTCAAATCATGGAAAAACTGAGACACTTAGAAGTTTTATCTAAGTGTCTGTAGTTCCCTCTCTCTCCCTGGTGGCACTGTGCCTAAATTACAAGAACAATTCCTAAAGTACAAACAGACACTATTAAATTTTGTATTTATTATAGAAATCTTTTCCTAGGGCAACAAGTGAAATGACCATTTCCTCTTGCTTCACCTTGAATTACTTGAATCTTCTTGCTTCCTCACTATGAAAATAAAAGTGGGAAGAAGCATAAACATCAGTTTGTCTCATCCAGCTGGTGTGGCTCAGTGGTTGAGCATCAACTCATAAACCAAGAGGTCACAGTTCAATTCCCAGTCAGGGCACATGCTTGGATTGCAGGCTCAATCCCCAGTAGGGGGCATGCAGGAGGCAGCCGACCAATGATTCTCTCTCATCACTGATGTTTCTATCTCTCCCTCTCTAAAATCAATCCTATCTAATAAAATAGTAATATGCAAATTGACCACCACTCCAACACACAAGATGGCTGACCCCATGTAGTCAAAGATGGCCACCACAAGATGGTTGGAAGGGGAGGGCAGGTGGGAGGGACCAGGCCTGCAAGGGAGGTTCAGTTGAGAGGAACAAGGCCTTCATGGGAGGGCAGTTGCGGGGGACCAGGCCTGCATGGGAGGTCAGTTGGGGGGGACCAGGCCTGCAGAGGAGGGCAGTTGGGTGGACCAAGCCTGCAAGGAGGACAGTTAAGGGCAACCAGGCTGGCAGGGGAAGACAGTTAGGGGCAATTGTCCGAAACGGGAAATCGGACATCCCTCTAGGGGTCCCAGATTGGAGAGGGTGCAGGCTGGGCTGAGGGACACACTCCTCCCCCCCCCCCATGCACAAATTTTGTGCACTGGGCCTCTAGTATGTATATATTAATATATATTTTTAATCAGTTTGTCTCTATATTATAATCAATAGGAAATAATATGTAAAAATCATAATAGTAATGGATCAACATGTCTTTCCTCATAAAGCTTATTTTTTAATACTTATTTGTTTTACTATATCACTTTGACATATACAGTCCTCATTTAACATCATCCATAGGTTCTTGGAAACTACATCTATCCTTAAGTGAAACAATGTATAGAGAAACCAATTCCTCCCTAGGCTAATTGATAGAAACAAGAGTAAAGTTCCTATGACATATTACTGGTCAGAAAAACATCACCAAACTTCTAAATAAAGACCCTTACCCCTTCTCATAATAAAAGTTGAAATAAATGTGAGCTATACATCTATTTTAAAAGGTGAATAAAGACAAATAATGTAATGATTTTTCAACCTGTTCATTCCAGCTCAGAGTCATGGGTGGTTGGAGCCCATCCCAGAAGCTTAGGATACAAGGTGGGAACAAACCCTGAACAGGACGCCCTTCCATTGAAGGGCACATGACACGCACACTCACTTAGACTGGGACAGTGAAGACACGCTGGTTCACCTCGTGTGCATTTTTGAGATGTGGAAGGAAACTAGAGTACCTGAAAAAACTCTTGCAGATGTGGGGAGAAAATGCAATCTCCACACAGACGTGGCCCTGGCCAAGAATTGATTTTTTTCCTCATCAACATTACAACAAAACAATGTAGAAGGAAAGTACATTATTTGAGGTCCTGCTGTACATAATAACATGCTTTATGTATTGTTTATATGTATACATTATTATTAATTCTGCTATAAATTCTGACAGTACACAGTGTGCATAAGCACTCAGCAGACCCTGCCTTTAAACTTGGAATACCCATGTTCCTCTTTCTTAGAGGCTAAGCAGGGGTGGGCAAACTTTTTGACTCAAGGGCCACAATGGGTTCTTAAACTGGACCGGAGGGCCGGAACAAAAGCATGGATGGAGTGTTTGTGTGAACTAATATAAATTCAAAGTAAGCATCACTACATAAAAGGGTACGGTCTTTTTTTTTTAGTTTTATTCATTTCAAACGGGCCGGATCTGGCCCGCGGACCGTAGTTTGCCCACGGCTGGGCTAAGGCAACAAGGGTTATCCTACACAGATAGACCCCAAATGTTACCTGGAACCTCTACCAAAGCAAACTATTGGGTTCCAGTGATGGCATCTATTGACAACTGCTTTTTCAATTAATTCTGGGGGAATGAATGCATTTAATAAGATGTGGTTCCGTCCCTGTTTTTTGTCTCTATCAAACAAGGATTTAATGGAGTTTCTACATTTTTTCTCAGCCAGGAATATATATTAATATTCTGCTGGATTCTTTTCAGCCCTGAGGATATCTTTTGCATCATGAACATGATACAGAACCCACTCTTGAATATGTTTCCTATATACCCTTGTCTATAGATTCTGGCCATTAAAAGAGTGCTCAATAAATATTTGTTGATGAATAAATGAATGAATGAATGAATGTACTGGAACTGGAAAGGGGGAGGGGGTTGAAAGCAAAGACCAATGCTGCAGGGAGTTCTATACATGTGACAACATTTCAGAACTGTCCTGGGTGGGCAAGAGTGCAAGGACTTTATCACCTCCACCTCTCCCTCCACTCACTTACTACTCGCTCCCCCACCCCCACACACACACACTCAATTGGTCATTGAATGAGGGCAATCCTAGGATGGACTGGGGACATAACCTTGAGCAAGGTAGCTCTCTTTATTCAAGTCATTCTTCAAAGGGGGCTGACAGTTGAAGGCTGCCTACCAATGGCACGCCCAACAGCTTGGGTAGTAAATCCCTTATTTCTGAAAGGGGATCAGGAGACAGTATGGTGATTGCTCAATAAATGTTAGCCTTGCCCCATAAATAGTTGCCCAGTGAATATATAAACAAATGAACCGACTCCTATACCATATGGCACTGACATGCCTGTTTATGCTTAGTCATTCTAAACTTGTATCTCCTTGGCCCTGTGGACATTGGGGAAGGAGAGAATGTTCCTTCCTTATCTTCCATGTTTGTCATAGCCTCCATTTTGGGGTGACCTCTATGGCCACAGCTTAAAGGACTTGTGGCAACTCTGCTTGTGGTATTCCAGCCATAACGAGCAAAGAACAATGTTATCTTCAAAGGGATATGTGGTAAATGGGACTGTCCCAGCACCTGACACTGGATCACAGCCAATCTCAAGCAGAACCCAAATGTTCAATTCCCCTATTGTTAGGTTTGTTTTGTTTGTGTACTTTGTTGCTAAGAAAAAAAATAAACAAGTTCACTAATGCTCTCTAAAGTTGCTTCCAACGCTAACACCCTATGATTCTATGATCCAAACATTAGGGGCTAACACCATTGGGTGTTTGTCATGTGCCAGTTACGGTACCCAGCACTTCCCATACATTAGCTCATGGAATCTCCACAGTTTCCTCATCAGGAAAATGGAGATAACAATAGGACCCCCCCTCCTAAGTGAGAATTAACTGAAGTAACATGTAAAATACTTAGGGCACAGCCTGGTATTTGGGAAATGTTCAGTAAAGTTGAGTTATTATTATTTTTACTTCTTTTTATTCCTGACTATTCAGAATTCAAATCAAGCACATCAAACTCTCAGCTGTCAGGGAGGCATGAGGCCCACCGGCCTCGAGTTTGACATACTTGCATGGTCTTATTAAGGTGGACCCTTCTTTGAGGGGTCTAAACTCGATAAATTTCTTGATTCTATCCCATCTTCCTCCTTCCTCAGGGGTCTGGGTGATCAAAATAACTTGAATTCTAGCCTCAAGCACTATTAGTCTGAATATTTACACAAGTAGTTTTTGAAGGGGAGTATTCCCACAGAGTAGTCAACACTGTGAATTCAGTATTTGGGTCAGAGCCAATTGTGTTGTGTATACTCCCAAGACCCATTTTACAAGCCAGCTCTTTACTGTCTTTCATTATAGCCTGTATTTGTCCACTTTGACCTAAATTGCCACGTGATGCCATAATTAAAACTTCCCATCTGCAGCCTTCTGCAGTATACATAAGCCAAGCTTATTTGTGTATAATTAAACCAATCACGGGCATGTTAGAAACACATGCTACCAATTAGAATTGTGGAATGATGAGCCAAGTCTCTAGCATTTGCCTCATCCTTGAGAAGAGGGGAGCTATTTCATAAACTCATAAACAATTTTCAAGTGGCCCAAACAAGCCCCCAGAAACTCTTTTCAGTCTCACACCTGCTCTTTGCTTTAGGATAGCTGTGGGGAACATTGGGCCCACGGGCAGTACAAGGCCCGTGAAATCATTTGGCCTGGCTCTGCCAAGGCATTAGGGGTGAGCTAATTAAATGTTGGACCAAATACAGCAGGTTAATTTTTAAGCTGACAATTTTGTATGGTCTGCAAATGGTGTTATAAATACCCACCCCTGCTTTAGGATAATCGTTCATGCTTTTGGTTCTCAACATTGGCTGCAAAGTGAAATCACCTGAAGAACTTTTAAAATACGAATGCTGATGTCACACCTCCACAGTTTCTGATTTAATGGGTCTGAGTACAGCCTGGGCATCAAAACTTTTATGCCTCTGGTGATTCTAATTGCAACAAAATTTAAGAACCACTGAGCTACACCATTATCAAATGAACGGGTTGCTTAATTGGTCAAAATTTCATTCTTTTAAATATATAGCTCACCTTGACCTCTAAAGATTTACCAAATACCTCAAAATGTTTATACAACTGTGGGCTCTACTGAGTCATGTACAGGGAGCTCTACATTTCCAGAACATTCTGTGCTCTGGTTTATTTTGGAATGTTGCATAATTATATAGCTCAGTAATGGTTAAATAAATGTTCCACTAGAAATTAATAGGGGTTGTAGGAAAGAAAGAGATTCAAAAACCACAAAAATAAATGAAATTTAATAGTTTTTTACTGTGGGGTTTCTCAGAAACTTTGGTAGACTAATGTGCATATAACTCTTCAAGAATATTTTCCAAGCGCATTTGGTCACAGAATCTTTGCATCACCCCTCAGCATCCCGGTGCCTCAGACATCTTCCAGAGCACCCTGCTAAATACTTTGAGAGGCACTGGTTCAAAGGGATTGTGTTCAGGCAAGAGGAAAAGGATAAGGCTTATGAAGGAAGCACAGGACACAGCTGGTGCCCGCAAGGACCAGACTCTGCTTTGGGAACAGGGCCCCGACTTCTGGGTAGCTGACCTTGGAAGTTGATGAGTCCTTTGTTATTCTTGCCTATTGAGGCCAATAGCAAGGCACTGGACTGCTCTTGCCTATTGAGGCCAATAGCAAGGCACTGGACTGCTCAGCTATCCCAGTCCCTGTGGGTTATATAGAGGTTCACACATGTGGAAAAAAGTTAGGGGCATGAGATATTTAGTGTCCCCTAAAGAGAGCGTGAGGGTCCATGCCACGGTTTGGTCTCTTCCTTGGCCAGAACAGAAAGGAAAGCAGAGGGAGATAAAGGATACAGACTTAATCATTCTGCTCTTGTGACTTCTACTGAATCCTGACAGCCTGAGCCTGGGACAATTTTCTCATCTATAAAATGGGAATATACTAGTATAATAATACATAATACTTAAGCCTTCTTGTGGAGATCATATAAGACCATGAAAGTGAAGGGTCTATATGAACCAGAAGGACCTATGCAAATGTTAGAGATTACTTTTATTATCATGGTTATTATTATCAATAGGATTCTCTTACTAAATCTATCTGAGTAATAACCCAGGGGAAATTTTGAGAATCCATAGCCATGCAAGTTTTTTTCCTCATCTAGTTTTTCATAAATGTTGAAAAGCAGGAGAGAGAGAAAGAGAGAGTGATATTAACTCAACAAGTGGGGGCTTCTAAAGTCCTCAGAAGTTTCCATTTTACCTGTTCTCCTCTGAGACCTTGAAAGTAAGCTGAACGTTCACATCATTCCCCTGTTAATAGTCCATTGTCTCCTCCCATTATTTCAAATCCATCTTCTTGACAGATGGTTCCCTTGGGAGAGCACCTTAATGATTAACTGAGTAGAAAACACCACTCATCTTTCTGTAGGCCGCGCTTGTTTAATAAGGCTAAATGGAAGCAGCACACATGAGTTGACAGGGTATGCACAGCAGTTTATTCCCCCTCAAATTTCTCTCATCATCCCATTCTATTTTTGCAGACATGACTGTGAACCTGGCTGTGGGGGGCGGGGAGGGCCATTTCTACCCACCTTCACCAGACCTCTGTGGTCCTGTGGCTACGCTGAAGTTCCAGCCTAGCTACGTTTTAAGTCCAGGTTCCTTTCATTAACAATCCTTCTTTATTGCCTGTTTCTCATCCCATTTCATTTGCCAGTTTGCCAGGATACGCACTTTACTTACTCACTAATTGGCATTGTAAACTCTGTTTTCCCTTTATTGTGCAATTTTATATTGGATGTGTTTGTTTTGTTTCCCACTCAGTGGCTGTCCTCCCTTCCGCTCCACCCATCCTGTGAGGAATACTCCCTTTCTTTCTCTGATGCCACTTTCAGGCCACTTGATGCCTGGCCCTGACATCCTTCTGTCTGAAGGGACAGTTCCTGTCATGCCATCTCCCCAGAGCTTGCTAAGCGAGAAGTGGGTGATTGAGCAAACTTCTTACTCAAAGTCAACAAGAAGCAGGCAAGGGTTAAGCTTCTTTTTCAGTGAAGCATTAGGAGCCACTGGGAGCCTTGGAATAAAAAGAAACTAGTTGCTTTTGGGGATTAAGGTAAAGCCTTCAACCCACAAGGTCTCCATTGATTCCCTCCATTGAGGCCTCTACTCAAATATCCACCATCTTATCAGGGAGATTTCAGCAGAACCCCACTTTTCAAAAGCCACCCAGACTTGGCACTCCTGATCCTCTTATATGGCTTTATATTTCCCATTTAACACTTATTACACATACCTTCACCAGTGTCCTCTTGTTAGAATGTGAGTTTCACAAGAGCAGGGATTCTTGTCTGTTTTACTCACGTAGGACAGTGCCTGGCCTACAGTGGGCATTCATATACCTGTCATATCAATAAATCATGAATGACTGCATAAAACCAAGAATTGGTAAAAGCAAAATGTTTTTTCTTTCCTTTTCTCTACTCCTTTTAGTAAGCATTAATACCATGTAAAAAGTAGTAAAGATGACAATTTAAAAACAAAAATAATTTTTAAATGATAGACCAGGGCAAGTTTTAGAAAATAAGGAAACTATTTTAAAATGGCTCTGTGCTATTTTTTTAGTTGTACTGTTATCTGAGATGCAGTGTGATCTGAAGGGAAGAACTCGGGTTTGGGTGTGGGGAGCCAAAGACTTGGACCTCAATTCCAGTTCTGTCACGTCCACACTCAAGCAGCATTGATTCAATCACTGACCACTGAACCTCCACATGCTCATCTGCAGATGGAAATAACTGCTCCTCCCTTTGCAGGATCATGGTGAAGATCAGCAATAAAATCTACAGTGTGCCTGGCACGTGATCAGTCCTCATTAAATTAGAGTTACTATTATTATCTTGATTAAATGCCATGAGTGATATGTTTCCTTATTTAATTCAAGTAGGTGGTAGCATTTAATTTGTAAAATCAGTTTCCAGAATGACATTTCTAGCTTTAGAAAATAACCTAATCTGTTCATTACTGTGGAAGAGTAAGCTCATTCACTTTGCAATTACAACATTAAGGTAGTTGGCTGGTAAGTCAAGAACTGTTTAATCTTGTTGATACATGATTTTAAAGTTAAAATGCACAATAGTGAAAGGAAGGAAGGAAGGAAGGCAGGAAGGAAGAAAGAAAGAAAGAAAGAGAGAAAGGTGTCCCAGCAGCCTAGCCTCATAAAGAGTCAAAGAAGGAGACAACACAAACTATACAAACAGATCCCTGACCTTGGAAAGTGACCCAAAGTGCAAAGTGAACTGATGGTAAGTTTTTAAAAACTTACCCACTCTCTGAGAGACTATTTTTTTTTAAGTATTCCCCTTTATAGATATTATTAAATTCAATTATAAAATACTAGAGGCCTGGTGCATGAAATTCATGCATGGGGGAGGGAGGTGTTCCTCACCCTGGCCTGCACCCTCTCATAATCTGGGACCACTGGCTCCTATCTGCTCGCCTGCCTGCCTGATCGCCCCGAACCACCTCTGCCTCCCTGCCTCATCGTCCCTAACCACTTGCCTATCTGCCTGATCGCCTCTAACTGCTCACCTGCTTGACTGATCAGCCCTAACTGCCTCTGCCTCAGCCCCCACCACCATGGCTTCATCCAGAATGACATCCAGGAGGTCATTAGGCTGTCTGGTCTAACTAGCATAGTATGCTTTTATTATTATAAATTGTTAAATGCCTACAACTTACCAGGCTCTATGCTTGACCCTGGAATATCATTATGCATAAGTGAGACCCAGACCTGTGCCGCAAGGGCTAAAAATATGTGAGAAAGAGGAACAAATACAGAGGCCATTACCACGCAGTGTGTGAAAAGCTGTGATGGACAGGAAAGCAGCATATGTTGCAGTTTTGGCAGCCATCTGGTTGTTTGTTTGTTTTTAATCTATCTTTATTGATTTCAGAGAGGAAAGGAGAGGGAGAGAAAGATAGAAACATTAATGATGAAAGAATTATCGATTGGCTGCCTCCTGCATGCCCCCTACTGAGGATTGAGCCCACAACTTGGGCATGTGCCCTTGACTGGAATAGAATGTGGGAACTTTCAGTCTGCAGGCCAGGTCAACACTCTATCCAATGAGCCAAACTGGCTAGGGCAGCAGCCATCTGGTTCTTAAGATGGTTTGGTAGGTGCATAGGTGTTTATTTTTATAATTACGCCTCATAACTTACATATATGTTACATATATTATTTTGTATGTAACAAATGTTACATCATTTAAAAAGTGAAGTACAGACATCGGGACCGGTTTGGCTCAGTGGATGGAGCATCGGCCTGTGGACTGGGGGGTCCCGGGTTCGATTCCGGTCAGGGGCATGTGCCTGGGTTGCGGGCGCATCCCCAGTGGGAGATGTGCGGGAGGCAGCTGATCGGTGTTTCTCTCTCATCGATGTTTCTGACTCTCTGTCTCTCTCCCTTCCTCTCTGTGGAAAATCAATAAAATATATTTTTTAAAAAAGTGAAGTACAGGGGGCAGTAGAGACAGCCAGAGGGACCCCCATTATAACTTAGTGGGTGCTACATCTAAGCTGAAATCAGAATTATGAGTAGGAGTGACTCAAAGCAGGAGAGAGTGTCCTCAGGCAGTCGGAGCACAGAGGAGTGGCCCAGATGAAGGTGAGGGAAGGCAGGACCTGTCTGAGGAAGACAGAGTAGTCGGCATGGCTGAAACACGGAATATGATAGTGGAACTAAGCAGAGGCCCAAACACTAAGGACTTTGTGAGCCAGTCAGTGAAATGGAACTTTATCCCCAGGACAAAGAGAAGTCATGGAAGAGTTTTATACAGCTGAGGTACGGGATCAGATTCACACTTGAGAAAGATCACAGCTGCAGGGTGAGTGGTAAATTGAAAGAAGCAAGATTGGAAGCAAGAAAATCACTCAGGACACATTTGTTTACTTATATATTTTGCACAGATCAGAAAGTTTGAAAATGTACAACACCGGTAAGAGAGCAGAGAGGCAGAGAATATAAATTGACACACTCTCTTTAGAGGGCAATTTGTCAATATGTATAAAAATAAAAACTTCATATGCCTTTGATCTAAAAGTTCCACTCCTAGGAATACATCTGGCAGATCAACCTGCACACCTGACAAGAGATGCATGTATCAGCTATTCACTGCAATGCCCACAACATAAAGCTTTAAAAGAGTTAGACCTTTCTGTGTAAGCATGAAAGAAGCTCTTCGATATGATGCTAAGTGAATAAAGCAAGACCTCAAATATTGGGTATGGTATTCTCCTGTGTGTATAAAAACAACACATATACATTCACTGGAACGTGAATATTTTTGTTGATGCATAGAAACATATTTGAAAGGATATATGAGTTGCTTCCGAAGAGAAAGCCAAAAGATCTGAGAGAGGAGAAAGCTTACTTTTCATTGAATATACTTTTGACTTTATTTTATTGTGCTAAGAACATTCAGCATGAGATCTACCCTTTTAAGAAAATTTCAAGTGTATATTACAGTACTGTTGACTATAGCACAGTGTTGTACACCAGATCTTTCAAACTTACTCATCTTGTTTAACTGAAACTTGATACCCACTGATTAGCACTTAGTTAAAACAATACCTGTGCCAAAAAGATCACATCCTATAAAAGACTATGGTAATACATGTATGTATTATGTTTTAATTAAACAGTATAGGGATTTTGTGTATGTGTATTTACGATTAATTTTCCTGTAGCAAAAGGTGACATAGTCTATCATCCTTCAAGCTGAGGCCTAGTCAATCCTTTCCACCCCCAGAGATCCAATAAAGGGAGTTTCCAAGGCAGCCTGCGTTGTTTTCTGTAGTGAGAAGAGAAGAAAGCAACAATGGCCTGTGGCCCATAGAAGGCCCTCTCAGAGGCCTAACCATAAGTAGTTCCTGGCATGCTTTGAAAACTTAGACTAATAAGGAATCTAATTATAAACCTTGTACTGTTCATCATTTCAGAAAGATCCTGGGTCAAGTCTTCATACCTGTCAGGTTGTCTCCTACTCGGCTGCACTTGCTCTGGGCAGCTGCTGAAGCCTCTGCCGGGATGGGCGGTGAGGGCCTGTAAATCAGGCCTGAGAAGGCGGCCCCGCCCGGAGAGGGCTTCCTGAGAGCCCAAGGCCACCCCTGGGCCACGTATCAGAACCTTTTCACCAGCCCCAAAGGCAGGGGCATGATCCCCAAGGGTTCCCAAAGCTTTCTCAGGCTCACGCTGGGGAAGTAATTTTCCTGAAGGTGAGACAGGGGTTGGAATCCTGCCCATGCACTTACATCCCTGCTCCCACTCCTTCGTCCTATTTACAAAGAGCTCTTCATTTATAATTTGCTGTTTACTTCAAAATACTCCAGGGAACTTCTGTTCCATCTTCCAGCCTCTAGGACCCTAAATAATTGATTTTAAAAGTGGCTCTCCATATATTTCCTCTATGAGCAGTGGTGGGGGAGTGTGCCATTTAGAAAGGCAATTTAAAGGGGCAGAAACACAGATGAACAATCTTTTTTGTGTTCTAAATCTCAAGCAAATGCATATGTGAGTGTAGTGGCTAGTAAAGAGCTAGCACACCTGACTTGGCATAAAATGAAATCCAGCTCAGCATCAGAACAGGCAAGAGGTGAGATTCCAGAATGCCACTAGGCCTCAGCCCAGGTTCCTCTCCCACAATCCCTTCCATCTAAAGTGTTCCTTAATTCTGAGAAAACAAGCAGTATCTTGCAAACCCCAGTTTGAGAAAAATTGATTTAAAACAGAATGCGCGTGTGTGCGCGCGCGCGCACACACACACACACGCACACACACACACACGGTAACTATGTGAGGTGATGGGTATGTTAATTAGCTTGATTGTGGTGATCATTTCACAGTATATATGGACATCAAAACATCACATTATATGCCTCAATTATACTTCAATAAAACTGAAAAAAACAGGTCTTTTATAAAAATTACATTCAATTCTAAAACCATGGCAAAACAGAAGTTTTAATTTTATAACTAGAGAATTAATAAAAATTTTATTGGGTTGTGTTACAATAAATAAAAACACAAGATAAAATATTCTCAGAGAAACCTTGGATTTTGAGAAATATCAGCGTAAGCTGTTCTTCCTAAGGGAGTGGCGAGGGTTGGGGGACTGAGAGGAAAAGGTGAAGGGATTAAGAAGTACAGATTGGTGGTTACAAAACAGTCAGGGGGATATGAAGTACAGCTTAGGGAACATAGTCAATGATATACATGGTGTCAGGTGGGTGCTGGAAATAGTAGGGGGATCATTTTGTAAAGCTTATGATTTTCTAACCACTATGCTATACACCTGAAACTAATACAAAATAATATTGAATGTGAACTGTAATTGGAGAATAAAAGTTTTTAAAACCCTCTGGTAATTGTTATATACGACCTGGGAACTAACCATACCATTAATCTGTCAGCCCACCTCTCGTGCTTTACTAGGCATTTATTCTCCGGAAGCTGCTTCATTATTACTTAATTACCCCAAAGAGGGCTGGCAGTGGGGGAGTGAAATGTAAGACTGACAAGCTTTGATGGCTAGGGGATCAAAGAGAAGAATTGCCACTTGAAATTCTGCCAGAGTGGGACATGACACGGAAGAACCCTGGGCTGTGTGAGGGCATTTTGAATGGTGGGGAGAGAGGACTATTAGTTTGCCAAGGTAGGAAAACCGGGTGTCATAAAGCAACAGAAATTTATTGTTTCATAGTTCTGGAGTCCAAGCATCCCAAAGCAAGGTGTCAGCAGGGTCACGTTGTCTCTGACATCTGTTTGCTGGCAATTCTTGGCACTCCTTGGCTTGTAACTACATCATTCCAGTCACATGGCTGCATTCTCCCTATGTGTTTTCACAGTGTCTTCCCTCTGTGTGTCCGTCCCTGTGTACAAAGTTCCCCTTTCATAAGACACCATCCGTTCTGGATTGCAGCCCAACTTAATGACCTCAGTTTAATTTGATCACCTCTGTAAAGACCCTGTCCACAAATAAGGTCATATTCTGAGGTACTGGGGGGTTAGGACCTGAGCATATCTTTTTTGGAGGACACAATTCAATTTGTAACAAGAGAGAGTTGGGAGAACCCTGGTTGAGTACGGAGAACGGATGGCCAGAACAGAAGAGGGCAGGGGAGGTTGTCAAATCTAACTTTTGAATCCGCTTTACAATGGTGTACAGAGTTGGAGGGGTTTATTCTGTTAGGATAGAAAATGAAAATGTTACTTTCTAGATAGCATAACATACCACAGAGCCCCGTCCTTTGCCTGGAGCAGTGTCGCTCCTGCACGTGGGGCAGGCAATTTACAGAACAAAGCAAGATAGTTTTTTGTTTTTGGTCCTTCAGATGATTCAATGGAAAGAGGTGCTCTTAATCTGATAAACCACAAAGGTGAAAATGTCCTCTTAGGAGCAATGTCCGGCAGAGGCTGGCCCTCAGCAAGGAAGAGCACATTGGTTGGTGCTCAGCAGGATGCTCCGGGAGGGGATATTTGAAGTAAAATATAGCAGCTCTCGTGGAGTTTCCATGGCAATTATTTGATAAATTGATGATTTTGTGGAGGTGAAGAGAAAGACGAAGGTGGGAGAAGGGTGGTATTGAGAAAAAGAACATTTTAGTCGATGTAGAAAGAGGCAGCTGTGAGCTTGCCATTCAGTGCACTTGTGATTTAAACAAAAAACTAGTTTGATTTAAGTTCAACTCCAGCTTTAAGGGCATGGGAAGACCTGACATTATAATTCCATAAATTTGAAAGTGATTATAGACATTCACTGCACACATAGCTTAAAAGCATAGCTTTCAAGGAACATGTGATGTTTTAAAAGAAGTTCAAAGTGCTGCTAAATGGGTCTAAAATTGACGAGTGACTTTTAGGACACATTCATTTTTTATTGAGAGTTCAATTAAATATATGGTTGTAACAGGATGTTAAAAACCATCCTTTAACTGTATGTCCATTCCTTTGTAAATAGGTTGGGAAACATGCTTGGGTTAAATCATACAGACACCATCCCCAAGATCATGTTGCCAAGAGGATGATGGCTTCTGACTCATTCATAAAAGTGGCCTGAAACCAGCTGACTCTTCAAAATTCAAAAAAAGCCATCATGCAATTGGTAAAATATTTGAGAAGTAAGTCAAATCCTAATGGTCAGTTACTTTAAAACCTTTTAGTGAGTAAGATGGGCAAAACTAAAAAATAAAGAACAGATAACCCTTGCCCTAAGCATCAGTTCCAATGATTATCATCCACTGAGTTGAAACTCTATTCAAGGAACAGAGCTAAGTACTGGAGGTGCAGCAAAGCCCTGCCCTCAAGGGAACTGCTGTTTATTTGTCCATTCATCTCTTCACCCAGCCATTCAAGCAGCAAATGCTTGTTGAAGACCTAGCGTATGCCAAACATGGTCCCAATCACCAGGGAGATGGAGGTCATAAGGAAAAATCTCTCCCCAATTAAGGAAGCTCAAGGTTTATTGGGCAGAGAAATGGGTAACAACTATGCAGGATCATATAGATCAGTGGTTCCCAACCTTAACTGCACATTAGAATCACCTGGGAATCTTTTTAAAATCCTGATTTCTGGGCCTCATCCTCCGGAAATTCTGTTTCTTTGTTATGGGATGGGGCCACAACATTAGTAACAAAGAAACAGGAAGGAAACACTACCTGTAAAAAATAAACCTCAGTACAAGTCAGGCTTTGCCAAGGCCAGATGGATGATGTGAACTAGAGATGCTCTAATAGAATGAAGAAGTGGGACCTGAGAACATCTGGAATAAAATGTATTGCATATTTGGGGGCATTAGAAAATAAAATAGAATTCCACAACTATGTGTTTATGTAAATTACTCTTGTATTTATTCCACAATCACCACTGTATCAAATATAGCTCCTATAACAAAACCTGGAGCACTTCAGTGATTTTGGGTAAGGTGAGAGGTGGAAGTATAAATGCTGGGAGTGGGACATCCCCTGAGTGGTCCCAGGTTGTGAGAGGGTGCGGGCCAGGCTGAGGGACCCCCTTCCCCACACGCATAAATTTCATGCACCGGTCCTCTAGTTTGATGATCGTACATATGCCCTGTCTTTAAGGACATTATAGCTTGGTATGGCTATAAACAACTTTTAGTGAGTTAGTCATTTGGAGATTTAAAATATTATAGCCTCGGGAACAGAGAACCATGCAAATATTTGGTCAGGGAAAATAAGAGAAGAGAAGAGAAAAATACAGAAAGTTTTTAGTTAGGGTAATTTTAATTGCTAATATAAACAATGTGACTTAACACAATAAAATTTCTCAGTCAATTCATATTCCAGTGTGGTCAGTGGAGAGCTCTGCTCCACACAATCATTCAGGGACCTAGGCTCCTGCCAACTTGCAACTCTGCCTGAGTTCTGTCCACTTATGATACGTATAGGAAAGATTGAGAGACAGCAGAAGACACACCTGGGCCTATGAGTGACACACTTCCCCTCTGTGGAAGGAGTCACACTGGTGATTATCAGTCACATAGGCTCACATAGATGCCATAGGATGGGATTGTGGTCTAATTATGTGTCCCAAAGAACTCAGTTATTAGTAGTCTCTTCTACAGTAAGTAAGGTTGGACAGAAATTACAAAAAAGAAAGGACTCATAGAAATAGCTTCAAACTCCATCTTTCCATTTCTCTTCCTCCAGAGAGATGGACACAAATATAATAGGCCCCCTACTTGTAGAAAGGCCTGCATGAAGTATACAGGGTGGGATGTGACTGAGGAGAAATGCTTTTTTCTTTAGAATAGTCTTTGCCCTGAGCCTAATTAGCCATAGGGGAAATGAAATAATCAATAGGGAAAGTATTTGAAAAAAATATATATATGTAATGATCTGAACTACAATGTAAAAATAACTAGCTATTTTCCTTTTGTGTCCTCACAGGATTTGCTTGGTGATGCAGGCTTCCCTAGTCAGTGTGTGTGAAGACAGCTTGTGCAGGCCCTGAGGTAAATATCTGTTTAACTATGTCTTTTAGGATTTCTGAATGTTCTGCAAATATTCTGATAATGAGCTGACAAGCTATAAGGCCAGGAGCATTTGAGACCACATGGGGACAGCAAAGACAGAAATACCCTGTTCAGCTGAGAATAATAGTCACCAGAGGTCAAGCAAATCCAATTTCAAAGAGCACTAGAGGGATTCTCCCACTTAAAGGGGCCGGAAAGGAGATGAAATTGGGAGGAACAGACTATTATGAGACCTTACAGAGGTAATAATTGGAAGGAATAATCAAATACCCTTGGCTGTCTTGTTTAATGCCTTCTAAACCTTTATTTATCAAAGTTTCTCAAAGTCCCAGCAGTTTGGTCAGCCCAAAAGAAGCCAGTAGAGTAGGGGAAACTCTCAGACACTTCCCCCCTCACTGTTTATACATCTTTGTGCTCCCCAGACTTTCTCCTCTCCTTCCCAGATGCCCAGTGTTCTCTTACTGCCTAATGGATTCTCAGATGACCATATTTCCCCTTATGCTTACACAATGAACTGGAATTTTATTAACTCAGTTTAACCTGTGAATGACTGAGAGCTGCATTAATAGTTACAGTGCTAACTTTCCCAGTATATTTGCTTTTAAAAGAGGACCCAAAGACATTGGTTTAACCCAGTAATAGTCTTTGAGGGTTATAGGTAGGAAGATATTCTTGTTCTACAAAACATGCCTCTAAAGTAATTGATATAGCCTTGGCCAGTGTTGCTTGCTCAATGGTTAGAGCGTCAGCCCATGCAACAAAGGGTCACAGGTTCAATTCCTAGTCAAGGGAACATGCCTGGGTTTCAGGTTCAATCCCCAGCCCCATTGGAGTGCATGTGGGAGGCAACCAATTGATGTGTCTCTCTCACATTGATGTTTCTCTTTCTCACCATTCCTCTCTCTCCCTTCCTCATTCTTTCCTCCCTCACTCTCTCCCTCCCTTCCACTCTCTCTTAAAAATTGGCTTAAAACAATCATGGGATTATGTGCTACATTTTTTAAGGTCAGACTGTCACATTTTAATTTTCTCACAATTTGAACCTAGAAAAAAGAGCATAGTGTGTGTGTTTTTTCTCCTCTTTCTTTGACATAGTTTTGAGCTATGACCTAGGAAGTGAGCAGGTTTTTTTAAGCACCACATGACTCAAGGGGTGAAGGTAGGTGAAATATGTAGAACTGGTGGGTATGTTTGAGGGAAAATTACATATGAGGTGAAAAGCTCTTTGATTGCCTGTATATGTAGCTCTTCCTCACTGTGTCCATTATGACATCATTCTGTTATCTATTGCTGTGCTTTAAGCTTTTGGCTTGAAAGAGCAATTTTATTTTGTTCACAATTTTTTTGAGTCAGGAGTTTGGAAAGGTCCCACTGGAACAGGGCATCTCTGCTCCATGCATATCAGTGAGGGTGGTTCAAGAGGGACTGGAGGGTCCATGCTGAGATGCCTCATTCTCATGACTGGCAGGTCAGTGCAGGCTGTAGGCTGGGAGCTCAGCTGCGACCCTCATTCAGAGGTGTTGGCTTCTCTGCAGGTTGGTCATTCCATGGGGCTGCTTGGGCTTCCTCACAGTATACTGGCTGGGTTCCAAGAGGGCATTCCCAGAGGCCTAGGTGGAAGCCAAAAGGCTCCTTCTGACCTGTCCTTGGAAGTCATGTAGCATCACTTCCACTGCATTCCAGCCCAGATTGAAGAGGAGGAAAATGAGACTGCTGCTGGTGTAGCAAAAAGTTGTGGCCATTTTTAATCTATTACAGACATGCTCAGATAAGAATTATCATAAAAGGTCATAAAATATTCTTTATCATGTTGTTAAAACAACCATAGAGGAAACTATCATCTAATGTTATATTTCATCCTTCGCCCTAAATGCAATCTTTTATCCACTGGCCACTGTACCAATGAAAAATACCTCATATGTTAAAGATTGCTTAGCTTCCAGGTTCAAGGGCTCTTTGTGTGCTCATCTGAGCCTATGTCCCCACAGCTGGAGTGGACTGTTTATTTACTTTTCCTATACTCCATCTCAGAAGTGAAGGTGAATTTTAGCTTTTAAAAGTCTTATGAGCAGTTTGGCTTCTTAAAAAAATAACAAGAACAATTTCTGAACATATTTATTTATTTAACAAATACTTATTAAATACCTACTATGTCCAGAGCACTGTACCATATTCTGGAATGTGGAGGAAAAAGAGATGAGTGAGCCATATTAGCTGTTTTCACAGTTGCTTCTGGTCTAATAGGGGAGATCTCATGTTCATAAATAACAGAAAGGAGTTGAAGAAAGCAAGCTTTGAAAATGCTGAATGTGAGTTGAGAAAGGAAGCAGCCAAGGTTGAGTTTCTGAATCTTCATACCAGTATTTGTCTATAAATGGAGTATCATTCCTGGGCATAGAAAGTGGTCCCCATCAGCAGAAACCAGAGGTAGAAACAGGAGACCTGTAGTTAAGCAGCATACAAAGAAAGCAGCAGTGTTGTACAGTGGGTAAAGCCCTGGCTCGGGAGCCAGACTTCCTGAGTTTGAACCCTGGCTCTGGTAACTGTGTGATATGGGGCAAGTTACTTAGTCTATCTGTACCTCAGTATTCTTGCTTGTAAGAGAGGGATAGTGACTATATCTAACACATAGGATGTTTAAAAGAGTTCTAGGAATAGCATCTTTGCTACAACTGTTTTCACTGCTGTAAGAGAATCCTATATAATAAAAGCCTAGGTGGCACGGTGCCCTCGTGCAATGTTATTACAAGATGGCCACCACAAAATGGCCACCATCACATCATCACAATATGGCCACCACAAGATGGCCGGTAGGGGAGGGCAGTTGTGGGCGATCAGGCCAGCAGGGGAGGGCTGTTGGGGGCGAATAGGCCAGCAAGGGAGGGTAGTTGGGAACAACCAGGATGACAAAGGAGGGCAATTGGGGGCGACCAGGCCAGCAGGGGAGGGCAGTTGGGGGTGATCAGGATGGCAGGGGAGGGCAGTTGGGAGCGATCAGGCTGGTAGGGGAGCAGTTAGGTGTCAATTGGGTCAGCAGGGAAGAGGTTAGGCAGGCAGGGCAATCAGGCAGGCAGGCAAGCGAGTGGTTAGGAGCCAGCAGTCCCGGATTGTGAGAGGGATGTCCCAGACTAGAGAAGGTGCAGGCCAGGCTGAGGAACATCCCTTCCCCCCTCACCCCCCCGTACACGAATTTTGTGCACTGGGCCTCTAGTCTATAATAATAAAAACATAATATGATAATTAGACAAGACAGCCAAATGACCTTCCGGACATCATTCTGGACATCCTTGGGCTGAGGCAGAGGCGGTTAGGGGCGATCAGGCAGGCAGGTGAGTGGTTAGGGGTGATGAGGCAGGTAGGCAGGAGAGCAGTTAAGAGCCAGCAGTCCCGGATTGCAAGAGGGTGCAGGCTGAGCTGAGGGGACTCCCCGTGCATGAATTTCTTGCACCGGGCCTCTAGTTTTGCTATAAAAAAAGATAAAATCAGGAAAAATAAAAGAAGGACATTAAGAAGGATATAATGAAACATGAAACAATAAATAAAATGTAAAAGAATGTATTTAAATATACAAAATATTTGAATACATTGAAAATGTGTGCAGATTCATGGCAATACTGTGTAAAATAACTGATTTTATTTCTTAGATTGTACCCAAGCTGTTGTCCTTGGTCTATGGCAGGTGTGGGGAACCATTTTTCTGCCAAGGGCCATTTGGATATTTAGAACATCATTTGCAGGCCATACAAAATTATCAACTTCAAAATTAGCCTGCTATATTTGGTGAAACATTTAATTAACTCACTCCTAATGCCTTGGCAAGGCCAGACCTAATGATTTCATTGGCTTTACATGGCCTGTGGGCCAGATGTTCCCCACCCCTGTTCTGAGGAAAATGTGGGTTTAACTCTACACCCTCAAAGAGGGCCCTTGGCCTCTCTTTCTTCTCCCAATGTAGGGTGTTTCAAAGTAAGAAACCAACTGTTGGGGCGCATCATCATCTGGAAGAAATGCTATTTTAAGACCAGCTACTTGTTACTGTATAGACCATGATGAGGACTAGCTAAGATTTATATGAAAAATAAAAATGGGAGTAACTGGGAGAACTTCATCAATGGAAAAATGAAACCAAATTGAGAACCAGCTTAAATACATTGATTCCTCAATGGAGAAATTAAAAAACAAAACAACACAAAAACTATTAACCAATTATTGTATCTCTTTTACAGGAAAATTGCCTTAAGGCCAAGTAGCTATGCAGCAAAAATGTTTCTGACAAAAATGCTTACAGTAGAGATGTCCGTGGCAGAGGTGCGAAGAAAATATCAGACATGGCCTGAGAGAACTCAGATTTATAAAGCCCTTAACTTAGTCCTTGGCACATAATAAGTGTGTTTATTAAATGACTACACTAAGCCCTCAATAAATGTATCTGTTATCTTATTGTAACCTGGTCTGGAATTGGAATTCATTTCCTTGATGTGTTTGTTGGCAAGACCCACTATTTTCACTCATCCACAATTGTAGGAAGCTCATTCTTAACACAAAGGAAACCTGTAATTTGGAAGAGGGAACAACTAAATATACCTACAAGTGCAAATATAGGAGCACAATACTGGATATGTTGTTGACATCCATTGAATTGTATCAAATGAAGGGTTATGCTAATGTCTTTCTCTGGAGAAGGGCTCTGATGTCTGGGTAGAATTTGAATGGCAATATTAAATGTCATTTAACCAATATGTGTGGAGTGCCTGACACTGTTCTAGGCATACAGTGTGGGTGGTACAGCTGAGCCACACCTAATGATACAGCTGTGAGTAAAAGACATGAGGTCCCTGCTTATGAACTCCTGGCATTTACTCATGGTGGTGAGATAAAACGCAGGGTCCACCAGGAGGGAACACAGCATGAACAAAGCACAAACAAAAAAACAGGCAAGATGCTAGTGCTCAGGGAGCAGGGGGACCAGAACAGACCAGAGCAAGTGGCTGGTACAGTGCAGCTCAGGAGCTGTAGAAAGTCATCTTCAAATGACTTTAAATGACAAATGACAAAATGACCCATGTCAGAATTTTTAAAGCCCTAGAGCTCCCTGCAAGTGGGCTGTATCTCATGCATGGGTAATCGATATTCCAGGCTCCAGTGAAGGCAAAACAAGGGAGGTCAGGCATCGAATGCACCAAGAGTTTAGGTTTCACATCACTTTCTGATTTCAAGGGCTGTCAAGCATTAAAACAAGGCCAGAGAATGCAGTCAATTTTTCTTCCCTGGGAAGTTTTAAAAATAAAATAAGAGAAAGATAAGTACCATATGATTTCATTCATATGTGGAACCTAATGAACAAAATGAACTAACAAGCAAACAGTAACAGACCCATAGATAGAGAGCAGGCTGCCAGCTGTTGGGGGGTTGAGTGTTGCCGGGTGGGGGAGTCAGAGGAGGTGGAGAAAGGTATGGGGGGATAAATGGTGATAGATGGAGACTTGACTTGAGGTGGTGAACCCACAATACAGTGTACAGATGATGTGTTGTGAAATTGTGCACCTGAAACCTGTATAATTTTGTTAACGGGTGTCAGCCCAATAAATTCAATAAAAATAAAAGAAATATAAAGAATATAAATATAAATAAAAAGAATAAAAATGTAATAAAAAGAATAAAATAGAACATTACATAGGAAATAGTTAGGAAAATAATAATGTTCAAGAAAAAATAATCCTTGAAGAACTTCAATCCATTCTATATGCCTGTGGAATGCTATATGTTTATTAGATTGCGGGGGATTCATAATTCTAAATAGAATTACTGTAGTTTTTTCCTATAAGCTCAAGGCTCAGAGGATCCCTGACAGGCAGAGGCTGCATAAATCATGCAGGGCTGGTTACAAAACCAACCCCTTCAACTCTCACATTCTGCAGTAAATGGAGGAAATTGCCTAAAGAAGAAACTTCTCCACTCATACATGAAAGACACAAATGAAGAAGTCAACAGATGCTCCCAAAGTGGAGAACTGAATAAATTGTCATGGTTACTCCTAAATGCAAGTAAACCGCCCAGCCGGTTGAGCCTCACAGTTTGACTCCTGGTCAGGGCACATGCCCAGAGTTGTGGGCTTGATCTCCAGTAGGGGGTGTGCAGGAGGCAGCCGATTGATGTTTCTCTCTATTTTTCTCCCTTTCTCTCTCTGAAATCAATGAAAACATTTTTTAAAAGATAATTTGCAAAATGCAAGTAAACTGGATTGAAATGAGGACTAGCAAGTATTTAGAAAACAGAGCAGAAAGTAGGAAGGGACTGGGAATAACAGGAAGGGTGAGTGATCCCACTTCACACTGAAAGGTCAGAGACTGCTGCATCAGGCCTTCACAGCAGGACTCTGCCTGGAAAGTCCTCCTACAGATGCTGATGGCTATTTCCCAGCTCTTCCTAAGCTGCTTAATAAACAATGTTCTTTATAATTTTTCCACAGAAAGTCAATTTGGGGCTTTATGTATACTAGTAGCCCTTTAATTCTTCTTACCTTACAAATCAGAGTAGGGATAATAAAAGAATTTGTCTTACAAGTTTCTAAATCCAACGTATGCCCAAATCCAGGGTGGAATTCAATACTGCACATGGAAGTTAGAAATGCATCCTTCAACATGTGAGTAAAACAGGCTGGTTTCTCAATTCTTTTTCTAAAACCAAAGAAAATTAACTCCTTCATCCTTCTGATATTTACCAGCAACTTCTGTCCTCTTTGGGGGACGTATAACCTAATGTCAAAGTCAAGCATTAGATCAATTCCTGACATCCCAA
The DNA here is from genome assembly GCF_000327345.1 of Myotis davidii. NCBI lineage: Eukaryota > Metazoa > Chordata > Mammalia > Chiroptera > Vespertilionidae > Myotis > Myotis davidii. The sequence continues at coordinate 300,856 of NW_006295180.1, forward strand.
ATGGCACAACTCTGATGGGAATTCTATGCTTGGCTGCTGGATAATATTAGTCAGCCACCTTTGAAACTTGTCTGTCAATGCAATCTATTTTAATTTAAAAGTTATTTACTGTACATATACTATGCATGTGGAACTGTAGAGACTATACTCTATTCCAGCTCTGAAGTTAGTTGAGCAGCAAAGAGGGGAGCACATGAAAAGTAAAATAACAAGTCAAGGTAGCACATAACTCCTAGTAAAGTCACTTGGGTAAGTTAGGTAAAATGATAGGCATTCTAAGGAATAAGAAGTCATAGTGGGTTCATAGGGCCCTAGCAGGTGAAACTGGAATTGGATCTTGAAGTAGGAATAGGATTTGGCCAGGTGGAGTGGTCAGGAGAAAGCTCTCCTGGCAGGAACATAGTCTCAGAGATTACAACAGCAGGAAGAAGTAACTGGTCAACCTAGCAACTTATTCTTTTTAAAATCACCATGGTCACCCTAAATGGCTATTTGAATTTTCACATTCACCTCTACATTTACGATGGATTCTGTTTCTACTTCATGCCATGTTTGTACCCCCCTTTTCCTAAAAACCCAGCATATTCTACCACGGTCACTTGAAAACACCTTAAACATTATGAGCCAAAATTCTTGGCATCAAGTGAATAATAGGTTTTTGCTTTGTGGACTAGCATGCTGTTTTTGCCAGACAAAGGGAGAGAAAGAGATAATAAGGCTAACAACTTATTAAAACCTTACGAGATGACTTTGTGTGTTTCCTTAGTGAAGAGTTGAAAGAAATTGGATCAAGGATCATTCTATTTGTATCAGAACTGAACACAGTTATTGAACAAAGCTTGTGAAACCTTGGATGCTTTGTCTAGAACTGCATTTTGGTTTCCAGGTATTTGTAGTACTTCCCCAAGCTGCTCACCTGAACTTGTGGAAGACATAAGAGCTGCATCCTAAAAATGGAAACTATAGCAATCTCACACACATTTTTATTAGGCTTCTGAACCTGAGCCATACAAAGGTGACTCTGTGACCACAAAAGTTGAAGGGGCTTATTGGTGTAGCTATAATCTAACTTATGTCCTGTGCTTCTGTTTTTATAGTTCTACAATTCATTTTTACAGTACTTTGGGTTTATAGCATTTTATATGCCTTATTTCATTTAATCCTCAGAATAATTAGAGAAGGTAGATATTATTAACCATCATTTTATAGCTATGAAGAAACTGAAGCTCAGAAAATTTATAAGTTATTCAGGGAGAAAATCAATCTCTCAGCAATCTTGCTTAGTATTATTTTTGTGATCATGATAATGATGTAATTAGAGATTCTCAAATGTTGCTGTATGTAATAATAGTATGTGATAGGACTATGGCCTAGCATTAATAATGCCTTTTAACCATATCATTCTATTATTACAATATAGGAAAGAAAGCAAAAATTCAAAATAGGAGAAATCACTTTTGATATAGCCACATTAATGGATTTGAGAGTATTGCCAATATACTATTGATGTGGCTGAGATAGCAAGATATTAAAGAACACAAATTCAAAAGTGAACCACCAACCATTTTCAAGTTAAATAATTAAGAATAAAAGCGTTTCCCTAAGCACTTACAATTTGGCTACCCTACAAGGAAGTATGTAGACATTTGCATTTATGGTCAATCTGTGAATTTGCTATCTCAAATATAGACATTTTGGAACATTTTTATTTTTTGGTTAATTAGCAACTAAGTTAAATACTTTACATATTGACATATCTTCTATACATATTATGCTAAAGTTACTGATTATACATTATGAGACTGTATGCCAAGCTTAAGTCCAGCTCAAGATTTTTAAACCCCGTGATATTTAAGGCTAATATGGCTTATATGTAGAAGTTCAAGAATAGCCATTTCTAAGATACTCTTCTTTTCATCCTGATTAAGTGTAAACATATTTGAATATCTCTTTTTTTCATTTTAATTGGACTCAGTTACTGTCTGAAATCTTTCCATCTGTCCTCTACACTCAACCAGATACTTCCTGAATGTCCTGATCTACTTGATCAAGCTATCAGGGGCTTGAGATATCAGAAGAAACTGAGCATCTTCCTCAATCTAGTCATTAATCATTAATTGCTTAATTTAAAATTTATGCGAAGACAGTTCATCCATAATTATGCACGTATTATACCTGTGAGCATATGAAATATGAGACAATTTTCTACAACTTCTAAAGTCAAGGTAATATAACTTCTCAGACATTTTTTCAGAGGCTTCCAACAAATAGATTTTCTTTCTTAAAGGAAATAATTTTCAAAATACTCTTCCCAGAGTTCTAAGAGTTCCTAAGAGGTACCTCAGGGGCCTCAAAGAGGTTTGGAGTGATAAGAATAGGTATCATGTTTAATTCTTCAACTCACCTCATACAGAACAGTGAAACTGTTTCTAATGTTGATATTCTTCATAAAATTTGGCTAATGGGTACTAAGAGCAAAACACCAACTAACAACTCTTACTTTGTCCTGACTGGGTAACTCAGTTGGTTAGAGCATCATTTCGATAACCCCGAGGTTGTGGGTTTGATCCCTGGTCAGGGCACATACAAGAATCAATCAATTAATGAATAAATAAATTGAAAAACAAGTATATTTCTCCAATGTTTCCCTTTCCCTTCTTCTCTCTAAAATCAATCAATAACTTTAGAAAAAAATTGTTTCTTTAAGGCTACCTAGAGAGTGTCTTTAGATATCTAGTAAGGTATATTGAAATTCTCAAAATTCATGTCAAAACACATTTAAATCTTTTCAAATTTTAAAAAATCATAACATACTATTACTTTAGGAGGAATATAAGGATGCCAAAGAACAATAAAAGCAATAGGATTTTTACATTAGTTGGCCTTGATTGTGATAAAGAACTCACTTTAAAAACTATGTGTTTGGCTGCCTGAGTACCCACCACTGCTCCTTTGATCTCAAGTGAAGCTACAGGAACTCCGAAAATGACTCGTGCACTCCTTTTTTTTCTTCTTCTTTTTTTTTTTTGGCTTCAAATAATTTATCTGCTCCACCTCTTCTCTGCCGTTTTGAAGCAGTTGGCTCAGCTTTGCCCGATTTCCATAGAAGATCACTGGCTTCTGGGAACATCCTAATCTCTCTGACCACCTGCTCTGGACTTACTATTTCGGACGGTCATCAGATCCCCAGGTTGCCCTCTCTAAAGACTCTGCATCTAGATGCGTTTACCAACCTCACAACCAGTTCAATTCTCAAAACCTTATCCTATAAAAGGTCATCAAGAAAAAAGCTGAGTTGATCTGGTTTAGGTGGTGCTACACCAAAGTGGAAGCACCTTTCACTCTAGATTTTAATCCTGAATATAACCTGGAATCATAGAACAATAGGTCTTTGAAGGGACGTAGAAGAGCTAGTAATCCAATCTCATGAACACCTACCCTCTGCCCAAATCTTGGCTTTTAAAAAAATGACCCCCAAGAGGAATTCACCACTTTCCCAACATTCAATAATCATTCTGCTACTCCCTGGTAGGAAATTCATCAAATTAGCTTATGTTTTAAAATTAGCTTTTAGAGAACAAATCTTTTTGCCATATCCTTAGAGACTAGTTATTAAGAGTATAGGGAATAAAAAAGTGCATCGACTAAAAAATAAAAATGAGAGGCCAGTTGCTGCAGAAAATGAATCCTAGGCCAGTTCTAAGGCTCCACAGTGTCCTCTGTGGAATGGGGAAGTGATAATAGCTCCCGCATAGGGTTGTTCTAGGGTCGAGATTGGGTTCCCTCTGTAAAGTGATCGGCACAGCCTGGTATATAGCAAGTGTTAAGTAAATGTATTTTGATCTGTGTGGTTGTTGGTGTTAGTGGGACCAAGGCTTTGAGTTTTCTGCTCAGCTCACCTGCTGCTGATACCATTGTAATAACATAATTATTAATAAGAGGAAAGGAGCAAAAGGAAGGCCAAATTTTCTAGGCGTGCCATTTGTGCAGACTTGCCAGAAAGCTGCAATTTATTAAAGCTGCCCAGTAAAGCTGGGGTGATGAAGGGAAGGTACTTGTCTGTCAGTTACAGATGGGAACAGGTCATTGGCCAGAGTAGGTGTGGCCACTGCAAGTGTGGGAAGATTTCTGATATTTAAACTCCTAAACAAAGGAGTTCCCCCTCTCTTTGAGCTGGGCTCCTGGCTCTCCTGCTGTAGGCGGTGTGCTCCCCTGCACACGTCCACATGCCTCAGAGCCAGGTAGCTTCCACACAATGGACCGATGGACTGGAACTATCCTGATGCAGTGCCAGACTCAACGCCACCAGGGAAGGGAAACTCTGGACAGTGGCTTTGCTTCTAGCTCTGTTGAATCCCCAGCTGCACATCTTCCAGAACTGGTTTAAGGAAAATGGGATTTTGCAAACCCAGGGATGTAATTCCCTACAAATAAAGCTTCCTACCACATCTCATCCTCCCCTGGGGGCCTCTGGAAATGCTTATTCCAGTGGTACCCCAGGAACCCCACTCCCACTATCAACGGAGAAATCCCGTCCATGCATTTCTCCAATAACACTATGACAGTACATATAAAATCACTGTTATCCAAGTTGCTGAAAAATCCTAGCTAGTCTAGCCAAGTGGCAAATCCTTTCCAATTACAATCAAAACTAGCCTTTTTCATTTCATTTGTAGGACACTGTTTCCTACTACCATTCCTACAGCCACTAGCTCTTGATTCTTCGCAAAAAATCAAATAAAAAGAACTAATAAATGCTTTCTTATTTCTCTATCACATGAGGGCCCAAGCAAACTATCACATGTACATGACATGGAAACTTTTCTTTTCCAAGAACAATTTTGGTTAAACTTTGGCATTTCATTCTTACAATGTTGCAATTGTTGCAAGACAAGGTCTCTTTTATTTACTTCGCATATACTTAGAAATATTACCAAACCTTATTTAGCTATGAGGTTTTATCAATTACCCTCCTTATTGATATTTAATCTATTTCATTTAACCCTGTTTTATTAAGAGCTCTTCAGGCATTTTATTGAATACTTATATGAAAGTATCTAGAGTCCATTGCTATTATTTAGCAATAAAGGAAGACACTTATTCTTATAAAATGAAGCACACCACCCATTCACCATTAATTCCCATGCTTTTAAGCCATAGATTTAAAAACAGTTTAAACTTGAGAAGGAGCTTGATGGATACCAGTCAGGGTGATAAAGCAGAAAAAAACACAGCCTTCATAGTTGGAAGATTGAGCTTTCAATCCCAGCTCTGTCACATGTCAGCTGTGTGGCCTTGGGCATATAAATCCTATAGCCTTTCTGAGTTTTCCCTTATGCATTGAATGGAAATTACAGTTCCTGATTTTCACTTCCTCCCAGGGTGGTGGTGAGACTTAACAGTGGCTTGATACATGGGAGAGTTCTCACAGTTCAATACTGCTTCACAGGCCTCCTTCCCAGCTCCTCCGACTCTCCTGCTGAGTCGCCACAGCCCCCAGCACGCTCAGTGGTTCCACAGCACAGCTCACCATGTGTGATCCTCCTGTCTCAGGAGAGAAATACTCAAGCCTTTCATGAAATTATCATTTATTCTTATTCATTGATGATTCCAGACAAGTAATTCTGAGAGATGCCACAGGGCTTAATAAAATTTGAAAACAGAGAAGGTTTCCAAACATAATTATCTTTTAAATATAATTCACTTAGGAAAACCCTCATGTTCCCACTAAGTCCCATTATCAATCAGGTCACTCTGTTATTCAGCGGAATGTCACTTCCAAAGTCATTTTACACAATGTCTCTCTCTCTCTCTCTCTCTCTCTCTCGTGCATGAACACACACACACACACACACAAAGGCTATCTTCACCTTGCTGATAACTTTTATTGATTGAATAATGAATTTCTTTTAAAATTCTTAATCTCTGGTAAAACCAAATTTTAATAACATTTGTATTCAGTCAGATCATATCTGCTTTGTATTATAAGGTACTAGAGGCCCGGTGCATGAATTCATGCACCAGTGGAGTCCCTCAGCCTGGCCTGTGGGATTGGGCCAAAATTGGCTCTCTGACATCCTCTGAGGGGTCCTGGATTGCAAGAGGGTGCAGGCCAGGCCAAGGGATCCCACTGGTGCATAATTGGGGCCAGGAAGGGACACAGGAGGTTGGCCAGCCTGAGAGGGACCGCTGAAGGGCTCCAGGGCAGGTCCGGCCCATCTTGCTCAGTCCTGATCAGCTGGACCCCAGCAACAAGCTAACCTACCAGTCAGAGCATCTGTCCCCTGGTGGTCAGTGCACATCATAGTGAGCAGTTGAGTACCTTAGCATATCATTAGCATATTATGTTTTGATTGGTTCAACGGATGACCAGATGACTGGACACTTAGCATATTAGGCTTTATTATATAGGATTATAGTCAGAAATTATTTGGATAGTCTGAGTGAACAATGCAAGTAGTATATACATATATTACGTATATGTATACATATACATACACACACATAAAATTTGGTAATTTGAAATGATTTACCTAAGTTGATTATATTAAACACATAATTACAACTTCTTGCCACTTTATAGCTTACAGACCCAACCTATAGTCACTGAGGCCTATCACATTTTTAATAATTTTGATATAAAATTTTTTATTTGTAAAACTGAGAAGACCCACACTCATGAGATGTGCTATTTTCTCACAAATTAGTTATAGCTGATTATGACCAATGAAAGATATATTTAGCTGTTTTTCTGCTCCCAAACAAAGGCAGTTGCACTGCTGCCTAAGCAACTGCATTCCCCCTTGTGTTCTTTTCATTATTAGCACCCCATGGTGGCTTTTTCTATTTATTTTAAAAGTATACATTTAGTGCATATCTTGATGGCACAGTACCATGCAGCTCTAAGTGCTCCTGGGCGATAGAAAAAGCCTCTAGAGACCAGGAGCCTGAATCCACCTGTGGAAGTGTGACGGGTCCTGCAGTTCCTAAGAAACGTGAGGACCCGGGTCTGAGCCCCGCCCGGCCCACTTCCTCCCCGTCTAGCATTGCCTTCCAGATGAAATGGGTTGAGGCAAATGTCAAGGAGAGTCTACAAATAGGCCCCATGTGGAGTGGTCTCATGTTGCCATGACAATGGGAAGGCAGAAAGGGGAGCATGATAAGCTACTATTTTTGATTCTCAGGTCTTTTTAGTATCAATTGTCAGAGCCATCTCTGTGCTTCTCCACGCCCCTCACAGCCCTTCCAAGGTGCAGGGCCTATTTAACTTTTGCCAAAGGTTAGCTGTCTGTCCAACTCTCCATCAGCTGTCTGAAAACTGAAAGATCAGCCCATTGTTCCTTTTACCTGATCTCTAGCAACCAATCTGACTTCTTCTCTGATGGCTGATTTGATCGTGTGTGTGTTTTTGTGTGTGAGTTTTTTGGGGGTTGGGGGTGGGAAAGCAATGAAAATACACAGGTGAAACCTCCCCATTGTGCTAGCAGGAACAAAATTAATAGTTTGATAAGCAATTAGTTATATGTACTGATTGGCTGCACAACTTTACCCAGCAGAGCATCATTTGTCTATCTCATCATCCATATAGACCACGTTCTACAAATCTCAGCATTTGTATGGCAGCACAAAGGCCAATTTCTTTAGCATATAAGGTGCATGGGACAGCCAGCTCCCTCCCCCTTCCTACCTTCTCACTGTTTGGGGGAGATTCTTTGTATCACCATAAATGAGCCAGTTATCAACACATGGCCTCTCGGCTCCAAATTCACATTTAGCACTTGCTTGCTGAATGGGCTGACGGTAAGCATTTCTCCTTTACACTGAACGTGGCATAGCTTTGTCGGTAGAGGATTCTTCAGAGGTATTGCAGGCCAAAGCAGCTTTTCCTTCCTGGTTCTGGTTTGCTGCATTTCCTTTTCTTGTTCCTACATATGTGGGGCACATGCCTGAGCACACCTGGTGGTGCTCTGTCCCAGCTGTGTATCTGCCATCCTTTAATGACTTGGCAGCTGTGCCTGGGGGCCATCTTCCCGTGACCCACCCAATGTGGATACCAAGCCGTGCAGCTCTTATGCCCACAGTGGTGCTCCCCTCCTTTTCTGTCCCCAACTCAACCTGTGAGCCACGACCCCTTTGGGGGTCGAACGACCCTTTCACAGGGGTCCCCTAAATACATCCTGCATATCAGATATTTACATTATGATTCATAACAGTAGCAACATTACAGTTATGAAGTAGCAACAAAAATAATTTTATGGTTGGGGGTCACCACAACATGAGGAACT
>NW_006295180.1:317500-318204 GCF_000327345.1 Myotis davidii
ATTTGCATATCGCCCTGATTAGCCAATGGGAAGGGTAGTGGACGTATGCTAATTACCATTTTCTCTTTTATTAGATAGGATACTCTTGTTGAAGGGTGACCAACTCTCCCAGTTTCCCAGAACTGTTTGGTTTTCCTAAATTGCCCAACTTTTGGGACTAAAACCACAAAAGTCCCAGGCAAACCAGGATGGGTTTGTCTACCTTCTTGGCAGTTGGATTGCTTTCTCAGCCCACTTCTGAAGCTCTTCTGATATTTTTACATTTTGAAAAGGTAACAGTCTATTTAAGCCAGCGTAGGGTGCTCTGGGCAAGAAGCTCACTCAAAAACTTTGTTGGCGCCTGGCCAGTGTGGCTCAGTGGTTGAGTGTCAACCCAGAAACCAAGATGTCACTGGTTTAATTCCCAGTAGGGGCCCATGCCAGGCTTGCGGGCTTGATCCCCAGTAGGGGGCATGTAGGAGGCAGCCGATTGATGATGTTTCTCTCTCATTTATGTTTCTATCTCTCTGTCCCTCTCTTTTCCTCTCTGAAATCAAAAATATATATTAAAAACATGTTAGTTCTAACGTCTCCCGAGGGCATGAAAAGAACTAAACTGCAAAATAGCCTCCCAGTCCCGATATATCGAGGCAAGTTGGGACTGAACCTCTCGATATACAAAAAGAATGCAACCCAATTTAAAAGTGCACACCCACAGCCAAAGC
>NW_006295180.1:318364-323819 GCF_000327345.1 Myotis davidii
TTGGGGGTCGAACGACCCTTTCACAGGGGTCCCCTAAATACATCCTGCATATCAGATATTTACATTATGATTCATAACAGTAGCAACATTACAGTTATGAAGTAGCAACAAAAATAATTTTATGGTTGGGGGTCACCACAACATGAGGAACTGTATTAAAGGGTCAAGGCATTAGGAAGGTTGAGAACCACTGCCCTAGAGGATTGTTTCCTACTTGCATGGCACCTATGGACAAGCTCTAAAGCTGGCAACCCAGCAAAATCTCCACACCCAGTGGATTTCAGCTATAACTTCTGCAACAAGGTCCAAACCTAGGCGTTGGGAAAGGGCTCCCTCCCAATCTTGGATACTTCTCCTCAGCCTTATGGTACCCTTTAGAGTTACCTTTACATCCTTCTAGTAACTCCATCATGGCTTAAAATTCTTTGTCTTGAATATCCCGTGTTTAACTTACTGTATGCTTTCTGTATATTCATTAAACTGATACACACCTTTCTCATCTGGGACATTCAGTACTTCCCAGACAGTCACAATCTCACTCCTTTCCTGGACAATGAATGCATCCTGTATTCACCAAGGCTCCAGGGAATAGGTGAGAAAGAGTTCAGTCAATCAATGAATGTTTCTACTTAATGGTTTTTCAGCCTTTTACTCAGTGATGCCCACTGTTTCCTCCTGAATAATGATTTTCCAGATAACTAAATGGATAAAAACCAATTGGTTAAAAACAATATTCCTCCTTGAAAGAGACACAATGTTAGTCCTTGTAAAACCCTGTTTTATCTGGAAAGATATCTAGAGACTATTTATGATATGGTTTTTGCCATTGTTGATATTCATAAACTCCAGATGAACACATAGACTCTACCAGTCTAAAGTAACTAAGTGATCAGTATCTTTTTTTTTAATAAAAAAGGGTTTTGGGAGTGTCCAGTGAATACTTGCAGCCTCCATCAGTGAAGTCCTGTGAGTGCAGAGACTGAAGTGTGGAATGGTAATCCCTCATCTTGCCGATTGTGCTCCTTCCCAGGAAACTGGTTATTATGAAAATCTCCACTCCTGACTATCATATATATATGCATAGATTGATACACAACCGATATTGATCAACTCTCCACATAGCAATCTCTTTCCAAAACACCTCTCAGTTTGAAGAATTCATTTTCTTTTGTGACACCGAAAGCTATTTGGTTTTCAGAGCATTTTTCTACCTCATGGCATAAGATTGAAACTTGTGGGGGTTTTTTAAATAATAAGCTTTAATTAGAAGAAACTTTTTTAAATTAAGAGCTTTTTACAGAAAGAAAAGAAAAATCAGTTTGAAAATCGATTGTTTCTAACAGGTCTTATTGTGAATGAAGTGTTGTTATTGGGAACAGAGTAAGACTTATTCAAGGCAAAATCTCCCTGGAATCATTTAGGACATATTAACAACAACATCCCATTAGCAACAGTTGTCTTGGAAGATGTAGAGTCAGTGAAGTTTCTGCCTTATAAAATGAATAGCTTTCCTAAAAATTTGAAAATTAAAAATAAATGTTTATTAGATTTAGACTTTGAATCTCTCCCTTAGAAAAGTAGTTTCATATGTAACAGAGTCAACAACCACTTATGCAGGTGACAAAATGGGAGAAAAAATATCTCCTTCATACCCCTTCTGTCTCTGTGAACAAAGCATTCCCATTGAAGAGTCTTTCCTTTGGGCCTTTGTAAGTTTGAGATCTCCAAGAGTTGCTTATTAAAAATGCAGATATTCTTAGGAATAACCCTTTCAGTCTTTGTAAGCTCATTTATCAGAGATAAATCTACAAGTTGCTTTGTAATCATGACGGGCCCACTAGTCTGGACATAAGCTAGATATCTGATGAGTGTTAGAGGTTCCAGGAAAACTACCACACAGTTCTATAGCACTTTGTTGTTTATAGGTTCATTAACATGCATCATCTTGTTTAGCTCAGGAAGAATTGTTTCAAACATTCATAGTTTATTCATCCTCCTAGATGGGCAAACCAGATCATCAAAGTGTAAGATATAAGCACATTCTAAACAACTTCTACATTTGTTTTACACTTGTGTATTTGTATGTCATGTGCATATGTATGTGACATGTATGGTTGTGTGCATATGTGTTTTATAGAGCCTTACTTATAAGCTACCTTAAATCCTTTCTAGAGTTAAGAAAATTCTAAACACTTAATACCTGGTTTCATTTTATTATCACAACTCTGTGAGATAGATATAGTTATTCTTCAAATTTTAAAAACAAACCTTAAAGCTACAAAATACCTTATCAAAGTTATGAAATTAATAAGTACATAGCTCATCTGAACCACTCTTTTGTTTTGGTTTTAATTCAAAACCCCAAGCTTTTCCTCTCATATTTAATACGTTTTTGAAGGAGAAAAAGATATCAAAGAAATTAATGGCAAATCACGATTTTCCCTAGAAAGAGTCACTTCCCTTTTTGCTGTACAAACAGAATGCTTAAATAAATGCAATTCAGCTATCTTGGCTCCTCGGTTAAAATACTCCAAAATCAGTCATCCTATTGAACCCACCCTAAATGGACCAGTGAGCATTGTGGGGTGACTTGAGTTGTCAGACTGTATTCAGTAGAACCCAACTTTACCCAAGGAACACTCAAGGAACCTCCTTCAGTGCTTGAAAGAGACACTTAACTAGCTGGTTTTGTAATCTCTCCTTTAAACCCCACATTCAGAGACTTGGGAATCACATTTATGTATGTTGAAGTCGATTAGTTGACATGACTTCTTTCTTTTCAACAAATAAAACATGAAACTTCAATCTCCAAAGCTCTTTGCACATTTATTCTTAATGAGTAATATCCCCTCATCATACAGTCAAATCACAATTTCATCCAGAGAAGCCTGGAATCCAAACAAGATGCCAAGTAAAACCTATGTGAAAAAATAACCTGAATGGATAGTTCTCTAGCTGTAAGGTCAGTTAAAGATTCTTGTTACAAAATATACATGTACATGAAAGGATGCCAACCACATTGCTTTACCTCTGTGAATATGAGCATTGGTTGCAGGGAAGGGGAAAAACTGATAAATATGTTTTTGGTCTTGTGATTTCTTGGCCCTTATTTTCAAGGCTCATAAATACCCATATGCCAGGTATCTAATTAGTGTTATAATCTAAACTAATAGGACAAGCTATTAAGTTATGACAAAATTGGGGGCTTGAGGGTAGGTAGCATTAAAGTTTTCATGTGAAAAAAAAATTTCTCTGATTATTAAAGAAATACATGTCTCTTGGTGGAAATATTGAAAAGTATAGAAAATCTTAACACACAGAGAGAGAAAAAACAACAACATTATAATAAAATTATGATTATTAACATTTTGGTCTTTTCTATCTGTTTTCTATGTAAATACTACTACTTTTTTTTCTTTTCTTAAATTGGGGTAACATTGTTTTGCAACTTGTCATTTTCACTTAATGTGTCAGAAACATTTTTTCATGCCATTAGGTACTCTAGAATATAATTTTTAATGGCTATATCACATTCTAGCATATGGATATTCTAAAATTTATTTTACCAATTATCCATTGTGGGATTCTGGGTTGTTTTCAAATTCTTATTATTTTAAATAATTATGCACTAAATATCCTGTAGATATTTGTTTCCTTAGATTAAGTTCCTAGGAGTGAAATTGGATAGTCACATTTTTAAGACCTTGGATAAATATTTCCAAATAGTCCTCTGATTTAATCTGCCCTATGGCCAGCAGTGTTTGAAAAATGCCTACTTTCCCATACCCTCAATATCACTAGGTATTACTGTGAAAAGTGAAATATTTCCCAATTTGATTGGAAGTAAGGGGCTATTTTTCTCATGGCATTTATATTACATTGCATTTATTTTCTTTACTTACAGGTAAAGTTGATTTTGTTTAATAGAAGATACACATTGGCCATTAGTATTTCATATTTTCATCCGTCCCTCTTATTTATTTATTTTATTTTTTTGGCCTTTCAGTTGGTCTATTTTTTTCCTCCTTGTTTTGTATATTCTCTGTATGCAGTAAGAAGAGAACCTTTTTCTTATCTTTGGCCCACATCTTGTCTAAATTTATCCCCAACTTGTATTGATTTTCGTTGCTACTTCAAAACTGTAATGTTGCTATTGTTATGAATCTTAATGTAAATATCTGATATGCAGGATGGTCTTAGGTGACCCCTGTGAAAGGGTCGTTCGACTGCCAAAGGGGTCATGACCCACAGGTTGGGAACCGCTGCTCTAATTGATAAATGGAGGTGGTGTAATAAAGTGATAAATTTTTCATAAAATGTACAGGAGAGAGGTGTTTTCTGGAGTCCTCACAGGTCCCCAGGCAGGTAATAAGGCCGAGTAGAAGAAGGAAGATCTTTCTCAGGAGCATGTGAACAACCAAAGCAAGGCAGAGCCGTGCACTCCAGGGACAGCTTGAAATGACAGTAGCTTGTTTTCAGCCCGGATTAGACAGGCCCTGTAATGGGCCAGGATTGTCAAAGTGACAAAGGCCTCAGGGCTTTCTTGTCTCCTAAAGATCAGCTTCCTATCAATTAGTATGTGTAGTGTGTCACCAGGGACAGGAGGAAGAAATAGCTCTTCCTCCTGAGATAAACACCTCCATTTAGAGCTCATTAATAAGTTGTAATCTTAATTTAAGCAACAAAGACACACTTCCAGGTCAATGCTTTAGGGAGTGGGTTCATTTTTGTTGCTTGTTAAAGACTTTATTAGGGCTTTAAGGCACATGTAAAATATTTGCCTCAGCAAGACTTCCAAGCTCATTTAAACCCCAGCATGCCATTAGGGCCTGTGTTAACTTTTCCATATTTAATGCTTGTTTCTGACAAGAGAGAAATAAATGCATCATCCTTTGTGAATGGGTTCTCAAAGATCAGTAATGAGAATATGAAGGGAGATCCCAGAGGCTGGGTGTGAATAGCTGTCCTAAAGCCTGAAAGAGTATGAGAGAATTTACGTCATTACTTTTAGGTTTGTTTATATAAATACTAGAGGCCCGGTGCACGAAATTCATGCATGGGGGGAGGTGTCCCTCAGCCAAGCCTGCACCCTCTCCAATCTGGGACCCCTCGAGTGATGTCTCTCTCACAATCCAGGACTGCTGGCTTCCAACCACTTGCCTGCTTGCCTGCCTGATTGCCCCTAACTGCTTCTGCCACAGCCCCTGCCACCGTGGCTTCATCCGGAAGGACTTCTGGAATAACGTCCAGAAGGTCATTTGGCTGTTTGCTCTAATTAGCATATTACACTTTTATTATTATAGCTTGTCCTGAAATATTTTTTGCTTATGATATCTTTATCTGTTTTGGAATCAGGATAATGCTGACTGCATGAATGAGTTAGGAAGTGTTCCTTCATCTTTTTTTGAAGAATTTGAGAAGAATGGATGTCAATTCTCCTTTAAATGTTTAGTAC
>NW_006295180.1:327391-328248 GCF_000327345.1 Myotis davidii
GTTTGCTGGAGTGATGGTCTATTTGCATATTACTCTCTTATTAGATAAGATTTTTATATTATTGACTTCTGCTGCTCAATTTTGATACATCCTTTGAACAAGGATGTTCAATGACAATGCAAGAAGCTCACTCAAAAACTTTGTTGGCGCCTGGCCAGTGTGGCTCAGTGGTTGAGTGTCAACCCAGAAACCAAGATGTCACTGGTTTAATTCCCAGTAGGGGCCCATGCCAGGCTTGCGGGCTTGATCCCCAGTAGGGGGCATGTAGGAGGCAGCCGATTGATGATGTTTCTCTCTCTCATTTATGTTTCTATCTATCCTTCTGCCTTCCTCTCTCTAAAAACATTTTAAAAATTTAAAAATATTCTTTGTTGACTTTTTATACTTGATTTTAGAAAACTCTGTGAGACAAAAGTCATACTCACAATTTGTTTCAAGACAGCCAATATACTTATTAACAATGATCAAGGAGAGAGTGACTTTCCTGCAAAGTCTGGAGATAACTGTTATCAGAACAGTGACTCTGCAAGGTAATGGGTGGGACGCAGGAAAGCCAGGGTTTAAGGGGAGGGATGGCCTGAGAGATGTTTGGAGCACAGGCTAACTAGGAGAGGGCAGGCTTACGGGAAATACTCCAGGGTAGGTAGACAGCAATCTGATTAAGGGCATGCTCTGTGAAAACAACGAGGGAAATGTACAAAGGTGGGAGATAAGTTTTTTGTTTTTTTAACACATCAGTATTTGATATATCTGACTTGACCCAATCCTGCCATAAGGTCGATCTTTTTTTTTTTTACTCCTCACTGAAATTTCTCAATATGATCTAACTCTGCTACAACAAAATTAGTCTTACTAAC
>NW_006295180.1:328376-332156 GCF_000327345.1 Myotis davidii
AACTCTGTGAGACAAAAGTCATACTCACAATTTGTTTCAAGACAGCCAATATACTTATTAACAATTATTTTCATATATTAGGCTTCTATGGGTCCATTGTGCCCCTGGAAGAGTATTTCTATTAGGCCCTTCTTTAGTCCTTTCAGTGATCAGTGGTCTTTTCCCGAAGGCTGAGTCTTCAAACTCAAAAAGCTTCTAAACTCTTTCTTTTACTGGTTGGAGATGAGAAACAGTCATGTCGTTCCCCCTTAAACATTCCAAAATTTGGGGGCACTCTATATTTCCTCTCTGTTCCACTTTCACATCAACCAGTTCTTTTCTGATCTCATCTCTTCCTTTCAGTATTTTATCACATACAACTTGTAACAACCAATGCACACTTTCAGCATTCTGCCTCAAAACCTCTTTACCTCTCTTCACAAGTTCATTAGGTAAATTTTTTGCCTTCTAGATATTGATTGGTGACAATTTTGCCAATTTTTTTTTGCCCCCACATAACATAGGTCACCATTTCTATTATGGTTTTCTTACTGCGTACCAACTGAGCTCAAAGCCACTGCCACATATTTTAGGCAATACTTACTTCCTGTAGCAATTTCTGTTATTAGGTAAGTTTTTACTGTAATAATTCTGCATAACAAACAACTCCAAGATATCAAATTAAATGCATGCTAAAATAATAAGTATTTAATTTCACACTCACATATCTGTAGGTATTCTACAGTTCAACTGATGTCAGCTTGACTGAACTGAGCTAAGCTGGACAAAAGGATTAGAGTCAATTGTCCATCATTTCTTGGTCTATCTGTGATCTGAATATCTAAGACCAGCTAAGAGAGTCACCAAATCCTGTCACTATTCCTGATGACCTTCAAGGTAACAGGTCACATTTGGATGTGGGTACTGACCGACAGTTCTACCCAGCTAGACATACTCCTCTGATCAAGATTACAAACAGCCCTGGCCAAGTGGCTCAGTTGGTAGACCAAAAGATTGCAGGTTTGATCCCAGGTTGGGGTATGTATAGGAGGCAACTGTTCGATGTTACTCTCTCCCTTCCTCTCTCTCAAATCAGTAATATCTTTGGGTGAGGGTTAAAAAAATTTTTTAAAGATTGAAAACAATTTCATCTCTCTCACTGAAAAGAAAAGCTAACAGTTACTCATTTCACAATATTATGCTTTATTTTATCATTGCAAAAATTATTATTCTTTTACAAATTTATTTTAACTGACTATAGTTTATGGTGTAGTATTATTTGAGATAAATAATACTTGAATGCATTGAAACCTTTAATGAAGAAAAACAATGGAATTGAACCCAAAACACATTTTTTGAGTGCCTGTTATGTAAGAGTGGTTTTCAACAATAATGATACTGACACATAATACCTGTATTGGGCTAAGTAGTGTCTGAGTTCTTTCCATGCAGTAATATAACCTGCATAACAAACAGGTGCTATGTTTCCCTCGTTTTGTAGGAAAAGAAATAAGTTGCACAGGAAGATAAAGTACTTCGCCAAAGTTTACACTTCTAGTAAGTGGTGAAACAAGGATTTGAACGAGGCAGTTTGCTATCAAAGCTCATTCTATTAACACTGCACTAGACTAGCTTCATGTTGCCTGCAACCCAGGAGATAGACTCTGACAATAATGCAAAAAGGAAAGCACCCTGGGCTGAAGTGATCAAGGAGAGAGTGACTTTCCTGCAAAGTGTGGAGATAACTGTTATCAGAACAGTGACTCTGCAAGGTAATGGGTGGGACGCAGGAAAGCCAGGGTTTAAGGGGAGGGATGGCCTGAGAGATGTTTGGAGCACAGGCTAACTAGGAGAGGGCAGGCTTACGATCACCCCTGACTGCCCTCCCCTTCTGGCCCAATCACCCCTAACTGCCCTCCCTGCCAGCCTGGTTGCCCCTAACTGTCCTCCCCTGCAGGCCTGGTTCCCCCCAACTTCCCTCCCCTGCAGGTCTGATCTCCCACAACTGCCTTCCCCTGCTGGCTATCTTTGACCACATGGGGGCAGCCATCTTGTGTGTTGGAGTGATGGTCAATTTGCATATCACTCTCTTATTAGATAAGATTTTTATATTATTGACTTCTGCTGCTCAATTTTGATACATCCTTTGAACAAGGATGTTCAATGACATATGCTTCAACCTCATGACTCCCCCCTCCCTGTACCACCCGACTGCAAACCAAGAGCTTTGAGGCCAATCAATGACATGTGTGATGAATCCTGATGCTGGTGAGGTGGTGTCATGGTATACTATTTGATGAATCTGAGGTAAGAGAAAAACAGTCTGGTGAAGTCTCCATTTTCATTTCTTTGGCCCTTTATAGTAGTCAGGGTAATCAAAGCTAGTAGGTATAACAAACAATCCCCAAATCTGTGTGGCTTAAAGTGACATAGGTTTATATCCCTTTTATATCTCAGTCCAATGAAAGCCAGGCAGCTCTCCTGGGAGTCTCTCCTCCTAGCAAGAACTCAGGTGGTCCAAACTCCTTCCATTTCATGGTGCTGCCATCTTACATGACAGGTAGCTGTCATGGAAGGTAGCTCTGGAAGAGGGAGAGAGAATATGGAGGAGGTGGGAGAAGACACTGGGGGTCTTTTGCCTATTGTCCAAAGCCCAGTCACAATGCCCAACCTAACTATAAAAAAGGCTGTGAAGTACATATTTCTATGAGCCCAGGAAGAAAAAGTAAAATGATTTTTAGTAAAGACATAGCACTGTCACTACCACATCTCAGTTGTTTTTACCCACATGAGTGATACGAGCAGGTCAAAGACCCCACTAGCCTAAAATTTTCTTTCTACACCTCTCAGTCTTGTTAGATATGTGAAATGTCCACATCACTATTTCTTTCTTTAAGACTTTACAGAATACATTGAAGGAGTCAAAGTGTGTCTATCATGGACAGAGTCACCTTTTGAGGAATATGTCCCAATATTTTTTCCTGCCTCCGTTTCTCTCAGCATTTTTAGGGAGACAAAGTCAGGTACTTACCACCTGAACCACAGCGTATTAGACCAGGGGTTGTACCTAAGGGAGAGAAACTTTACACAGACTGGGCATGAGGCAACTCAGGCACCTCAGAGCTGGCTGGTGTGAACAATAGAAATAGGGATGATTCATACTAAATTGATTCAGTCTGATCTCATGCTCTCTTTTGTGAATCTTAATTATGAAGGTAACAAAGAGGAATCAGGCCTTCAGCTCCAGGCTATTATCTCAAATACCACCCAACAAATTTCCCTATTGCTGCATAGGGAAAACCAGGCCCTAGGGAACTGTGTACCACTAAGTCACCTCCATTTTATAGTTTGTCTAGGCCTGTCATTTAGCTCATAATTTTCCAATCTCTTGGAAAATTCAAAGAGGCCTGAAAAATTTTTGGCACAGAGGAAAGAACAAATTAAACCATTGTTCTTAAGCAAGGTGGGTCGAGGAAGGATGCAAGCAATCAGGGGAACATAGCAATTCTGAAACCCCATTAGGTCCCCCTTCCCTAAGGACAGGGAATGGTCCTTAATTAAGCCCTCATTCTGTTCACTGGGAATAAGTTCCAAATCCATTGTTCTTCCTGATTCTTGACTTAGCTCTCTGGAATTCATTCCTTTTTTGTTGTTGTTGTTACCTTTCTTGGCTACATAAAGAACATTATATTATACTAGAGGCCTGGTGCACAAAACTTTGTGCACTCGGCAGGGGGGTCCCTCAGCCCAGTTTGGGGCCCCTCGGAGGATGTCCACCTGCTGGCTTAGGCCCACCCCCCG
>NW_006295180.1:333394-334298 GCF_000327345.1 Myotis davidii
AGAGAGACAATAAACCAAAAAAAAAAGTAAGGGTCATGATGAGGTAAAAAAAAAAAAAATAGGGCAATATGACAGAGTGACAAGGTCTCCTTCAGATGAGGTGCTCAAGAGGGCTTCTCTAAAGAAGTAGTCTTCAAGCAGAGACCTGTGTGAGAAAGAGCCAGAGGAAAGGCTGTGCCCATAGGGCTCTAGAACAGGTGTGAGCTTCATATGTTCTAGTGACAACAAGGAAAAATAAGCCTGGCTGGGGCATGTGGAGCAGGTGGAAGAAGGTGGGAGATAGAGGGAGATGGGGAGGAGGAAGATAGGGCAAGATGGGGAGAAGGTGGAAGCTGGGGGAGACGGGGAGAAGGTGGAAGATAGGGTAAGATGGGGAGAAGGTGAAAGATAGGGTAAGATGGGGAGAAGGAGGAAGATAGGGGAAAATGGAGAGAAGGTGAGAGATGGAGGTAGTGGGAAAAGTCTGAGACAGGCAGAGGCCGGGTCATGTAGGGTTTTTGGTATCAGCATCCAGGGTGTAGACTTTTAGAGTTTATTCAAAGGGCAATTAAAGGGTTCTAATCAGGAAAGAAACAGAATTTAATGTGTGTTTGAGGAGAGCCACCTGTCTGCAATGCTGTGTGGAGGGCAGACCATGGGAATGTAAGAGTGGAAGAGGAGGCCAGATAGGCAGCTGTTACCATAGTTCAGGTGAGAGGTAACACCGGTTTGGACAGGGAGATGGAGAGAGAACAGATTTGGGTCATGTTTCAGAAGCAGAATGGGCAGGACATGAGGATATATAGTATGCAGGAAATGGCATATAAAAGTACAGAAAAGGAAACTGTTGAACAATTGGATGGACAGAAGTACCAGATGGAAAGATGGAGGTGAAACGGCCTGTGGGTGGGAAGCACACCTGGAA
>NW_006295180.1:336865-339107 GCF_000327345.1 Myotis davidii
CTGTGGGGACTGAGCGCCACAATCTTTGTGTCAGAGTGACAGTTAATTTGCATATTACCTTTTTATTAGATAGGATGGATAATCTAGTACATGGAAAGAATATAAATGATCTAAAAGTATAAAAAGAAAAGCTTGGTTAATTAAATTATGATATCTACCTACAATGAACTCTATGTGCTTTAAAATGACTATACATATTTTATATAGTAACATAGTAATGTTTATAACATACTATTTAGTGAAAAAGTAGGGTAATAGGCTTTGTATAATATGACATCCATCCTCATTATGTTTTTAGAATAGCATTTATATGTGTGTGTGTATATATTATATATGCATCTTTTCAACATTGAAAACAATTTCACATGTTCAGGGAAATTACCAGTAAATACAAAGACTATTTTCCTGAGCTATTTTAGAGTAAATTGCTGAAAGCTTGTTCAGTTCCTGGAATTGGAGAAAGGGGAGGTGGCTGCCGTGGAAATGGCCTGCACTTCAAAACTGGAAAGCCCAGGACGCCTGAGATCCAGAAATGGACCTGCAGACGTCAGCCAGACTGGGTCACCTTGAGAGAAACTCCCCCCAGAGGGTGCTTGGATAGGCCAAGTGACCACAGGAGCAGGTGGGCCTGCAGAAAGCAGGGATCCAGGGCAGATCACCCTGGATTGGAGGCACTGCCTGTTTCAAGGAGTCTCAGGGTAGGTGAGAGGTTTGTGGCCATGGAATTGCCTCCAATAGAACCACTAAGGAGCCCAGGAGAGAGGAAAGTCAGCTTTTGGATTCTGTCCCACCCAGAGGGCAACATACTACAATAGTTCTAGGCAAGTAGGAGCCTTCATGCCACTCACCTCTTCTCCTTACCCCAACCTGCAGCCTTGAAGGAACCAGATGCTGCCTGGTGGGTGGGGAATGAGGAGAGAGAAGGAAATGAGAGCTGGCCACGCCCTCTCACCTCAACCCAACCCCAGCTTCACACCTCTAACCTGGAGCCAGGACCCAGATGCAACAGGTGATTAGATGCATGAGACTTTGAACAGAACTGGAACCAGTTTGAAGAGGCAGAGGTGAAAAATAACAAAGCTGTTTTCTGCTGGTATTCTATTGAGCTTCTCTGATAAATTGGATACATATAACATAAAAGATAATATTTAGTTTGAGCATGAAATCTATCTCTAAATATAAGATTTCTGCTCATTTTTAATGGATGGCTACCTTTCCCCCCAGTTTTATTGAGATATAATTGACATTCTGCTACAACAAAATTAGTCTTACTAACTCAGAAAAATATTCCCTGGGGAAGCTACTGACACAGGCAAATTTATTGCACGTGGTTGTTCTCATCTGGATTTAACTGCAGGTGAAAAATTATCATCTTCACCCACTGAGCTAATGAGAATGACTGCTTCGGTCTCATCTATCTCCTGAAGGGGGTTGGGATGGTGTTTTTCCTTTGACCACTATTAGATGAAAAGATGCATGCAAAAGCACTATGGAAATGATAAATCACTATGCAAATGTGAGCGGTCACTCTAACATTTCAGGCAGATGATAGCTTTAGTTACAAATGAAGTTATGTTGAAATATTTCAGAAAATGTTAGTTAGTCCAATTCCTGATTAATACCAAAGGTTTAAGGATCAGAAAGACAATGGGGTATGCCCTGGGCAAGCTCATGGAGATTCAGTGTCAGCGTCTCCATAGAAACTATGAAACCATTCTGTCGTTCAACAAATATTTATTGAGTGTTTACCTGAGCCAGGCTCTGTTCTATGTGGTGGCATTCGGGGTTAAACATAGTAGAAAAGACCCCTATCCATCAGCAAGGGCTCTCAAACCAAGCTGAATGACCTTGAGAAAGTGTCTGTGCTTGCATTTCCTCATCTGAGAAAAGTATATAAGGTCATTACAAGGATTAGGTGAGTTAATATTGCTAAAGCACTTAGACAATGGCAGGCTCATTAATAAATGTAAATGCTTATTAAATAAGTGGGATTATGTTTAGTGAATCAAGATAGACAATAAACCAATAGAAAAAGTAAGGGTCATGATGAGGTAAAAAAAAAAAAAATAGGGCAATATGACAGAGTGACAAGGTCTCCTTCAGATGAGGTGCTCAAGAGGGCTTCTCTAAAGAAGTAGTCTTCAAGCAGAGACCTGTGTGAGAAAGAGCCAGAGGAAAGGCTGTGCCCATAGGGCTCTAGAACAGGTGTGAGCTTCATATGTTCTAGTGACAACAAGGAGAA
>NW_006295180.1:343250-347932 GCF_000327345.1 Myotis davidii
CAAGTTTAAAGTGTACAGTGTAATGATTTGATACTCATCACATTTTTTATTGTTTAAAATATTACATATGTCTCCCTTTTCCTCTATTGACACACCCCTGCCACTCCTGCCTGCCCCCCCCCCCAAGGACAAGCACCCACCACCCCAGTGTTCCTATCCATTGGTTATGCTAATATGCATGCATACAAGTCCTTTGGTTGATCTCTTATCTCTCCCTCCCCTGCTTCTCTCTGAGGTTGGATAGTTTGTTCAGTGTTTCTTTGTCTCTGGATCTATTTTTGTTCATCAGTTTATGTTATTCATTACTAGAGGCCTGGTCCACAAATTCGTGCACCAGTGGGGTCCCTTGGCCTGGACTGCAGGATCGGGTGGAAACCGGCTCTCCAACATCCCCCACAGCCTGGCCTGTGAGAGGGAACAGGCCAGGCTGCAGGACCTCACTGGTGCACGATTGGGGCCAGGGAGGGACATGGGAGGTTGGCCAGCTCGGAAGGGACTACAGGAAGGCTCCAGGGCGTGTCCGGTCCATCTCGCTCAGTCCAGATCAGCCAGACCTCAGCAGCAAGCTAACCTACCAGCCAGAGCATCTCCCCCCTGGTGGTCAGTACACATCATAGTGAGCGATTGATCAACCTTAGCTTATCATTAGCATATTACGCTTTGATTGGTTGAACGGATGACCTATCAACTGGACACTCAGCATATTAGGCTTTTATTATATAAGACTAGAGGCCTGGTGCACGAATTCATGCACAGGTGGGGTCCCTCGGCCTGGCCGGCAATCAGGGTTAATTGGGTTGTCTCACCCAGTCAGAGGACAGGGACCATGGGAAGTTGGCTGTGGGAGTGCACTGACTACCAGGGGGCAGCTCCTGCATTGAATGTCTGCCTCCTGGTGGTCAGTGCACATCATAGCAACCGACTGGTCATTCAGTCATTTGGTCATTCTGTTGCTTAGGCTTTTATATGTATAGATAATCCACATATGAGTGAGATCATGTGATACTTATCTTTCTCCAACTGGCTTAGCATAATGTTCTCCAGATCCATCCATGCTGTTGCAAATGGTAAAAGTTTCTTCTTTTTTATAGCAGTGTAGTATTCCATTGTGTAGATGTACCACAGTTCTCTAATCCACTCATCAGCTGATGGGCACTTAGGCTGTTTCCAAATCTTAGCTATTATAAATTGTGCTGCTATGAACATAGGGGTACATATGTCCTTCCTGATTGATGTTTCTGGTTCCTTGGGATGTATTTTCAAAAGTGGGATTACTGGGTAAAATGCGAGTTCCATTTTTTATTTTTTGAGGAATCTCCATACTGTTTTCCACAGTGGCTGCACCAGTCTGCATTCCCACCAGCAGTTCACGAGGGTTCCTTTTTCTCTGGCACTTGTCATTTGTTTATTTATTGATGATAGCCATTCTGATAGGTGTGTGATAATACCTCATTGTTGTTTTGATTTGCATCTCTTGAATGATTAGTGACTTTGAACATGTTTTCATGTCTCTCGGCCTTCTGTATGTCCTCCTTCAAAAAGATACTCATTACTTTTATGTGCCTGTTGCAGTTTATTGATAACTTACTAGTCTTTAAAAAATTAGTCTGCAACTTTTTATGACATTTCCCATTGAATTATTGTGTTTATGTGTTTTAAGACTCCTGCTAGCAAAATAACTTTAATAATATATCTTTTTAAAAATTTGTTATTGATTAAGTTATTACATATGTGTCGTTATAATAATATATCTTTCATAAAATACCTCAGGAAGGACATTTTAAGTGTTGTACATATAGTAATTCTCTAACACACTTCCAACGAAAGAGTAGCATATACATAAATCCTTATCTCAGGACAGACTGAATTAAGCTTGAAAAGAGGACATTACACTCTATTTCTATAGCATTCCATTTTACACTTGCATGACACCTATCAACATTGAACTGGCAGCAATACATTGCCCAGGGCACTTATTTCAATGTGACCTGAATTATTAAGATCTCAAGTTCCAATAGCAGTTTTTTAACTTATAATTTTTGAAGATATTGGTTCTTTCTAGAATTACACAAATTTCATTTTCCCAGCTGCTGTTTTATCATTTTATTTTACCCTCTTGGTTGTCCTAGAAACAGTACAGAAATTATTCATTTTCAAAAAGCATTTTTTTATTGCTTGCATGGCAAGTTCCTCCCAGTATTTTGGAAAATAAATGAGTGGGATGTTCTTTGGAAATAAAATACTATGAAGCACTTGGGAAAACACATTACAAGAAAATTATAAAATCCCAAGTTCAAAAAGAAAAGCGGAGGTTGGTGAGAATCAGCTAAGTTCTGTGCTAACATGGGTTTCTGACAACATTATCCTCTGCCAGGCTGTGTGGTTTGCAGAGGTGGTTTTTTGTATTCAATACTTAGGTATTTCTAGCAGTCACAAAAGTCTATCCTTTGGCACATATGTTCACAGGTCATCTAGGAGGTGTGCCCAGAGAGAGGTGGTGGTTGCACAGGTATGGACAACTGCTGGAGGTGATCGCCACCTCTCCTGAGCCCTCAGGTAAAAGTGGAGAATGACATCCTTAAGTGTACAGACAGGAGGGAAAGGAGGTTCTGAGCTTCTGCTGTGTTCTACATGGGATTCTCCTCACAAAATAAGAATCCCAATCCCCTCTTCCTGCATCCCATCTAAGGAAAAAAGAGGGTTTAAACCATCAATTTGATAACTATCTCTAGATACCATCAAAGTTAAAATGCCTCCCGACTCACTTCTTCAGTTTCTCTCAGGGTTCTGAGCCATAATTGGTCTTTCCTGGAAAATGTCTGTGTCTCCCTTTGTTAGAGAGCTGTGTAACCCTTATATCTTCCTTTTTACCTTGGCTTCCAGGAAGTTTAGAGTTATACTCATTAAACAATAACTTCCCTTGGGAAAAGAAAAAACAAGCAAAACCAAAATACTAAAATGGCTCCAGGACTGAAGCCAAATAGCAGGTCTTAGTTTTACTCAATTCTTTCCTTGTGTTTTAATGAAATTTCAGAGGAATTACTTTAGCTGCAAGGGACTATCATCAGCAAATATTTCTTAACTTTACATTTGATATATGTTATGTGTTTGTTTATTTATTTACACATTAATTTATTTATTTAACCAGAGGCACGAATCCATACACCGGTGGGGTCCCTCGGCCTGGCCTGCACACTCTTGCAATCCAGGACCCCTTGGGGGATGTCAGACTGCTGATTTTGGCCTGACCCCCAGGCCAGGTTGAGGGACCCAACCAGTGCATGAATCCATGCACCGGGCCTCTAGTATGCATATAAGATCTTTGGTTCATCTCTTCCTGCCCTCCTCCCTTCCCATTTCCCTCTAAGATTCATCAGTCTGTTCCATGCTTCTATGCCTGTGCATTGATTGTCTGCCCCCTGTTGGTCAATGCGCATCATAGCTACTAGTTAAGAGGTCAAACAAACGGTTAGTTAGGCTTTTATATATATAGATTAGAGGCCTGGTGCATGAATTTATGCACGGGAGGGGTTCAGTCAGCCTGCTCCAATCAGGGCTGATCAGGCCAGGCCGGCCGAGGGGAGAGGACGCGGAGGTTGGCCGGCCAGCCCTGCCCCCTAGTTGAACTTCTGCCGGTCGAACTCCCAGTTGAGAGGACAATTTGCATATTTACCTTTTATTATATAGGATTTTATATAGCTCTTACATTTTAGAATGTCATGATTTTGTTTTTAATATACCTACATCCTATTTTGGGCTTTAAAAAAATCTATGCCTACCTGCCTCTTCAGAATCACTGAAACAAAGCAAGTCTCCAAGGAAGGAAGGCTGAGCAGAGGGACTTTTGCATCATTTGCACCCTGTGAGGTGGTGGCTATAACCAGTCATGTGGCTTTAGGGAAGTCACTTAACTCTGTGTCCTAAATTACCAGAAAAACTCCAAGGTCCTTTCTACCCTTAAAAAACAGTCCATGAACATCTGTAATACTTTCAACAATAAAGATAAATCATTTTTTAAAAAGTGGCTCCATGATGCGAGGTAAAGGGACTTTAAACTTTCACATCAGCAAGAGCTCATGGGGCTCTCTGCAAGGAAATTTTCCAGGATTTTAGATTTCTGAGGTTGAAGAGTATAAAGTGCCTCTTGGTTACAAAGTAATAAATGATATATTTAGACAGAAATCTCTGGGATAAAAAAAAAAGACAGGAAACCTCCGGCTTGATTTTGCAGTAAGATTACTAAACAGACTGAAGAATGAAAGGGCATACAGTCCCAGAAAATCTGATTGTGACAAAACTGAGCAAGTTGTGTTGGGCTAAATAGTGGCTACAATGTTCTAAGCCATGTAGGCAAAAACGCCAGACAGACAGGAGAAGGGGGTATGTAAAATTAACCATCATAATAAGGATCTCTTTGGTGGGTCCAGAGTACAGTAGCCAGAACCTTAAGAAAGAACACCCTGCAGATTTTTAAAAAGTGGCTCCATGATGCGAGGTAAAGGGACTTTAAACTTTCACAAATGCAAGACCATAAATGGTTTCTTAAAAATTCATAGAAGTTACTAATGTACCACAACCGTAATTTATTCATCACAGGAAGATATTTTTATAATGTCTGA
The DNA here is from genome assembly GCF_000327345.1 of Myotis davidii. NCBI lineage: Eukaryota > Metazoa > Chordata > Mammalia > Chiroptera > Vespertilionidae > Myotis > Myotis davidii. The sequence continues at coordinate 347,870 of NW_006295180.1, forward strand.
GATAGTAACAATGCCAGTAGTTGTTATTTTCATATGATGAAAACAATTGTTCAGGTGGTTTGC
>NW_006295180.1:348091-369226 GCF_000327345.1 Myotis davidii
GAGCTCATGGGCTCTCTGCAAGGAAATTTTCCAGGATTTTAGATTTCTGAGGTTGAAGAGTATAAAGTGCCTCTTGGTTACAAAGTAATAAATGATATATTTAGACAGAAATCTCTGGGATAAAAAAAAAAGACAGGAAACCTCCGGCTTGATTTTGCAGTAAGATTACTAAACAGACTGAAGAATGAAAGGGCATACAGTCCCAGAAAATCTGATTGTGACAAAACTGAGCAAGTTGTGTTGGGCTAAATAGTGGCTACAATGTTCTAAGCCATGTAGGCAAAAACGCCAGACAGACAGGAGAAGGGGGTATGTAAAATTAACCATCATAATAAGGATCTCTTTGGTGGGTCCAGAGTACAGTAGCCAGAACCTTAAGAAAGAACACCCTGCAGATGTGTTTTTACAGTTGACCTTATCCATTCTTTACCCGTTTCTCTCTGTGTCCCTTTCTCCTTTAGCCCAACTTAGAAAATCACATAATCCCACTGATTTAAAAGTTGGTAAATCAGGAAAACAAGACAAGGAGAAATTAAGAGTAGAGAGAATTTAGATCAATCCAAGGGTGAAGTCCATTTGTGAAATGCAAACCACAAAATATTGTGCATGAGCTAGATGTGGAGCACAGATTGATCTAGTCATGGTGTAACATCCAATACAAACCAGAAAGCAAGGCCACGTGTGAGCCCACTGTGTTCGGAGGACAATAGCGAAGGAAACAAAGTTTGTCCTGGGATTGATACAAGAAGGACATTTCCCCCAAGTCTCTTTGGAAAGAGAGCTCTGTGGGCTGGTGGAAGCAAAAGCATCCCTGGGGAGGTTCTGATGAGCAGCTTCATGGGGCCACTTCACATCATGCCCTTGCATGCGACAAACAGAATAACGCCAAGTGCCATTCACTGAAGGCAACCTCACAGGAAACAATAAACCACGTGGCCCAGGTACACAGCTCTCCAAAAGTCTCCCTTCATCCAAATGGTGATTTTTAGAGGAATCTGGAGCCAGGTCCTTGCTGAGGCATTTTGAACATTTATGCGGGAGCTTTCTATTGTCACAATGTGAGGGTGTCTCCTGGCAGTTAGCAGGCAGAGCCCAGAAATGCTCCACAGCCTTCAATGGGAAGCACAGAATAATAAAGAACTATCTCATATTCCTTGTGGCTTTTAAAATACAATGCAGGATGTTCGTGTAGATGAAAACCTTGTTTATCACATGCTCTCACACAAAACTAGTGGGAAGGTACAATGGTGGCACATCTATAAGAGAAGAATGTCTAAAATGTTAAATCCTGCTTCTAAGAATCCACTCTTGACTTACACCCCTACAAATACAGAACAACGTGAACACAAAGTTACTTGTTGCAGCATTAGTTGTAATAAAAAAAAGGGGAGGTTGGAAATAAAACAAAGGTCCATAAATGGGGAACTGGCCAGAAAACTAAGGTATAATACAATAGAGTGTGAAAGAGCCATAAAAAGAAAAGAATTAGGAACATTGACATGAATTAGGAGTGGCTTCAAGATATGTGTAATATCGATAGCATATAGTGTGCTACTTTTATATACACATGGCAATGTCATGAGAAAAAATAGATGGAGGAATTGTTGTAGATCAAAAGAAACTAGTAAAACATTATAAACAAATACAATAGCTGAATGTTGCATTTGATCCTGATATTTAAAAATCACAATCATGAATGCAATGGATGGTTGGGTCAACTGGAGAATGTTGCATATTGATTAGAAAATAGATAACATAATAAAATTATTGTTAATTTTCTTAGGCATAATAGCAGTATGTGAATATGCAAAAAAGTCCTTATTCTTAGAAGTTGCATACTTAAATTAATTGGAATATCTGAAACCACTTTCAAATGATTCTGGGAGGGGGCAGGGATGGCTGAGTGGTAGAGGGTATATACCAGGTATTAGTTTTGCTATTCTTTTATCTCCTCTATATGTTTAAAATGTTTCATAATAAAAAATAATTGGGGGACAAGTTTTTAATTTTTTTAGTATAGACCCTTCCTCCATTTCACATACAAATATATTTGGCTTAGTTTTTTTTTTTTTGTTTTTTTTTTACTCAATGAGTGTTTTAGGAAAACACCTACTATATGAATGAAGAGAAGCTCTCAGTTTTGTTTGGAATTAACCCAAAAGTTGCTCACCATTCCATATACAACACACCTGCACCATCCAGCACTGGTCGCTGCCACCCACTCACAGTGAGAGATAAAGCAGCTGACTGCTTCATTTTGTCTTCTAGAGGGTTGTGCTCAATATTTAGTATATTATATTATTGATTTCAGAGAGGCAGGGAGAGGGAGAGGGAGATAGAAACATCAATGATGAGACAGATTATTGATGGGCTGCCTCCTGCACGCCCCCCACTGGGAATCGAGCCCACAACCCAGGCATGTGCCCTTGACCGGAATCAAACCTGGGAACTTTCAGTCTGCAGGCCGACACTCTATCCACCGAGTCAAACCAGCTAGGGCAATATTTAATAGTTCTTATTGACATAATCAACATGTATTACAAATTCATTACTTTTATGTCTCCTTTATATTCTAGTTAAAATTATATTTTGTTGTTTATGAAAAATTTCATATGTAGATAGCTTATTTCTCATGCATTTCATTTTAGCATAGTAAAAGGAATCAATATAAAGCTTTGTTATGTAAAACGGTCTGATAGGGTGGCGAAATATTTGGCTGAGGAATGACTACAGTACACGTGCTCTGGGGCAAAGCGCACAGGCATGATTTTTCTCAACTGAGCTTTTGACAGAAATTGATTGGCAGCCCCGGGAAAGGGACCGCAGGGAGCTGCCTGATGGCCAGCGGAGCAGCCTGACCCCAGCAGTGGCCCCGGCCTCTGCATGAGCTACAATCTCCACTCCCTTACATTTGTGCTCGAAAAGGGAAATGTTACCTTTTTCTTTTCTTTTCCCTTTTTGTAACAGCATTTTGAGAAGTGTGTGATGGCTCTGACAGTAAGTACACAAATTATCTTTTTCTGAAACAAAATTGAGATGGGGCTTAAAGAATCGTCTATAATTTAAGAAGGTATTATAAAGAAAGTTTTACAATGGTACATAAATGAACCATATTCAGCTAGAAAATTATTACTATTCTTTACTGAAAAGAATAACAGTTCTTCCTAGTGATTGTTCCAGAAAAAAATAGAACATATGTTTGCTTTAAAACACTGAACAGCCTGGCCAGTGTGGCTCAGTGGATTGAGTGTTGTCTCATGCACCAGGAGGTCACGGTTTGATTCCTGATCAGAGCACATGCGCAGGTTGTAGGCTCAATATCCAATGGAGGGTGTGCAGGACACAGTCAATCGATGTTTCTCTCTCATCGATGTTTCTATCTCTCTCTCTCTCCCTCTCCCTTCTTCTCTCTAAAAAAAATAAAATTAAAATTATTTTTAAAAGTCACTGAACAAAAGATACAGAGGGAAGCGATGTTTACTAATGCATTTGTTCACTCAGGTAGCATTTATTAAGTGCATTATATGTGCCAGGCCATGTACTAGGTGCTGAGGAAAAAATGGTGAGAGATAGTATCTGCCCTCAAGGAGTTTATCATTTAATTGTGTGAAAGAATTTCAATTTACAATGGAACTGGAGGATATAAAATGGAAACTCTCAGTTATGTGCCCTCATAAAAACAAAACAAAGGATCAACAGACTGATTTCCCATAAATGCCTGACTTACAGAAAACGGATAATATTGAAATTTTCATAAATGATTGGGAGTTGGTCAAAGGTTACCTCAATCAGATTTTGCTTTTGGTGTCCAGAAACATGAACAAGAAATGGCCCAGGCAGGGTTGACTTCACAAAATAAGCTGAATAGAGCTTTGTTTGTATGACTGAACTGGCTTTATCTCTTTAGGGAATTTTCAAAGCTTGTCTCCATTTTTTATATTATTTTAACAGATCCTAATTGAATCTTCCTTCTTTACACTCCCTGCCTGTAAACACAGCCCACCCCAAACCCTCAGCGGACTCACCTATAGCTAGTTACAGTTTGCATGTCCCAAATTGCAATTCCTCTGCTATTCTCAAATAGGCTCATCTTTTTCACAATTTTGAGCTTGCCTTAGTTTACCTCCTTATTTAGGTCAACAATGGGAACCAGTTAACATGCTGTTAACAGTTAAAATAGCCTGAGAGCTGTGTGGCATGTGTGTGTGTTGGGGTGGGGGCAGAAAGGGATGAGGAGACAGACACACCTGTTAAGAATCAGGCATGGTTTTTAAGAGGTCATTACAGAAAAAGCTGCTTTTGTGGAGAAATTAAAAAAAAAAAAAACTTCCACAAAACCAGGTCATTAGAATAAGAAGGTGAGAGATATCATCTTACCTCACAATACAATGCTAGAGCTAGAAAAATGCTCATGAAACAGCAGAAAGAAAATTCTGATTTCTGCTGACAAGAAGAAATCCATAATGTGGAATAGCAACACAAAATCAGAGCATACGTCTCATGGGACTTAGATGTGCAGAGGACTGGTGTTGCCTATTTTCTGTGCAGGATCTGAACTTTCTTGCCATGTGGGAAAACCTCTCTGAATGAGTCTTATCGGCCTCACCCACGGCAGTGAGGGTGTGGACATGTGACCTAGGTGCAGCCCATGAGATGCTCTGGCCACAGATCCTAAGTCTCAGCCACGCACAATAGTGTTCAGTGATGATGTTCAGTGGCGACAACAGATGATGCACTAGTGGCAGTGTGCTCACCAGACTGTTTCTGTGGTGTGACCTTGAAGGGGCTCAGCTGTCCTTAGTTCCTAACTGTGCTTTGACCTTGTTCCTGGCTTTCTAACCTTGTGTCCATGCTTCCCATCAGTTTGAGCATGTCTCCATATTCTTTCAAAGGGTGTGTGGAGGTAAGTAATTTTTCAGTCAGGAGGAGAATAGGTGAAGGTAAGCCAAGGAATTAATGAACAGAAAGTCCTTCTCAGCCTTCAAAATGGACACAATTGATGGGCAATTGTGGGAAAAAAGATGGTGAGAAGTAGAATCGATGCAAAGCAATTTAAGAGACAAAATCAGTGTAGAGGACTATGAGAGGCGGACAGAAAATATTGACAGAGGAATGTCAGGGGAGATAAAATTACACTAACAACATGAGGCCAGTGTGCATAAAGAAAGCTAGCAAGGGGAGAAGCCTAGAAAAAACTTTCCTAGAAAAATATGAAAATATATCAACTGATGCAGAAAAGGTGATAACAAAGCTTAATTTTGGATAAATCTAGATCAGATCACCCTTCAAAAATGGAAGAATTTTACTCAGATGTGTTCATAGAAAAGAAAAAGGAAATTAAGAGCCATCCAGTTAAATTTTTATGTTTTTATTAAAAGATATTTTACTTGGGATCACAGGGCTTGTCCAATAACCAAAAGTCTCACAAATCCCTTGAGTAAAATCAGAAACCCCAGAATCCCAGAAGGATACAAGTCATGCTGAAGAGGACAGGAAGATGAATCAGGGTCATAGGACATTACAAAACTAATTGAGAACCCTTACAGCAGTGGTTCTCAACCTTCTGGCCCTTTAAATATAGTTCCTCATGTTGTGACCCAACCATAAAATTATTTTCGTTGCTACTTCATAACTGTAATGTTGCTACTGTTATGAATTGTAATGTAAATATCTGATATGCAGGATGGTCTTAGGCGACCCCTGTGAAAGGGTCGTTCGACCACCAAAGGGGTCACGACCCACAGGTTGAGAACCACTGCCTTACAGTGTCTGTTCAAAATAAAAAAGACAAGTACTGTTATCTGATGGGAAATTTGGATTTCTGGTATTAAGGAAAAAGAGATCACCTTTACCAAGAAAAGGAAATTATGTGTAGTATAGTGAACAAAACAATGAATTATCTAAAAAAAAAAAATCAACATACATTTCCCATTTTTAAAAATTCTTTTCACATTATATTTGATAGAAGTGAGCAGTGGATGACTGGCCAGAATGGAAATATATTTTGACTTGAAATAAGGAAAGTTAATAAGAACTTCTTGACTTCAAAAGAAGCCAGGTTTCAAATTCCTTGTCATAGACCACAAATTCTATGGGTGTTATGTTTAGTAGCTAGGTTCCCCTTCCCATACATCACTATGAGTGTATGTACACAGCACATAACACAGATCTGAAAGGATAAAAACTGGAAATGGAAGAGAGATGGGGATTTAGGCCAGAGGGAAACAAGCACCCACTCTAATCCAGGCTGCAAGAGCAGGGTTGTGGCTAGAATTAATGACTGATTGAAGGATCCCAATGTGAAATAGAAGCTGAAGAGAAAAGATAATCTGAGACTATGGATGGAGATTTGGGAAATTTTTCTGAATTCTGGAAAAAATAAGGATTTTGTACTCCAAACCATAAACAGTCCTCTGAGAAATGTTCCTGTCAGACTTCAAAATGCCATTGTGCATCTCTCAAAGTACCCCTAGTTACTACTGAAAATGTCTTTTTTATAAGAAAAATGCATTTTGAACTCCAATTGGGGGGTTCCAAGTCAGAAACTGTAGAAGACCGTGATTAGAACCTGGGCTGGAACATAAGAGACCTTGGAAATATTCAAGTCCAACTCTGTCATGTTAAGGGAGAGAAAATGGAGGTGGGAATGGGTATGTTTTTATTTCCCCTGAGGTCACACAGTCAAGGACTTGTATGCAGAGCTAGACCAAAGACCAGGGAAGCAAACTCATCAGGAGAAAGTCCTTTCCATGTCATAAGGGAGAACTACCTGCTCCCCCCCGCCCCAATTATCTCCATTACAGCATCTACTGAGCTGTACCCAACCAAACCTCCCTCACACCTTCATTTTCCTCTCTTCCATCGTCCCCAGTGGCCTTCAGGTTGAAGACTATGTCTCATTTTCTCCTTTAGCCCCAGAGGGCAAGGGGCGGGGGGTAGAAAAGGGAAAAGGTGGGATAGATGGTAATGTGGAGAGACTTGACTTGAGGTGATGAACACACAATATACAGATTATGTATCATAGAATTGTACCCATGAAACCTATATAATTTTACCATTGTCACCCCAATAAATTCAATAAAAATAAAATAAATAAATATGTTTTTAAAAAGGTTTAATATTGAGCCTCATAATTAAGACTCAATAAGTATTTATGGAATGAGCTAATGAACACGAGAAATATAGGTAGCAGGGTGGATCCACACATCAGCAGAAGATACCCAGGGGGCTTCTAACACCCAGCTTGGAGAAGGTGATGGTCTGGACGGTCCTGGTCAGACCACGTAGTCGCAGAGCACACACTGACAAACGGTCTACCTGGGGAAGAATAACGAGATTAAGGAAGTTTTGGAAACATTGAAAAGTCATGGCAGGAACTAGAGGTATCTATAATAATAAAAGCGTAATATGCAAATCAACCAAATGGCCGAACAGCAGAACCACCATCCAGACTACCACACTATGACACCTACTGGCGCTAGGCCAGCCAAGGTTGGTGTCATGCAATTGGTTGGGGGCCTGGCTATCGCCCTGCAGAGGGAGGCCCAGGCTACCTGGCCGGCAGCGCTGCAGCAGGTGAATGGGGCCTGTCTCTGTGGGGCGATAGATCATGGGCTCCTGGACTATGAGAGGGTGCAGGCTGGACTGAGTGATATCCCCCCATCCCCAGTGCATGAATTTTGTGCACCTGGCCTCTAGTTTAGCCTATAAAGGAGAAGTCTTGAGGAATGGTGTTCATACTGCATTGACAATTTTACAGAGTTGCCCTAGGGGCTGCCAAGAAATAGGGAGCAGAAAGGGAGTGGGCAGGACCACAGGCCCCCACCCAGCTCCTAGAGGAGGAGCTCTGCCGTCCTCTGCCTCACATACTGGGCAGCAGCCTAAGATTCACATCAAGGAGTGGTGGGCAGCAGGGGGAGGCTCTGACAGGGGTCTTTGCATATTTGGGAGGCTACTGAAAGGAAGAAAATTTGCACTTGCTGTTTGTAGTTCTAACAGAACCAGAAACACAAGGCAGATCTCAAGTCTCACAGGGAAAGTAACGCTCCAGGATCAGGCCTGATTAGAAGCACCTGCCTAGATCCCGGCCCTGCACCTGAAGTCAGCAGCTCAGTGTCCCACTGCTAAATGGGTTTTGGTGCTGATTCCACTCTGACCCCAGTTTGGATTCTTGTCTGATCTCCTAGAAGCCAAGCCCCCGATTTATAGCCCAGTGTCTGCATTGTGTCTACACAGCCATGCTTTATACACTTCCCAGTACTACAACCAGTTCTCAGAGGCAGAGGTTTTATTTCCAAACCTTAATCTGCACAGCCAGGTCTCCTTCACCATAATCCCCCAGCTGGCTTATGAGCCCAGTGTTTAAGGATGGAGCCCCACCACCTTGTGCCCCAGTGCTAGCCTCCATGACACCTGCCTTGACCTTCCTCCAGGTCCAATTCCTGCCAGTTACTTGCAGCTCACCTTCTCTGATACTCCATGGGCTGGTCCAGCTCTCCTCCTGGTACCTAGGAACTGGGTACTAAACAAACAGTCAACCTCTGTAAAAAGATTTTGATTATTTTGTCTTCCTCTCCTTCTTAGAATGGCAGTTCCACGAAAGAGCTCTTTTGTTTATAGGTGTAGCCCAACTGCCTAAAACAGTGCCTTGCATATACTTGTAGTAGGTGCTTAACAGATATTATTTGCAGGTTTTGTTTTATTCTTTGCCCCTGACTAGGCCTTTAATGTCATTAACCAATATCTACAACTAGAATTACTTATTGAGCATCTGCCTCACAAAACCCCAGCTTTCTGGGGGCACAAAACGGAGATTCATTCTTGCCTGGTGAATCGGCAAGGTAGAGAGGAAGGTGGCTGCTTTGAAAGCTCTTATAATTTATCAGTGACAGATTCCATATGAAGTTGTCTCTACTCTCCAGATTCAGAAAGAAAATCAACTTCTTGGGTAATATCTGTGCCCTAAATTGGTTTCGGTAACAATCAGCCACCCCTCCATCTGCTGCCCTTTCTAGGCAGCCATGCCTCAGTAAGTGCATAGCTCTCAAGCAGCCACAATTCTTACCCATCATTCAGATCGCCTGACCATGGCTGACGGGACTGGGGATGGCATGTGATCTAAGAACAGAGCACTTAGAGGCTGACCAGCAGCCCATGACATGGTCCAGAACGGTAAATTGGGTTGGGCCAATCAGGTTCTCCCTTAAGATGGTGAATAAGACATGCGGAAAGACTGGAGCAGATAACAGAGAAATCTGAAGCTGAGGGGATGTTCTGGATGAGGGTAGTGACCACAGTGCACCATTCTCTGGGAAAAGCTTTGAGGGAGAAGGAAGTGAAAAGAAACAGAGACCCAGAATAAAGACTAGAACACAGAGACCACAGAGGAAAATGAGCCAGCTGGAAAAAAACCGTTGCATAAGGAGCCACATCCGGCCAAGAGCTTCCAGGTCTCCTGCTGAGATCCCCAGGCAGCCCCAGGTCCTGCTCTTCTTAGTAGGTGGGCCTCTCTGGGCACAGGGCTCCCTGGAATAAATATCTCATTGTTTAAGGGGCACTGAGTCCTTGCCACTAAAAGAACCTAATTAAAACATGTTCTGATTAGGGTGCATTTGTTTCCTCTTGCTGCTGTTACAAATTACCATAAACTTAGTGGCCTAAAGCAACACAAATTTATGACCTGAATTCTAAAATGACTTTACTGGGCGAATATCAAGATGTTGGAAGGACTGTGTGCCTTCTGGAGGCTCGTGGGGAGAATTTGTTTTCTTGCCTTTCTAATTTCCTCTTATTCCTGTATTTCCTCTATTCCTTGGCTCCTGACCCGCACCAGCAATTGCAGCACTCCAAATTCTCCTTCATCATCACTGCTTCTCCAACTCTCCTACTCCTTCCCCTTATAAGAATCATTATGATTACATTGGACCCATTAGGAGATGCAAGGTAATCTCCCCATCTCAAAATCCTTAATCTAAATTACATTTTCAAAAATTCCCATTGCCGTGTATGGTAACATAGTCACAGGTTCTGGAGATTACAACATGGAAATCTATGGCCCTCCCCAGTTTTTCTCAGTGGTTAGAGCACTGGCCCAAGGACCAACGGGTTGGGGCTGTATTCCCAGTCAAGGGCATGTACCTTGGTTGCAGGTTCCCCAAACCCAGTAGGGTCGACTGCAGGAGGCAACCAATCAATGGATGTGTGTGTCTCTCTCTCCCACTCCTGCCTCCCTCCCACTCTCTCTATAAGTCAATGGAAAAAATATCCTCCAGTGAGGATTAAAAAAACAAACAAACATGGATATCCATGGGGAGCCATTATTCTACCTAACACAGGGAAAAAGGGGTAATCTTCTCAGGACAGCAAACTAGATTGAGCCCTCACAGAGACCCACAAAATCATGAATCAGCTTTTAAATATTTTAAAACAGGAAAGAATCTAACTGGCAAACAAGCAGGCAACCTTCCCTCTCATAAGCATCCAATCAAAATGGAAGCTTTCTTCATCTTCCCAGCACTGGTTTCCATGTCTCCCAGGAACACAGGGGTTCCAGGGAGAGTGGCTTTAATTTGAAATGCAAGGTGAGACAAAGTCTTATTAGCATTGCAAGGAATAAGCTAGCCGTCTGGTGAGAGTGAGGCAGACCAGAACAGTAGAAGAGATTGGTATAAACCCCCTCTTGAATTTGGTCCTTCCTCGTTACAGAAATTTATTTAGCTATATTTCACTCATAAGATCCTGTTGACAGCCTGGATGCACACCATGGTAATTATAGAGCTCTAAGAAACAACATGATGAGAAGAGAGGCGCATGAATAAGAAAATAATGCCTAGTAAGAGCTTTGACTGTCTGTGCAGAGCTCTACCATGATGCCTGTGCATGACAAGGGGAGGAAAGACCCCAGGCCTGCCCCATTCTGGTTTCCTTCCAAGTTCTTATTTAGGCTTCTTGCCTGTGGTGGAAGGAAACTCAGTGCCTTCTTCAGTGTTTAGAAGGGAAGGAGCCCTAGAGGCCTGGGGTTTCTTGGAAATCAGGAGCAGTTTAGTTTAGTTTAGTTTAGTTTAGTTTAGTTTAGTTTAGTTTAGTTTAAGAAGCAGAGAAGCTTACCAAAAAACCCTTTGTTGTGTTCAGTTTTTCAAAAAATTTATAGACCCCCAAGCAGCTGAGCATGGCACCTTCATAAGTCAGTGACTGATGACTCAAATGCATCTAGGATGGTCACATGCCCACCCCCATCCCTGGGTTATAGAAACCCCAAATAGATTATGCTGCTAGAGTTCTACATGGGTTTGTAAAGAAAATTAAATCAGCTTGATTCAAATATGTTTATTATCTTCAATTTGATACAGAGTCAGGTATGGCCTGGAGGCTACAGGGCTCCCTGGAATACTTTCCATCTCAAAGGGATCTACAGTTGGCCAAATAGAGCCCTTAAAAATCCAGAATTTTTAGACTGATTTTTAGGTCAGAGTTCATTGAGCTTCCTCTTTGGACATTTTTAGGTAACTGGGACCCAAATGTTAATACTGATCCAGTAAAAAAATAGGAAAATATCTTTAGTGTTTCCCAGGCCACCAATAACCTACAGAGGCCAAGTGCAGAGTTGTGTGCGGCAGGCAGGCGGTGCACAATTTCCTCCTGTTTTCTGTTTCTTTATGGGCTCTCTGCCGCCCTGGTGACTCTCACGTGAGGATTCTGTTTCCCCGTTGTGTTTACTTTGGATTATGGAATGATGAGAAAGCATATTGTGTCACAAATGATATTACGGAAAAAAAAAAAAAAGGTATGCACGAAAGGATATCATTCCTTACCTGTTGAAATAACCTAAGGCAATCCTTATCTAATAAAAGAGAAACATGGTAATTGGCGTATGACCGCTACCCTTCCCATTGGCTAATCAGTGAGATATGCAAATTAACTGTCAGCCAAGAGGGCTGCCGGCAGCCAGGCAGCTTGAAACTAACATGAGGCTTGCTTGCTTCAGTGACGGAGGAAACCAACGTTCCCCACCTGCCTTGCAGGCCTCTGAGCCTGCAGTTTAAGAAACATAGCAACAAATATGAAGCTAAAGAAAACCCCAGAAACCAGCTTTCAGGGAGCTGGGATCTCAGAGCTGGAGTTGATACAGAGTTTCGATTATAGAACGGAAACAAACCAGATACCTATTTTCAGCAGTGGAGGCCTAAGAGCTAGAGCCTCAGAGCTAAAGCTGGCCCAGAATTTAAAAAAAAAGAAAAAAAGGAGCAGTTGGGAGCTTCAGTCACCCGCCATCCTGAAAACAGCCCTCACCCCCTCACCCAGACTGGCCAGGTACCCCAGTGGGGACCCCCACCCTGATCCAGGACCCCCTTCAGGGCAAACAAGCCAGCCCCACCCATGCACCAGACCTCTATCCTAGATAGTAAAAGGGTAATATGCCTCCAAGCACCAGGATCAGTGGAGCCGAGAGGCCTCCTGGCACCGGGATCAGCGTGACAGGGGGCAGCACCCAAACCCCCTGATCGCCCTGCGGCTCTGTGTGTGACAGGGGGTGGGGCCACAACGTCCCTATCCACCCTGCTCTGTTCATGACAGGGGAAGGCGCCCCAACCTCCTGATCAGCCCTGCTCTGTGCCTGATATGGGGGAGCTCCCCAACCTCTGATCGTCCTGTGGCTCTGTGTGTGACAGGGTGCGGCGTCCCAACCCCCTGATCGGCCCTGCTCTGTGTGTGACAGGGGGCAGGGCCCCAACCCCCTGATTGGCCCTGCTCTGTGCATGACAGGGGGTGGCTCCGCAACCTCCCCATGGACCCTGCCTTGAGTGTGACAGGGGGCGGTGCCCCAACCCCCAATCAGCCCTACCCTGAGTGTGACTGAGGGTGGCATTGCAACCTCCCAATCCGCACTGCTCTGTGAATGGCAGGGGGTGGCGCCCCAACTCCTCAATCAGCCCTGCTCTGAGCCCGACCAGGGGCTGCACCTAGGGATTAGGCCTGCCCTCTGCCACCTGGGAGCAGGCCTAAGCCAGCAGGTCGTTATCTCCCAAGGGGTCCCAGACTGCGAGAGGGCACAGGCCGGGCTGAGGGACCCCCTCTCCCACCCGAGTGCACAAATTTTTGTGCACCAGGCCTCTAGTCTATATATATAAAAGGCTAAGTGACCATCTGACTGGCATCTGACCAATAGCTATGACGCATACTGACCACCGGGGGCAGACGCTTAATGCAGGAGCTGCTAAGCTGCAGTGACTTGGCAACAACAGTTCTTAGGTGACACACCCTGAAACCAGAGAGGAGGGAGCCCAATTCCAAAGTGCATCCCCTGAGAACCACCCTCTCGAAATCCGGGACCCCTCGGGGGATGTTGGCCAGATCCATGCAGACAAGGCCGAGGGACCCCATCTGCCAGAGGGACCCCGCTCACTCCGCAGATGCCATTTGAGCTATGGAGTCCCCAGGTGTGGCCAGCCCAGAAGGGACCACGAGAGGTTGACTCCAAGGTCTGTCCAGAATGTCTTGCCCAGTTCTACCCTGCCAGCCAGCTTCTAATTAATTTCCTTTCAATGTGCACAAATCTGTGCACTGGGGCACTAGTTCCTAAATAAAGTACCTGTCAGAGCCAAGAGCTGGACTGACTCCATGCTAGTGTGTAGTTTCCCCAGACTCATAGGAAGGGAAAGATGATGCCCAAAGCCCACTCTTCTCCGAGGTGGATTTATTCTGACAAGGAGGCCATGTGAAAGAGGAATGAACACATACAGTCTGGCTCCTAAATAGGAGCACAGTGGAGTGGAGAGTCTATAATGGGTGACTGGGTAGAAATATTGATGCACAGAAAGCCTGGAAAAAGAAATTCTTGTGCTCCTTGATCTGATTTCAAATTTTGTATCTTCAGCAAAAAGCCAGAGGCACAGCCCTATGGGCCCAGAGGGAGATTAATGAAATGGCCTCTGGAAACCCAAAACAGGACTATTTTGAGGCCTTAACTACTATATGCTGAGAACTACAAATACCACAGTAGCAGTAAATCAAGATTACAGAGGAGGAAAAGGAAATTATTTTCCTATCTATCGTGTTCAGAACATGACTTCCCCAAAAGGTTTCAACATCCTAACCCCCAGAATTGATGGCTATGTTAGATTATGTTGCAAAGGGGAATTAAGATGCAGATGGTATTGAGATCACTAATCAGGTGACTGACATGGGGAGATTATCTTGGATTATCTGAATGGACCCAATGTAATCACAATGTTCTTGAAAGTGGAAGAAGAAGACAGAAAAGGTCAGAGTGATACAATGTGAGGGCTCAACCTGCCACTGCTGATTTTGTAGACAAATGAAGGGGCCCTACGCTGAGGAATGCCAGCAGCCTGTAGCAGATGGAAAAGGCAAAGAGATGGATTCTCCCCTAGAGCCTACAGAAGGAATGCGGCCACATGGACACCTTGGTCATAACCCAGTGAGACTTATTTCAAATGGATTTCTAACCTCCCAAACTGTGAGATGCTAAACTTATGTTATCTTTAGCCAGCAAGTTTATGGTCATTTGTTTCAGCAGCCATAGGAAACACATACAACTGCCAAATGAGTATGGGAGCATTATGAATATCTGAATTGGTCTTGATGAGTATTAGATATATACCCCATGCTCCCCTCAGAGAAATGAACTCCTTGAGGAATTTTAAAAAGTTTTTAGGAGAAAAGAAAATGTTTTAACATTACATGATTTTAATGCCTCTGACTATAACTTGGCAGAGTTTGAGCTATGTGGCAGGATCACCCTGCTGCAGCTGAGAAATTAACCTTTTGACCCTCAGTAAAGTTCAGGCACCTCTGCTAAGGATTGCATATTATCAATAAAGAGACTTCCCTGATTTCATGGCCTCTGCTCTGAGAAAGATGTCAGACATGCTACTTTTTGTGTTGCAATTAGAATTTTATATATGAAATATATAAAATGTGGCAGATACAGTTGGAAGTAAAGCAAATCAAAAGGTCATCCCCCCACTGTTCTTTGATAAGAGAGTCCCATTTTGTTTACATATCCACTCCTCCCTCATGAGATTCAGGGTCAAGTGCTGACTGAATGAAGCCAATGGCATTGGTCACTTTTGCCTCTGACTGGTGTTGTGAGCATGTGATTCAGTTTGGTCAATGTGCTGTGAAAGGAAGTTTGCTTTCCAGAGCCATAGGGAGCAGCTCAGTGGCACCTGCAAGGCTTCTGGAAAAGGTCTTCCTCAAACTGGAAAAGAGACCTATGGAAGAGAAGAGCCTCTGTCTACTCCTAGATGTTGTTATGATGACAAGGTAATTTATGGAGTTATGAGCCATGATCTCCAGTCCTTGATGGCATGAGGCTGAGAGTAAGGCCCTACGTCAAGGATGGCAGAGTGGGAAGTCAGAAAGAACCTGGGTCCCTGATGGTGCCATGAAACCCCTGAAATAATCAGTTTCCAAGCTGCCCTGTTTGTGTCTTCTTATTTATGAGATTATATTTCTGATGGTGCAACTGAAAGTATTCCACCTGATGAACAGGTGGTTAATTAACATCCTTATGACATAAAAGCTCATGAGAAAAGGGTACCTATTTCAAGATTTTAAAATTAAGCAAAAGAAAAGAACAGATAATTGCCAAATGAAGAAAACCAAATAAACAGTAAATATTTGAAGAAGCATTCAAATTTACTAATAAAAAAATGACTCCCCCCCCAAAAAAAAAACAGATAATATTTTTTTCCTCTACATTAACAAAGTCCTTTTGTGTGTGATCATGATAATGTTGACGATGATGATGGTATCTAATGTTGTTGGTGGTTTGGTGAAGTGGGCACTTGTGTTAGAAACATCAGCGGACACATCCTTTATGAAGGACAATTTTTTCACAAATACCTATTCTTTATAGAGAAAATTCCTTCTGGCTGGGTCAAAGATTAAAAATATCCCTGGAAATACCCGTCTCCACTGATATTTATTTAAATTCACTAATTTAATTTTCTGGGGAGGCTAGAAGCTCTCTTGGAACTATCCAGAGCTCTGTCCTCATCTGAAGTTTAGACATGTTCAATAAACTTATACAGGACAATATGAAGTTCAATTTTAAGATGAAACAGTGTCCTTGGGAGTAAATCTTCCAAGGAGAAGAGTCAGGCAGATTTATTAGGCAACAGGCTCTCCAAATGGAGAAGGCAGCGATTTCAATCACATTGGCAAGTGCCCAAGTATTTGGATCTGCCCAGATTTAGTCACCTGGGTTGTTCTAGAGCAGTAGTTCTCAACCTGTGGGTCGCGACCCCTTTGGGGGGTCAAATGACCCTTTCACAGGGGTCGCCTAAGACCATCGGAAAACACATATATAATTACATATTGTTTCTGTGATTAATAACTATGCTTTAGTTATGCTCAACTTGTAACACTGAAAATACATCCTGCATATCAGATATTTACATTATGATTCATAACAGTAACAAAATTACAGTTACGAAGTAGCAGCGAATATAATTTTATGGTTGGGGGTCACCACAACATGAGGAACTGTATTAAAGGGTCGCGGCATTAGGAAGGTTGAGAACCACTGTTCTAGGGAGAAAAAAAAGCTACATTTGAGACCGGAGATCCTTAGTATAAAGGTGTCACCACCCAAGGATCTCCTAAGTAGTCCCTCTGCAAGTATAAAATAGAGAGGAGGGAAGGTGAGCACCAGCAGCCCAGAGCCATAGAGAGCAGCTCAGTGGCACCCCGCCCCCCACAAGGCACATCAGTAGGGAGGATGCCCATGTGTCTGAGGGGCCACCAACCAATATGAGACACCCTCTAGAAACTCCCTGATATGACAGAAAAGAAAGCTAGACGGGGGCTCAAGTAACTGCGACTATTCAAGTAAGTGGGGGGGGGGCCCTTAGGTTAGTAAAAGCTGTCTTTTTTTAATGTTGAGTTTATTGCTTTTTATATTTTGAAAATGCACATCAATGCAAGTCTTCGGGACTATGGGGTTTGGTAAAAGACAAGTCACATCCCAGCTTACAGTCCCATTTACCCACAGAACCTACTTCCTCCTGACCTGTGAATTCTGGCTGCTTCTTGCAAAGGTGCAGGAGTTCAGGTCAGATTAGCGACAGGTGAGTCCCTGATGCCCTGTAGGGACTCACTGCTGGAGAACTTCAGGACAGCTTTGTTCAATAGAGTTGCAGAGGCTTGCTCTGCTTTTGAGCTAAGTCAAGGGAATTGATCATCTTTGTTCCTCCATGTTAACTTGTCCTTTTTGTTTTTCCCAGTAGGGTTGAACATCTTATTAAGCCATTTAACCCTTAAAACACACCAAGGACTGTGAATCTGTGACTTCATTTGTGTTCACATGTTAAAAAGACCTGAGCAACAGTCATTACATCAGGAGACTTAAATTTCTTCATTCCATTTGAACCAGCAATTCTTCTAGAAATTTATTTTAAGAAAATAACCAAGATTCACTCAAAAATCTTTGTACAAGGATCTTCATCACTGTATTTTTATCATTGAAAATGTTAAACAACAATGTCCAAGAATTGGGGACAGGCTAAGTAATTACAATGTCATCATTAAAAATTACGTTTCTAAAAAAGTATTTAATGATAAATAAAAATGTTAAACATTAAGGAAAAGCTAATATAAAGAGCTCAATATATGTTATGGCCCTAATTTAAAAAAAATAATAGAAAGAACACTGGAAGACAGTGCACCCAAATTTTGCATAGTAATTAACTCAGGGTGCTGAGATTATGCTGCATTTTACTTTCATTCTTTTAAGGAAGGGTTCATTTTTCATTTTTTGTTTTATTAAGAATTTGAATTATTTTTATGACCAACAAGTTATAATAAAGTCATGAGAACCCTTTTAAGAAAAAGAATAGAATAATGATGGGTATCCTGTTCAGAGCAGATTCTCCACATTCATCAATCTACCAGACAATACTTAAGATGATTGCATTCTGAAGCAGTCTATTTTAAAGCTATATTTCTTTGTAGGCATTTGGTACATTTCTCTATGATCTAAAAGATGATTAGATCTATGCTGGATATCTTGATTTGTTGTAAAAATTTCCCTTGGATATTCAGTTTTAAAGTAAAATTGAAATATGATTTCTCTTCTAATCTTTCTTTTTTCTTTATTCATGTAAAGGGGTTTAAATATACCTTTTTTCACTGAAGAAATTTAAAACTAGATTTTAAGAAATACTTTTTAAATACTAAAAATAAATAAAGTTTTAAAAATATTTAAGAAAATATTTTTCTGACACTTTTACATTCATTGCAATCCCACCTCACAAGAAGAGCAAATGAAGTGTTTGGGTAAAACTTAAAAGTAATGTGGCGATGAAGACCAATCCTGGGCTTTGCTGGGGCGCTGTCTCTTTGGGGTGATAGCCCAGAGGGTATGGGATTAAGTTCTGCAAACCACGCCCCATTCCCTCCCTCTTCCCAAACACTGCCTGCTAAGCCCATGTCTCCCTGGCAGAGAGTAATTGAAGCACACCAGGTACATGGGAGCTTTCAAATGTCCCTTATGCCCTGTTGCCTATGGCAGTGATTTTCAACTGGTGTGCCACAAGAATTTTTAAAACATGCAATACCTGACTATTTAGTCTGTGTCACTGACCTCTTTATCCTTACGATTGTCAAATAAAAAATGATAACAACCAGCACAACAATAGCTGTCAGGTGTGAATCAATCAAAATTATACCTACTTTTGATTAGATCTGCAAAAAAATATGATATTTTTTTGGTGTGCCACAGAGTTTTAGTAATTAGTTTATGTGCCATGAGATAAAAACAGTGGAAAATCGCTGTTCTATGAGTAAGAGGTTCAGCCTCAGAGCCTTCATTCCCTTCTCGTTCCTGGATGTCAAGACCTGCTATAGATCCCTGAAGGCCCCTAATGATCTGGAGACACAAGAATTTTGGGGGAAATCAACAGTTCCTCAGACCTTGCACTGAATTTTCTATTTCATTTCTGGTCTTAGCTCATATTCATCTTCTCTTCCTCTTGCTCTTTTCTTCCTCTTGCTCCTTCCCTACTTTCTCACTAACACTTTCTCCTGCCTGGCCTTCCATGTAGCCCAGGGCCAAGTCTTGTTTTACTTCTCTTTTCCTCTCCCCCTCCCACTAACTCCTCTCTCCCCTTTCACACAAGGATATAAGCACACATAGGCATACACACATACATGTTAGTATATACATACATTCATACACATACATATATGCACATGCATGCATAAACATACACCAGTGTTTGGAAAGAGCCATCTGATCAGCTGCAGAGAGTGCCCAAGGCTAACTGAGTTATTCAATTACCATTCTATCTCAACTCTTCCCTGAATCCCACTCTTTTCAGCTGTGCTTCCGACCCGCTGCCTCATTCTTACCAGCCCCCACCCTAGTAGGGTGCGTGCAGGAGGACCTTTTATGGTCCTATCCAGCTCCACATGGGCTCAGTGCCTACAACCTTACTTGACTAACACCTGACTTTAAGCATCATCTACGATCAGGTGCTTCCCCCAGACCCAACTATGTGAATGAGAACTCTGGAACCTAGACCACCTTTGATATAATCTTGAAACATTTCCCCTTAGAAAAAAATCCCACAACCGGGTTAATTTGTCCAACTTCTCCCCTCATCCTCAGATCATTGAAGAGAGAAACTGGGGTCAGAAACACCCAGATTCTGATCTTAACAGTTGCTACTTATTAACCATATAATGTCAGGCAGGTGCTTAACTGCTCTTCACCTCCCTGCCTCATCTAAGAAATGCAAGTAACAACACTAGTTTTCCAAGGTTGGCAAGGGGATTAAAAATAGTCCTGTGCCTCTTGGAGACAGAGATACATTCTGAGAAATGCATCGTTGGGCAATTTCATCATTGCGTGAACATCACGTAGTGCGCTTACACAAACCTGGATGACATAGCACACATGGGCACTATGGTATATCCTATTTCCCCTAGGCTACAAGCCTGTACAGCATATTATTGTACAAAGCAACACAGGTTAAATCAAGCACAGGAGAAAATGATACAATCAAGAGATGCGGTAAATAAGATGAGTGAGGCTGTTGCTGGTTTAACAGAATACTATTTTACAGCAAACTTTTTAAAAAATATTTTTTATTGATTTCAGAGAGAGAAAGGGAGAGGGATAGAGAGAGACATCAATGAGAGAGAAACATAGATTGGCCACCTGCACACCCCCTACTAGGGATCAAGCCTGCAACTTGGGCATGTGCCCTGACCCGTAATCGAACTGTGACCTTCTGGTTCATGGGTCAACAGTCAACCACTGAGCCACACCGGTGTGGCCAGCAAACTTTTTCTTAATAAGTAGAAAGATACACTCTAAAATAGCAATGGAAAGTATAGTATAGCAAATACATAAACCAGTAACAGTTGTTTATTATCATGATCAACTATTATGCACTGTACATAATTGTAGGTGCTATCCTTTTATACACCTGGCAATGCAGTGGATGTGTTTGGACCAGCATCACCACAAACACATAAAACATTGCACCATGACTTTATGATGCTATGATGTCACTAGGTGATATCAATTTTTCAGCTCCATTATAACCTTAAAGACCACTGACATATATGCAGTATGTCATTGGCTGAAATGTCATTATGTGGCGCGTGATTGTAATGCATACAAATATGGCATTTGGCACATACCAGACCAACAAAAACAGGTCACTGCTTTTATTATTTAGTCTCAGCATATCCTCTCCTGGCTTTTCCCAGAAGTTCTAGAGACTCTAGTCATAAGTTCACTTGCCTGCCAGATGCAAAAATTGGCAACAACCACAGCACATTCCTGAAGGTCATTGCAGATGGAAAATTGTGGGTCAGTTTCCCAAATGCACACTATCCTAAACAAACTTAGGCTTTCAGTCAGGCTGCATTCTATCCCTGTAATTTCTCAGTTTTGACTTCTGCCTGTCATGTATTCAACTGATGCCTGCCTTTAGCAACACATACCCACACACACAAATAAACACACACACACACACACACACACACACACACACACACACACACACACACACGTATGCTGAAGCTGGTTTGTAATGGCTAGTAAGGGCTGGTCATTAAATTTTCAGAAAATTTTCCAGTCACTTGAAATCAACCACAGCA
>NW_006295180.1:369283-385452 GCF_000327345.1 Myotis davidii
ACCATTACAAAAATCTGGGTTTCCTCTCTACCCTGTGCCGCACAAGAGCTGATATACGAACCCACACTGTACCCACCACTCACTCTTGAGCATGACTTGTCTCTGCCACACTCCCCTAAACCATGCTCCTCCCACCAGCCCATTGCCTGTTACTGAGACTTTGCCCAGGGGAGTGTGTCTGGAGTGCAGGTCCTTGTGACCCAGTGTGGCACAGACAGAACCCAAGACATGGAAACATCCAATAGAATAACAAAAAACCTCGACATCTCAGGGGCCTCACTGCTTTGTTTGCTATCAAGTTTTCCTATATCTGAGACAGTTCCTGTCAAAATACAGGCAATAGACCATTTCACACTTTAATCATTTCAGACTGCAAACCTAATGGGAAGATCTTAGATGTCCTCCTATTGAATAAATAAGCCCTGTCAATGTTCTGTACAAAAGATTCTGCAAAGACAAAATTCTGAATGTAACATTTTAATTGAGATGATGCTGTGTGACAAAATGAATTCCATCCATAACTTTCCACTGCCTCCCATGTGAACTTTGCCCCCATTTCTTGACAGATTCATCTTACTGAACATCTTGTGAAAAACGTGAAAACCATTCCTTTCTTTTTCTCTGTCATGCTGAAATCTGAATCTCATGAATTTATTTTCCTTAAAATAATACATGCTGCATATTCTGATCACTTCTTGCTTCTATTATATTTGGTTTAACTCTCCTCTTCTAAATAGCTCTGCATATTTTCTCTCTCCTTTCTACTCTTCTCTATAGTCTTAACCCATTGGTGGGAAATCATTGCTTTGACCTTTAAGTTGACAACAGCCAATGAAATATCAAAGGGATCAAGAATGTCATCATTTCCATGGGTATAAGTTCATGGGTATATATTCTTTAAAATTCTTGACACCATCTTTAATGTTTTTAAACCAAGGAGGATAATTTAGGAAGGTCCTAAAAGGTAGTCACAGACTAAGACAACTTGGGAGAGTAACAGGCAAACACTCCTGTCCATTCACACATTAATTCAAGTCACCCACATTGATGTAGCCTGAGAGGCTTTGAGGCTCTTGAGGCCCTTGGCCTAGAAGAATTTGGTTGTCTATCCAGTAGGGGAATTAGGCAAGCCAGTAAACACAATAGGATCTGGTATGTGCTGTAATATAGGTATGAGCAAAGTACATAGAAAATAGTAAAGAAGGGACAACTAAGACCATTGGGGAGTATGTTGCTGCTGTGACAAATTACCACAAACTTAGTGGCTTAAGAAAACACCAATATATTCTCCTACAGTTTCAGAGATCAGAAGTCCAAAATAAGTATTATGGAACTAAAATCAAAGTGTTGGCAGGTTGGTTCTTTCTGAAGGCTCCCAGGGGAGAATTCACTCCTTTGCCTCTTCTATCTTCTCTAGAGCAGGGGTGGGGAAACTTCTTTCTGCCAAGGGCCATTTGGATATTTATAACATCATTTGAGGGCCATACAAACATATCAACTTAAAAATTAGCCAGCTATATTTGATCAAACATTTAATTAACTCGCCTCTAATGCCTTGGCAGAGCCACACCAAATGATTTCTCGGCCCACGGGCCAGACATTCCCATCCCTGTTCTAATGTTGACCCTCCTGCAAAGGGAATGCAAGGGTAATCGCCATGGTAAAGGGCCTCTCAGCTCTAAACTCCCTTCTGCAATTCGTTCAGTGGTACTGGTCCAAAACTTGGCAAACTTTGTTCTCCACCAGCTGCCTGCCTATTAGGCTCCACCCATTGGAGGAACTGAATGAAGACCCATCGCCTGGGGGAGAAAGAGACTTGCTATTCCCATCTACACTACCCCAGGATGGCCCTTTATTCTGGCACCAGCAGGTTGGTTCTAGTCATGGTTCCAATTGCCAGCTTCCTTTAGTTCTCCCAGAACCTTGCTCACCTCATGTCGCTTTGGAGGTGACCTACATCTACTAGGCAGCACCCCCTCCCCAGGGGCCGAAGTCCCAGCTCCAGGGGCTCCTCCTCCAAGCTCCTTGGTTACCAGCAGGAGTCAGACATATCTCACTTCAGAGGTCTGTCACCCAGGAGAACCCCATCCAAGCTTCTGGGCTTCATAATCCCAAACCTCTCTCTGCCTTTTGTTCTGCCAGGTTTCAGGGGCTTCCTATAGTGACAATCTCTCTGCTAGCTCTGTGTGGTATATCGATGTCCCCTTTCTGCCTTTTTTGTCCTTTCACAGATGTTTAATACATTTTTTATAATAAGTTCTCTTGGTTAAAGTAACTCATGTGCATTCTGTTTCCCAACTAGACTCTGAATAATACATACACAACATGCACACAAACACTGTGTGTGGACATTTGTGCATGTACACACACACATTGGTACATGCTTTCTATATGCATGTTTCTAGCACTTTCCTCAGCTTGTCCCAGCCCCTGCTCTGCTCCACTGGTCCTCGTTAATGCTCTATCCTTTCCAGATTCTAGAAAGAACAGAGTGACAGAGTTCTCAATGATGGAAAGTCTTCTCTTTTATAAATATAAGCACTTTTGATGTTTCTATATTAAAAAACTTACAGGATAACACTTTTTATCATCATGCTTCCATGGTGGTTACCATTTATCAAAGACATAAGAAATTTTAAGCAATATGATAATGGGAAAATTCTCTATTGAAATTTCACTGCTTCCTTCATTTATTCAATATGCATCACTTTCCACTCAATGCCCAACATTCTCCTAATCCTCCAATACAGAAAAGAATAAGACAGACAGAGTCCCAGCCCTCATGTGGGGAAGGACAGGGGAGTGAGGAACAGAGATATGGTTAATGTGTGCACAGACCCATGGCAGGGAAGACAGAATGTGGGCCGGTGATTTCGGACAGGGAGGAGCCGAGGTTATAATTGTGAAGGCTCTGGAGTCTAACCATCTGGTTTCAAATCCTGCTTCTGCCACTTACTGATCAAATTACCTTGATAATGTTCCTAAATTTGTCTGGGGCTCCTGTTTTCCTTCTTCTTGCAAAATAGAGATCCTAATAAATATCTTCTTCAAAGATTTGCTAAAAGAATTAAAGAAGGAACTAACCCGTGCTTGCCACAGTGTAAGCACTTGCTAGCTGTTATTACTAACAACACCGTCATTAGAGATATGCTCGAGGGGCTCATTGGCCCTAACACATCATTCATCTGCCAGGGGGCCCCAGAAGGAATGAAGGGCAGGTCCCAGTTGCACCATTTCATGACGGCATCATCCTGGAAAAGCCACACAGCCTCTCTGAGCTTTCACGGCCTACTGTGTAAAATGCTGCCTGTGGTGCCTGCCTCACAGAGTTGTGGCTTCACAAATGAGTCAAGGCATCACAGCCGTGAGAACCTCCCTGCCAGGCACTTAATAAATAGCACCCCTCCTCCAACGTTTCTGTGTACTTACTATGTGCCAGACGTTATTCTCACTACAGATACAGCATTATTCTCATTATGGGACAGCTGTGAACAAGACAAAGACGCTCCCCTCAAAGTGCTTATGTTCTAAGGGGGAGATGGACAAGAAGTCCGCTAGCAAGTCAGTGTATATGAGTCCAAAAAGGTTAAAAAAAAGTGGGGGGAGTTAAAGAGCTCGGGGGTAGTGGTGAGTAGGGTGTCAGGAAAGTTCTCTCTGGAGGTGACATGAAGGAAATGAGGGACTAGGCTGTACAAAGATTTGGGAAAGGAAAATTCCAGACAGAGGAGAAGACAAGCACAAAGCTTCTGGGGTGGAAATAAGAGAGGAGTGCTCAAAGAGCAGGAAGAGACAGTGTGGCCAGATCAGGGTGAGTGGGTAGGAGGAGACAAAGACAGAGTTGAAGAGCTGGGCAGGGCCAGGTAAGGTAAGGCCCTATAGGTGTGGTAAGAACATTGGATTTTTAGTCAGTTATTAGGGGAAGGCATAAGAGAGTTGAAGTCATAGGAAGCAACATAATCCGACTTAAAAAAAAAAAAAAAGATTACTCCAGCTGCTCTGTCTGTGCACAACTGGCTGGAGAGAGAGAGTTGAATTAGGGAGTCCCCTGGGAAGCTGCCCTATTTGAACAAGAGATGCTAAGGTGGGAGCATGGAGGTGAGAGGTGGTTAAGTGAAGATCTATTTTGAAGGTAGATCATTGCCAGTGGGTGGCAATGGAGAACTAGGAGAAGAGCATGTTGGGGTGGAGCAGCTGGCAGAAGTAGAGTTCAGATTTAGCCAAGTGAAGTGAGGTGCACACTGGACACCCAAGCAGAAGTGTTGAGTGGGCACAAGGATATACAGATGTGGCACTACCTTCTCCACCTCTCTGCTTCCCTTCCACCATTACAGGGTCACTTATTGGAGTTAAGATATTGACCTAAGTAGATGCATTAAA
Source organism: Myotis davidii (assembly GCF_000327345.1). Taxonomy (NCBI): domain Eukaryota; kingdom Metazoa; phylum Chordata; class Mammalia; order Chiroptera; family Vespertilionidae; genus Myotis; species Myotis davidii. The sequence continues at coordinate 373,661 of NW_006295180.1, forward strand.
TCACCATTTGGTCATTGGTATGAATCTAGTTAATTTATTATACAACAGTTTGCTGAAGGAATTAGAATTTTTGTGGCGTATATGGGGCTTCTACCTGGCCCTTGGAGAGAAGTCAGCAGGTCCAGAGAGCAGGAGGGGCACAGAATGGGGAGGCCAAGGCTGGCCCTGTGTATGACTAGATATGACTCAGAGGCTGGCCCTGTGTATGTAACCTGTGCTGCTTTAGAATTTCACACAAGACTTATGAATCACAACTGAGTACCTTTTCCAGGTTACTTATTTCCTTCCGTCAATTACCAGCCAAGCCAGGCAGTCTGAATTTAAACCAAACCACAATGGCTTTTTCCATCCACCACCCACTGAAATCCTCATCAACATCGTTATCCGTGACTGCATCCAGGGAGCAAAGAAACACCCACATCTTGAAAGTAGGCTTCCCAATTACCTTTCCTCTCTGTCCTGATGAGCCCACGTCTATGTTTGGTAAGCAGTCTCTGCCGAACAAGGGACAGGCAGGAGCTGTGCTCACCAGCTTGGCGTCCCCAGCTTGCTGCTAAGCACTGCTTCTCAGGGTTGTTTATCATCTTAATTGCATCTTGCATGCCCACCTTTTCTGCTCGAGAAGCTCTGAGTATTAATCACTTCCCATTCGCATTGGGTAATGCTGGGTGCTTTATCTTTTGCTCTGTCACCAACTTTGGGATACAGGAGCTTGCAGGCAAGTAAATGGCTTCCTCCTCAATCACAGCCTTCCTAAAATTTTCACTGCTCACCACACCAGCGCCAGTGGAAAACTTCTGGCCCTTTTCTCTGGGCAGCCCTTCTTCACTATAGTGAGTTGCCTCCAAGGCCAAATACATCAGTGCCCATTGTAAAATTACCAACCACCTGATGTTTTATTAACCCTTTGCAAGCGCTATTCACAGAGGTGAATGATAGCATGCTGTGGAGGGGTGGTTTCAAAGTACCCATAAATGCAAATTACCTCTAGAAATGCAAATTCCCACATAAAGTGAATAATCAGGATCTCTGGATGGTGCCCAGCAATGTTTCATCAAGCGCTCCACGTGCTTCTGATGCACACTCAGATTTGAGAACCTCTGCAGAAGTGCTCTGGCTGGGCAACAGGACTCCAGTCACTTCACCTTGCAACTGAAAATGAGACCAGACTTGATCATCTCTCGACCCTTTCCAGATCCAAAATTCTAAGAATGTACTACTGTATGTGGGACTATGGGGGTACAATATGAGACAATCAATGATGATGGTAATTATTAATATTTCCTGAGTACTTTCTACGAGCTTGGCATTCTCATTACCTATGAGATACACATACCTTGAAAGAAGGCAGATCAATGTCAAATTGTTCTAATCACCCTCTAAGACTCAGCTCAGGCTTTCCTGAGACACCCTCCCAGTCAGAGTTGGATGCATGTTCCAGCTTCACCATCTCCCACATGTATCACTCAGAGTGATATACTGGACATCATGACTATCAGCCCTTGTCCAGTTTCTCCCACTATATGTGAGCATTTAGCCAAATCTGACACTGAAGAGAATGACTGAATCAAAGGTGCATAAATATGCTCATATCAATAACCTTCACTCTGCTCTCAGAAATTCCCCAGGCACTGGCAGGTTTATGTCTTGGAGCCCCTTCAATTCTCATATCCTCCCCCTACTCATCCTTAAAACTCTATTTGTTTTTATACATCTTCCCACAAAACTCTATGACTTGAACTTCAGTATCACTTATACCACATTCCTCAGCAAAGTCCACACTCTGCCCCTCTTAATTAATTGCCTTTACCTCATCTCTGAAAGAATGAAGAGTCTTTGCCTTTTTCAAAGATGTATAAAAAATCTGACTTCTGAAAGATGTATTTTCAAGCTTATTTTAATGTGTGATTACATAATTTCTAAGTGAGAGGTATAATAAAATAATTTTCACTAAATTTTCCTTCATGTCCCCTCCTTTGATAGTAACAGCTCTTCTCACTAATTGTCTCACTGTGAATTGGTTGGAAAGATCAGCCTTAGGTCTCCTAAGTGAGTTAATGTTAACGTTTGCATAAGCCGTGGACAAAATAAATGCACACTGCATGAAGATTTTATTGCCAATTCTAAGACCATCCCCATAGTCCAAGCATCGTAGTGTCTGAGGATCGTGGAGGAAGAAGCTTCAGGAATATGGATGTGCTTGGGAATGGCCTAGCTATTGGGCTCAGGCACTGCTCACACTAGTATGCTTTCAGGAACTTTGTCTAAAATGCTATTGTAGGCAGAATTCTTTGATGGCCCCCAAGATTCCCTTGTGCCCTGGTGTACATATACCTTCTCCCAGTTATTTTATCAAACACTAATTTAAGTGCTGCTGGGAAAGAAATTTGCAGATGTAATTAAGGTCTCAAATCAGTTGACTCCAAGAAGAGAAGGTTATCTTCAGTGGGTCTGACCTAATCAAGTCAGAAGTGATTAGTCTTTTTTAAAAAAAATATTTTTATTGATTTCAGAGAGGAAGGAAGAGGGAGAGAAAGATAGAAACATCAATGATGAGAGAGGATCATTGATCAGCTGCCTCCTGTACGACCCACACTGGGGATCAAGGCTGCAACCAGGTTATGTGGCCTGACCAGGAATCAAAGCACAACCTTTTGGTTCATAAGTCAATGCTCAACCACTAAGCCATGTCAGCCAGGCAGAGCTTGATTAGTTCTTAAAAGTAGCTGAACTATTTTTTAGGAGAGATTTGAATTGTGAAGGACATTCTTCACTTCTGACTTTGGAGATGAGAAATCCACCAGGTAAGAATGTCAGCTGGTCTGACCACCAGCTGACATCCAGCAAAGAAACAGGACCTCGGTACTACAGCTACAAGGAACTATATTCTGCCAACAACCTGAATGAGCTTTGAAAGCAGACTCTTTCTTTCTTGGGCCTCTGATGAGACCACAACCTGGCCAACACCTTGGTTTCAACCTTGTGAAACCTTGAGGAGAGAACCCAGACATGTTGTGCCCAAACTTCTGACCTACAGATTGAGTTTAACAAATGGGTGTGTTTTAAGCTGCTAAATATGTGGTCATGTTAGAAAGCAATAAGAAAGGAACACAGATGCTAATAGGTAATGTTCTCTTCTTGACCTTAAAAGGTAAATCTTCCCTGCCACATAGATATCACATATACTCCACGCCTACCCCTCACCCCCACTGCCATCTCTAGCCTTTCCAGAGAAGGTTCCAGAAAATAACAACTTTATTACAGAAGGCAGATACAACATGTAAGACAGAAAGAAGCCAGGCCATTCTGCGACAGGCAGTGTCACCCCCACATTCCCTGCCTTGCCCCTGAGTGTAGATATCATGTGCTTGTTTCAAATGATCCATTATTTTTCTGCCTTAAATCATCTAGCACATAACCTCTCACCCACACTCTGAGCTCTTCTGTACTCAGTGCCCTGAAATATCGCAGATGGTGCCAGCTGCCTCGTGACTGCCGTTACCCTTAAGCTGTCTGCCTCATTTTATTGGCTGTAATAGATGGCCTGACCTTGCTACACCACAAAACCAAGACAGGACCTATTCTTCAAATGCCTCCACACACCCGCCGATGGAGAGGGAGCGTGGTTTATGACCTCTCCTGCTGGACTCTCTGTAAATTATAAGGCTGCATTTATAGGCTAAATGTTTAGCAGGAATATCCATCCAGTTCAAGGCAGAGGAATTTTCCTGTGGGGCAATTAGGAGGAAAGTGAGGGTGGTGTTTTTTGTTTTTTACTTTCTGGTCTTGACAGTTAACAGTTAATGTAATGCACACTATGAATCACTGGTGGAGGCGCTCCCACAGTACTCATTAGCTTATTAAAATGAACACAACTGTTCTCGCTGATCTAAACTGTAGAATGATGTCAAAAATAAAAATAATCTTAAATCCATTTTACCCTCCCTTCTGTAATAGTTCAGCTTGCCCTCTTCTGAGCCCATGAGGCAGGGATGAGAGCTTATAACTGAAAGAGAAACCGCCATCCCCGCCTGAGGAAAGGATGAAATACTGCCCACTGCGACAACTGGGGTGGATCTTGAGAGTATCATGCTAAGTGAAATATGTCACAGGGACAAGGGCAAGAACCATTGGTTTCTGTGGTTTATAAAACAGAGAGAAACAAATGAAAAAACAAACAAACTCATAGACACAGACAATGGTATGATGGTTACCAACTGTATGGTGGCTCCCACCTGAGATTCTCTGCCCTGTGCTTGCGGGGGGGGCGAAAGGTGGGGTGAGCATTATCCCCTGGACACCCCAGCCCAGCACTTGGCCTCTTCCACTGGCTTTGAGAGACAATATAGCCCAGTCAATGGTTACCAAGCTTTGCTGTGCACTGGAATCAGCTGGGGAACTTTAAATAACATTGATGCCTGGCTCCCATCTGAGAAGCTCTGATTTCATTTATTAGAATGGAGAGTCGTTCAAAGCTGCCAGGTGATTCTAATGTGCAGCAAATTGTGGAAACCGCTGGCCCAATAGTTATCACTTACAGCTGGAAAACCTTGAGTAAGTTATTTATTTTATACCTCAGTTTCCTAATCTGTTAAATGGACATAATGATGGCACCTACTTCCTAGGTATCATTAAATGAAAGAATGCATGTCATTTGTTCAGTCCACAGCACATAATAAATAGACAGACAGTATGTGTTAACTATTGCCATTCCAGTTATTTTTATCATTCTTTCTTTTGGCCTCTCTAAAAATCACAAAACTAAAGAATCTTATCCAGGTTCAAGAATTACTTTTAAAAAGGCCCATCAGGTCGCTATTTAGTTTGGCTCTCTAGCATTATCCTACCCAATGGAAATCTTCCTGATATTTAGATTCCCACATGGACAATCTGAAGGCACGGAGTGGAGGACTTGGGGTTCAAATTTGACAAAGAAGGTAACATGGTAAAGCTTTATTCATCTGATTGGATATATTATAAGAAACAAAAATATATGCCTATAGAGATGATAGATAGATAGATAGATAGATGATAGACAAATTTATTATAAGGATTTGGCTCATACAATTATGGAGTCTGACAAGTCCCAAGATCTGCAGTTGGTGAGCAGGAATCCTAGGAGAGCTGATAGTAGGGTAGTTCTACTTTGAAGACCTGTAAGCTTGAGACCCAGGAAAAACCAATAGCTTAGTTCAAGTCCACAGGCAGGAAAAAGCTGATCTCCCAGTTAGAAGACAGGCAGGCAGGAATAACTGTCTTACTTGAGAAAGGGTCCGTATTTTTCTTCCATTCAGACCTTCAACTAATTAGATGTGGCTCACTCACACTGGGAAGAGCAATCTGCTTTAGTCAGTGGTAAGGTTTAAATATTATTCTCATGCAAAAAACAAAACAAACAAAAAAGCACCGTCACAAAAACACCCAGAATAATTTTTGACCAAATATGGATGAGCAACACAGCCCGGGGAAGTTGGCACATACAATTAACCATCACAGAGGAGAAAGCATAGTCCCCTGCCCTTTCCTTCTTCTAGCACCTTGACCTTCCACAGCTCTCTTATAAATCTGAGACCCAAAGCTGTAAGAAAAAGGATCAAGAAGCTAGAAAGGATCTGGGTTTCTGATGATTCTTAGAGCTTTTGACTGCCTACTTTCAGATTTCTCATTATAAGAGACACAAATATATACTTATTTTATCGATGCCCCTGTTTTTACTTTAATTTTTCTACTATATGCAGTTAAACTAAATTTCTGCATAAGGTTAGACCTCAAGGACCCATAATAATGGCCTGTGTCTTTCCACTTTATTGCTCTGTGAAGTGTTCTTTATGCAGTAGGCTGCACTATATATTTATCCTAAATGTTCAAAGCAGTAACCAGACACAAAACTATATCAGCTGTCAACCCACCAGACAAGTCCCACTCATTGCATCCAAACCTTTTGATAACTCCTTCTAAATATCTGTACAGCTACAGAGCACTATCAGCCATGAGTAAAACTGAGAGGTCACCGAGGGCCCAGACAGGAAAGAATCCAAAATGACTTGTTTAAAGACAACAGCACACAAACACTTGTGACTTCCATTTCTGTAACATATTCAAATTGTTTTGGAATTTATCAAAAACACTTGGAAGATGTAAACACTGGGAGAGTCAAAGCTATGGATTTGTTCAGCTGTCCAGAGTCTCCCGTAGACAAATCAATGCTATTTAAATGCTTGTACATGGCTGCAATTTGGGACTTCTGCTCCTCCGGCCAGGGGGCTGGCTCAGAACTAAAATTATGCTTTGACTTTGACTCTAAGATACATTTCTAGTCCAGTGCCTTTGTCCCTGAGCTAAGCCAGATGGTGAGATTTTTGAAAGCTGGGAGTTCATTCTTGCCATCTTTGACTCTCTTGCCATCCCTACTGCTAAGCCTCATCAATAATCAGAGCTCAATAAGCATGGATTGGTTCATTGTCACATGTTGCTGAGATGTAACTGGGCTTCCAAGAGCTTGGCACACTATTGAATAGAGGTAATATTTTGTTTAACAGTATGTATTTAGCTTATAGGTTATGAAAATGGAGTTTATAACATGCAAAAAAAACATTCTGAAAAAAAAAAATATCTATAACCAAAGAAGAGAAGAAATGATAATAATAAGAAAAAAACAGGTGTCTTGCTGTTGCTAGGAGAGAGCTGTTCTGATTGGTCCTGACCTCAGCCCCTTTCACATGGCTGGAGATATAACCCAACTACAATAGAATCATGCATGGATACCTGGAGACAGATTCCTATAGGCCTGACTGCACTGCAGAAGTCATCAGACACTGAATGCTGGGATCAATAAATTAATGCTACATTCTACTCTTTCACTGAAGTCAGGCTTTCTCCAGAGGGCAAAAAGTATACCCTCCATCCTTGCCAACCAAAAGCTACTGCTGTGTACTGAACTGTGTTCCCCCAAAATTCTCATATTGAAGTCCTAACCCCCAGCACCTCATATTGTGACTATATTTGGAGATAGGGCCTTTAATGAAGCAATTAAATTAAAATCAGACCAATTGGGATGGGGCCCTAATCCAAAATGACTGGTGTCTTTATAAAAAGAAGAGGAGAGACCATGTGAAGACAGACAAGTAAGAAGGTGACCATTTGCAATCTAAGAAGAGAGACTCCAAGAGAAAACAAACCTGTTGACACCTTGGTCTTGTACTTCCAGCCGCAAGTACTGCAAAAAAAATAAATTTCAGTTGGTAATTCACCCAGTTTGTTGTATTAGTTATAACAACCCTATCAGGCTAATGCAGTAGTCAACAGTTCTCCAGCTTTACTCCCCACAGCTTCTATACCTAGAGAGAGTGACTCTCTCAGTTCTAGTTTCTAGCATACCCTGGGAGGACTGGCCTGCTTTAGAGTCAGGTCCAACCTTGGACCTAGCAGGACCCTTGACTGCAAACACAGAGCAAGGATACTGGCCCTTATGCCTTAGTCTCCCTCCATTCATTCCTTCTAATTCAGTCAGTGTTCAATCAGAGACGCAGAATCACTAGGATACCCATACAGTGGGGCCTTGACTTACGAGTTTAATTCGTTCTGAGACCGAGCTCATTAAGGAGCTCGTTAACTCAAATTACTCTATCAACTCAATATAAAAAATTGGCTGAGAGATAGCTGGTATCTCAAAAAACTCGTTAGTCAGGACAGTCGTAAGTCAAGGCCCCACTGTACATGCATGCATACATACACCCACACATATGACTTTATTACAGGGATTTGACATTACAAAATTGTAGACACTGGTTTAACAGTCTCTGTAAGGCTGCTCCTCTGCATCTGATGCTGGAAGGTGAAGTTTTCAGGTCAGATAGCCTGGAAGAGACGATGGATGCAAAGTGAGTGCTATGGACTGAATGTTGAAAATTCATATGCCGAAGTCTAATTGTGTGATGGTATTTGGAAGTGGGGCCTTTGGGAGGTTATTAGGTCGTGAGGGTGAAGCCCTTATGATAGGATTAGTGCCCTTATAAGAAGAGACTTGCCTTGAAAGGACACAGCAATAAGGCAACTGTCTATAAACCAGGAAGACAGCTCTCCTCAGAACCCATCAATGCTGGTAACTGATCTTGAACTTCTAGCTCCCAAGGCTGTGAGAAATAAATATTTGTAGTTTAAGCCTCCCAGTCTATGGTATTCTGTTACAGTGGCCGTAACTGACTAAGACAGTGGGGGACATTGACAATAAGCCAGAAACCACAGAACAGACTAAAAGCTGTGTCATTCTCTTAGTGTCTCCAGCCTTGCTGATGGGGTAACCCACAGAACTCAAAATCTAGGCACCTTTGTCAAAAACCTAAACACCCACCTGGCCAGGCACTGCAAAAGCTGAGGGAAGGTCCCAGAGAAGTAGCTGCAGGCCATTTGCTGTCCCACACCAACATGAGCCAGCAGATAATTGATAATATGCACATCTGCCATAAAGCCAACCTGCCCAGTGATTTAATCAGCCATGCCTATATAATGAAGCCTCCATAACATTTTTTTTTAAAAGGATGGGGTTCAGAGAGCTCATGACTTGATGAACAGGTGGAGATCCAGGCAGACTGGTACACTCATAAAGAATGAAAGCTCCGTGCTCTTTCCCCACACCTTGCTCTATGCATCTCTTCCATCTGGCTGCTCCTAGGTTATATATATCTTTTTATAATAAACAACTGTTTCTCAGAGTTCTGTGAATCACCTTAGGAAACTAATCAAACCCAAGAAGAAGGTCAAGCAAAACTCTGATTTATAGCCAGTCAGTAAGAAGCATAGATGACAACCTGTGCTTTCAATTTGCATCTGAAGTAGGGGGCAGTCTTATAGGTCTGAGCCCCTAACCTGAGGGATCTGATGCTATCTCTAGGTAAATAGTGTCTGAATTGAGTTGAATTCTAAGACACACAGAATTGCTTGGTGGTATGTGCGTGGGTGGAATAATCATACATTGGAATTGGGTGCAAAATAATTAAACTGGTGTTTGGTTCTATCCTTTGGAACCCAAAACCTGAGAGTGAGGCAGATTACAATAAACATTTTACTTTCTCATATTCGAAAATATATCTACCCAGTATTGAACAATATTCTGGGAATGGAGGATTTTCCCCCTTCCTCCCCAGAAAGAAACAAGTATCTTATTATCACAAATAAAACCTTAACAGATTCAGAGAAAATGCTACCCTTAAGAAGACTCTAAATACAAATTGTTTACTTATTTTCCACAAATATAAATCTCAATTGTTTACCTCCACTTCTCATTGATCATAATCAAAAGATAGAAGAGACAAATTTTTAAAGGAAGGTTTGGTCCTCAAGTAAAAATTCCTGTTTCCATGGTGACACTCTATTAACTTACAGTTTGGAACAGAGAATTGACATAAGTAGTTGGCTAGAGATTTTGAACGTTAAATCCATGCCATCAGTTAGAGTGTTGGGGGATTTGAACGCTTCCAGAATGACTTCAGATGTTGAGAAGGATGAGTCACTAGACAGTTCATAAGTGTCATTCCTAGCCCAGGCAAGTAGCTTTACAGCTTGGCTTACTGAGAAGAGTTGAGGAGATAGGTATAAGTATAGTTACTGACTCTGAATTGGGGAAGCAGACCTTTCTTGGCCAAGTAACTCAAAATTCTCTGAAGTATTACTTAGTAATTAGTTATTCAACATGTGGATTTCCCTCTCTTGGGGTCAACTAAATGATCATTAGAACAATAGTTAGCAACCTTGACTGTAAGTTAGAATAAACTGAAGTGTTTCTTCAGCAGAACTGAAGATACCAGTTCCACCCCCTTGAGATTCTGATTTAATCTGGGCAACATCATGTTGTCAAAACTCCCAGGTGAGTCTAAAGTGCATCCAGGATGGAGAATCGGGCACTAGAGTCTCCTGGTTAAACAGTGTTCATGAGTTGCCTTCATAAGAAGCAGGTCTCCACTGCTCTTACTTCAGTTTATTGGTTGTCTGCTATGAAGCATCCTGAGGAATTTCATTAACTTGCCAGCAACACTCTGGGGTAGATGTTATTATGATTGCCATTTGTAAAGGAAAAAACTGAAGTACACAAAAGTTAAAGAGTTGCAGGAATTTGCATAACTAAAAAGCATAGAGCGGTGTTCAAACTCCAACCTGATGTCAATGAAGCCCATGCTGTTAACCACCATCGTAGTGCCCTCTACATCACTAGGTGGTCCACTGGCTACTGAGAAAATTCTGTGTTCCCTAATTCTCATCCGGCACAGGAGAGGCAGAAGCAGGGAGAGAAGATAAATGCATCTCACAGGCTATAGGTCTAACAAAAAGTTTACATAGTCTTAGTGCTGGTGGGGACCCAGGTACACCCAGTTCAACCACTTCATTTTACAGTTGAGAAACCACAAATCCAGAAAGATTAAGCGATTTCCAAGATTAATAAGCACCTTGACTTCAGAGCCCCATCTCCTAATTTCAAGTGAAGTAACTTTTCCCTGCACAGTGTCAGCGCCTATTTATCATCTTATAGAGGACTGGCCACAAGGGGACCAGCAAACGAAGTCCACATGGGTTAATGTGAGTGTTGTCATGAGGAGTACAGAGGAAGAGGGTCTTGCTTGTGGCTGGTGAGATTGGGGAACATTTCATGGAGGAAGTGGCTTTTAATTTAAGCCAAGGTCAGTAGGCTTCTAATTTGCTGAGCTGAAAGAAAGAACATTCCATAAGGAGCACAGTGTAAGCAAAGGCAGGAAGAGAAAAGATTTGTTCTAGGAACATAGGATAAACCTGGATGGTCTTGAGCAAAGGGGCTGTGTGAGGAGAAGAAACAAGAGACAGGACACAGATGACAAAGCCTGGCGCCATCCGAGGGCACTTTAGCCCAAAGGCAGCAGGACCATGGCTACTGTTCACTGAGGAATGACTGTGTTTCAGAAGCAACATGGCACAGACCAGTGCTCAGTGATGAGCATTGGAGAAAAGTCATTGAAGCCCAGCCTCTCCAAGGCAAGGAAGGCCTGACCTATTGAGGTAGTGGGAAAGGAGAGAGTTCAGAGACTGTGGGGGAGGGGAGAACAAACAGCTGCAATGGGGAAGTGCATAAGAATCAGAGAAAGTGAGGATGTGGGAGAAAATCAACCTCAGTGGATGATGGAATTGTACTTACACTGAACCCCACCCCATGAAACAGGACGTAGATAGTAAAGAAAGGGTGTGATGATAAACCCTTCTGGTCATTTTACTAAAAATTTCCTTTCCAAGGTGAGAGCTCAGTAGTTGAAGAAAACACTTGTGGGCAGAGAGAGGGAGGGAGGTAAAAGGAAAAGGCAACTGGAGAGGAAATGGATTTGGGGAGGGTGCAGAAGGACCTCAAAGAAAAGCTTCCATTTTTTTGATCCTTGACCTGGTTGGATAGATGACCAAATAGTCTCAATGGGGACAGTAAGTGGCAATGAACAAAGTTCTGGGGGGAATGTTACTGAATCAAATCCTCTTGACTGCAGCATATTCCACAATATTAGTTGAGATCGTAGAACAAGACAGAATTCTATTCATGTGGTTCAATCCACATTAGATTTCATAATCTCTCTTTCTGAAAGTTCACTATTGGTGTATAGAAATGCCTCAGATTTCTTGGGGTTAATTTTGTATCCTGCTACATTGCCAAATTCATGTATTAAGTCTAGTAGCTTTTTGATGGAGTCTCTAGGGTTTTGTATGTATAATATCATGTCGTCTGCAAATAAGGACAGTTTTACTTCCTCTTTTCCAATTTGGATGCCTTTTATTTCTTCTTCTTG
>NW_006295180.1:389588-396243 GCF_000327345.1 Myotis davidii
CCCAGCTCCCCGGGCGGCCCCAGGAATCCCGCGGATCGTCTTTCCCCAGTCAGGGGCTGTGCCTGTCCCAAGGGACGCGGCTGTCTGCCACGCGGTCTCCCTCCGACCGTCTGGGCTCAGAGGTCTGGCAAACTTTCCTGCCCAAATCCCTGGGTTTTTTTTACCTTTCCAGGCGAGTTCTGCCCTTCCTGGCTGCAGACCGTCTCACCAGCTGAGCCCTTTTGCCAATTCGGGGTGGATGTTATTAATTTCAGCTGCTCACTCCATTTGCTCCGGGACACGACCTGGGACGCATCTGCCTATATTGCCGCCATCTTCTTTCTCCCAATCCACATTAGATTTCAAAAAAGGTATGGGCAGAGCTAAAGAACCCACCTCCCAAAAAATAGAAACAGCAGGGAGCCCCAACACCCCTGGGCCTGAGGAGAGGGCAGTAGAGGAAGGGCTGTGGTCACAAAGAGGACAGCCACTGTCATCTCCACGGCGCCAACACAGGGAAGGGCAGAGACAAAGCAGCCACTGCCAGGCTCCTGCATATTCCCATTGCCTGATCACTACAGGAAGTGGAGGGCAAGGCAGGCCAGGTGACCAGCCTTCCTAAAGTCAAGAGCAAGGCAGAGAAGGGCAGAGAATGAATTTGGGGGCCAAGCAATAGAGGAAAACAAGCATACCCAGCAAGCAAAAGGCCTTGCCCTTGAGTCCATTGGAGCCCACTGGCGTGTGACAGCCACTGCTGTCTGTGCCGGTAGGTGACTGTGGAGTTTTCTAGGGGAGGAGGAAGCTCCTAGCTTTGTACAGCTTTGCTGCTGCAACCAGCTTTTTCTTCTCAAATGTCTGATAACCGGCATCTTTGCAATCTTGGGTGGGCGCATTGTTTTGTAAAACCCACAAACAGATGAGCATGAACCTTTCATGTGATGGCAAAGTTTGCCCTCTTATGCCCATAGCTTCCATAAACTGAGTTATGCAAGCTGCCAAAGTATTTTTGTACTAAGTGTGAGAGGAAGCTTGAGAGATTTGGTTTGGCAGGTGAATTGTTGAAATTTCCAAATATTTGGTTTTTGAAGATAAAAGAAAAATTATTGCATCACTCATAAAGCTTTATGCTACACCAAATGCCAGAGAATTCACACTTATAGTTATTGAAGCAGGAGAAAGGAAATGCAGAAAACAACTTATGATCAAAATGGAAAGTCACAAGATTAGAAAAAAATATACTTTCAGATGAGATGACATGTTGTGAAATCTGGAGAAAGGTGTGATAAATTTGCACAGGGACATAAGTGCCTTCCTCCCATGATCTTGCTCTCCTCCTACTGCACCCAGCACTGGGAGATTAGCAGGCCCAATGACAATGACCCTCAGGCCTGCTAGCTCCTCATCCTAGTTTGACATGGTGCTAAGATTTCATCAAATCAAAACTGCATCGTTATTTTTTAAAATATCATTTTCAAGGAAAAAAAGACACCATCATATCATATGTACACATCAATTTTTAGAAACATAAAATAGGGGGTGTGGGGAAATCTTCTATCAAATGTCACATCTTCCAACTTCCAGGGCACCCGTTAGGAGTTGTTTCCTTGATTCCAGTAATTCTCAGGAAAGTGCCAATGAGCCTAAGTTCACTATGGAGGATTTTTCTCTTTAAAGGAGTAGCCTGCTAACTTAAGTGGCTCTCCCATTTGTTAAGCAGGGAAAAGGAGATACTTTTGACCCAGAAGAAAATCATCATCAGATATTTGTCATCCCACTCCCAAATATTACTGCCTCCAGACTTTTATCTCAAGACCTCACAGGGCTTTCCTGCTTCACTCATTGTTTTTCAAGAATGTCAGCTAAAGGAGCAGTAGAAAGGGATGGGCATCACCTCAATTTCCAGCCCAACATCATCAAGGCCTCCAAAAGTCTACTAATTATAGGAAACTACCCATGGTTTTTGGCAAAGTGACACCAACACAATAAAGTATAAGTTCTTTTTAACATAAAATACCCCACCATCTCTAAACCAAGATGAAGGTTCACATGTGACCAGTACAACACATGACAGAGGATTAGGGCATTTGCTTTGTTGAGTATGTTTATGCACAGTTCTCTGATTTAAAAAAAAATGGAGGAAAAATACATAGCCTACAAACATTTGTTTCTCCTCAATTTTCTTTTACAGAAAAAAAGTATGTGCTTTAGTCTTCTAGAGTCAGTCAGATTGGAGACTTATAGGTAACTCAATGGGTGAGGAGAAGTGAAGTAGAACCAGCAGAAGAAGGAGAGAGGGTCTCACTTTTACCCTCTGTATTGGTTTCCTAGGGCTTTTAATTACCATGGACTGGGTGGCTTAAAACAACAGAAACTTATTCTCACAGTTCTGGAGGCTAAAAGTCTAAAATCAAGATGTTGAGAGTACCACCCTCCTTCCAAAAGCTCTGAAAGGGGATCCTTCCTTGCTTCTTCCAACTTCTTGTAGCTCCTGGCATACCTTGGCTTGTGGTGACACAATCCAATCTCTGCTTCCATTATCACATGGGCTTCTCTGGGTCTTCTCCCTTGTCTTCTCTTCTAAGGACATTTACCATTGGATTTAGATCCTCCTCTAACCCAGGATGATCTCCTCTTGAGAAACTTAACATTATTACAACTGCAAAGGCTCTTTTTCCAAATAAGGTCACAACAACCATAGGTTCCAATGGACTTACCTTTGTAGGGGCCACCATCCATCTCAGTACACCCTCCCAGTTCCATCTCCTGGAATATCATTTTATCTTATTGGAAAGTCTTCATCCCAAAATTGAAGAGCCAACAATTTTATCTCTGCCCTTTAACAACCAGCTCCAGCCTCATCCAGATGGGTCACAGGAGCCACCGACTTTGATTGAAAACTGGGTGCCCGTTCCCTGGCCAGCTTTTGGAGGAGACTGTTCTTTTTCCTAGAGTAAGGTACATGTCCCACACCCCAGATTTCACTGTAGCAGGGAAATAATTTTACTTTGCTGGATAGACAGGCCTATAGATACATACATTATTGTTATACTAAGTTCGATCACCTTTTTTGTTCAAGACCTTAGTTATCTCTTAGGATAAATGGTATTTTATGGATATGGGGAATGGGTGGGGAGAGAAACTAACCAGAGTTTAAACACGTTATAGTTTTTCAAGTTCCAAATGAAGTTTTGACACAAAGTTCATTTGCACACCAGGGATTCTGTTAAGGTTTCCTGTATCAACTACTGAATGAGAACTGGAATTCAAGAGAACTGATTAATAATTGGCCACTCTAACTACATGGCTCAAAGTAGTCTTCACATGAATAATTGAAGAGATTTTTACATGCTTCATGATTCAAAAACTGTATCTTCTTTCCAAGATGATCAAGAACAAAAAGTGGCACTTCATTTAGCTGCTACAGCAAAGTGATGTTTTAATAGTAGCTAGAATTCCTCTTCTCCCAAGAGCTCATGGCTCTCTGTGTATGCATTTAATTTATTGCCACAAGATTTCAGAAAAGCAGTTTCAGATATCACTACATTGTGCATTTGGGGAAACTAAGGCACAGAGATTATAAATGATTGCTATGCCATGTCTTGGCCACCCATTGGGCATTTTATCCATCCTCACCATCATAAAGACACATAAGCCTTAAAATTATCGTTCAAGCCCAACCAGTGTGGTTCAGTGGTTGAGCATCAACCTATGAGCCAGGAGGTCAGGGTTTGATTCCTGGTAGCGCACATGCCCAGGTTGCAGGCTTGGTCCCCAGTAGGGGGTGTGCAGGAGGCAGCCAATCAATGATTCTCATCATTGATGTTTCTATCTCTCTCCCCCTCCCTCCCTTTCTGAAATCAATAAAAATATTTTAATTGTCCTTCAAAAGTTAGTCTGTAGCTGAGAAAGAAATAGGACACAAGCCTTATTTTTCAGGTTCTGTGTTTTATCTGGTAAATCTGTGGTTCCCAAATCAGGCAGTGGTTAAATTGGTTTGTTATAAGTGTGCCATGCTGTCCTACCTCAGACCCACTAACTCAATCTCCAGAGGGTAAAACTGGGGTGTTATTGGCTATATCCCCCCTTCCTTTTCTGATGGTCAGTTATATTTGGGTCCCCCTGACATGGGCCTCCTGGGGATCTTTGCTGGCTGCCTCTAGGTACCTGATTCCTGGACCTTCCAGTAGTACCAGGAACTAAATGGACATGTTTGGTCTTTGGTATCTACATCTGAGCCCATGTAACCCCCTGACAGATAAAGCTGTGCTGAAGAACTGTCACTCTAGTTACAGAAATAAGCAGGTAATTCCCTTGCACCAAGGCCTGTGTTGGTCAAACTAATGAAGTCTCTTCTCTGTGTCCCAGCCTCTAATGAGTAGAAGGGAGAAAGCATGGAGTCAAACAGCCCTGTGAACTTGGGCAACCCTTAACCCAGTAATGGTGAACCTTTTGAGCTCGGCGTATCAGCATTTTGAAAAACCCTAACTTAACTCTGGTGCCATGTCACATAAAGAAATTTTTTGATACTTGCAACCATAGTAAAACAAAGATTTATATTTTTGATATTTATTTTATATATTTAAATGCCATTTAACAGAGAAGAATCAACCAAAAAAATGAGTTCATAGGTTTGCCATCACTGCCTTAACCTCTTCCTGGGCTTGAGCCTCAATTTCCTCATCTGGATAATGGACATGGGTGGGGGTTAGGGGGTGGGATAGCCATGTAAAAGTAGAATTACCAAAACAATCAATTTAGTGTATGTGAAATGCCTCACCTGGTATCCAATTCTCTTTCCTCTCTCTGGAAGGTCCCATTTCTGTTACATGAATTCTGGGAATCTCTGTTCCTTCTTTCTATAAGAGTAAGGGCTTGACAAATTATTCTGTGTGAATGTGTCTGTCTGTTTGTCTATCTGTACATTTAAGTTAGAATTTGCATTTTATAATTTTAACTACCTGGTTTTCCTGGGTTGGCTGATGAGAACCATTAACTGTAGTTCCAGGTTGAAAAAACAACGCTTTGACTACTCACCTGAGTC
Organism: Myotis davidii; assembly: GCF_000327345.1. Taxonomy (NCBI): domain Eukaryota; kingdom Metazoa; phylum Chordata; class Mammalia; order Chiroptera; family Vespertilionidae; genus Myotis; species Myotis davidii. The sequence continues at coordinate 394,609 of NW_006295180.1, forward strand.
TTACCCAGCAGAATTACCCAGGTGGGAAACAGATTGCAAATCTACTCTGCAATTCAGAGCATCAGTCTGGAGCTTTTCTGAAACCATTGTTTATTGCTTTTGTTCATGAGGCTGTATCTGTGGCATTGCTTTCCCAACCAATGATCATGAGGCTTATCTAGGTTTTGGCTCATTTTAGAATCCTCATGCCCCAAAGCCCCAAAAGGAATTTTGCATACTCCACCAACATCTTTATTTTGTACAGACTCTCTCAAATGTAACCTTCAAATTCAATAAGGCAACATCTCAATGGACAGAAATGTGATTTATTTTGTATATGGAATAGACAGTTGCTCTCCCAGTTATAGAAATTCAGAGTTCAGGAAACTGTAGAGTAACCAACCATCTCAGCTTGACCAAGACTGAAGTATTCACTAGACCTGAGAGTTCCCCTTTTAAAGCCAAGAACATCAAAGGCAGATTGGGATTAGTTGGTCACCCTAGCAGAGAAGGAATGAGGTGAATAAAAAACCTTTTCATCCTCTTCCAACAACTGAAAGAGATTAAAGTTTTCTTTAGCTGCTCATCTACCTTCCCCCTCCACCGCCCCCCCGCGCGCGCGCACACGCACTCACACACACACACACACACACACACACACACACACACGGATAAAGCTGGCCCAAAATAAGGTGTGTTCCCTGGCAATCTCAGGTATAACTACAACTTCATGCTGGACTCCAGAGTGTGGAGAAATCCAGCTCTTGAAGCTAAACAGTGTTGGGAAATGGCAAACAGAGCGGCTGGGACCACTGGCTTTTGAAATCATGGGAATATTTGCTCAGAATTATCTTTCAATCAAATATCATATTGGGCCAGCCTTGTGGTGGACACAGAATGGGAAAGTTGATAGACTCTGCCACTTACTAGTAGTGTGGCCTTGGGCAAGCCTTCTCTAAGTCTCAATTTCCTTACCTGCACTTTGGTGACAACAAAATCTCTTGTGGTGAGAACGAGCAGGCACTTAATAGAAGGCACTGAATCAATGCCTTTTTCTCTTCCATCTCTATGCCCATAATGAGACAGATATTTAGGGATAGTGTGATGATTCCCTCTAAACAATTCCACATGAGTTGAGATTTTAACTCTCACTGTTAGTATTATAGGACATGAGAGTTGGGGGGAAATTTTTAATTTTCTGCTATACTATTCTCCAGAATGAGTGTCACTAATGATCCATGAATCTATGAATTACAAAAATCAAGATTCTCCAGTCTAGCCATTTGATAAAGAAATCAACGCCCAGAGTGGATGGTGGTGCTAGGCCTGCTAGATAGCAGATGTGAAATCCAATCCTCTAACTTCCAGTCTTTTGATCCAGTTGTTCCTCCATCATGCTATCTCCCTACTACTTTCTCAAGGATTTGATGTCTGACAGTGTAAAGAGTTGGATGAGCAAGAATTAAAGCTGTAGGAGAAACTAAGATGGCGGCAGAGATAAACACCGGGAAGTTGATGCCGCTCACAACAATTGATTAATACCTCAGAAAAACAATACGGACATCATCCAGAACCACAGGAAGCCTGGCTGACTGTAAATTCTACAACTAGAAGGAAAGAAAAGCACACTGAGAGCAAGAGAAGCTGCAGAAGAGA
>NW_006295180.1:398054-407168 GCF_000327345.1 Myotis davidii
CTGCTGTGTGGCTTTGGAGTGAGGATAGGGGAGGGTGGGGGTAAGGGTGGAAGATCAACCAAAGGACTTACATGCAGGCATATAGGCCTAACCAATGGACATGGACAACGGGGGGGAGGGCAACAGCGAGGGGGGGGGGGAGAGGGGAACGTGGGGACAAGGACACATATGTAATATCTTAATCAATAAAAATATATTAAAGTGAAAAAAAAAGAATTAAAGCTGTAAAAAGATACTAACACATTAGTGGTCTTTTAGTAAAGGGGGCAAAAGCTAGTTTTTCTAGAAGGACATGGAAAGAACATGTAAGTATATAATGCCTTGCAGAGGTCCAATGGGGGAAGCACAAGAAGACAGGGTTTAGAAGAACTAATGGGAAAGACAACCACAAACTTTACCCAACTAGTTGGCTCCAGGATGGCCAACCAAGAGTATATGTTTGACAGCTTAATGATAGTGACCCAAAGTTGGTTACCTTGTTAAAGGGATACCATTCTAGCTAGGGCTATGATTAGTAAGAAATAGTAGTCCATGACCTGGAAATGTAGAAACAGCACCCCTTAATAAAATGGGGTTCTGGAACCAGCTTTCTCAGGATATCAGATGAGCATCTTTCATATCAGGGCACAGGTAATAGCAGGCTCTCCTTGTTTCATTTTATCTGTAATTTTGTAGTACTTTTGCTTACACTTCAGTGCTGCCTCTATAAATTAGTGTGGAGCCTTAAGATGGCTATACTCTTGATAAATCATGCTGATAATGTGAAATCACTTTGTGAGCTGGGAAGGAACTGAATGTGTAATCGAAAAGCTGTACCCAATTTGTTCAGTCCAAGAATCTGACAGTTCAAAAGGTAGAGTGCTTCTTGCCAAAAATGAATTGTGAAATGGATTAGAAAATAAAGGTCGCTATTGCAGTTGCTACTTTGCAGCTCATGAGTAGCTCTGACAACAGCAGTGTAACCCTACCATCTTGTCCAAGACGAAGCTATGACTATGATTTCAAGTTACTTTAACTGTATTTTGTTCCCTAAACTGCAGATAAGACTCGGATTCAAAGTTAATTCTCTTCACCATACTAATCTGTGAAGAAAAATGAGCCTGCTTATCAGATTCTTGGGAAGTTAGAGATTTAGCTAGATTTAGCAATACCCTATGACAAAGACAAAGTATGTCCAAGAATAATAGAAGTAATGTAGAATATGATATTTGAAAAGATATGTTCAATTATGCATTAGACTAAATGGAAAATAAATTATAAGTGAGATTGCACATAACAAAGATGTCTAAGCTCTATCCCTGACCCACTTATTAAAAACCATATTCAATGGGTCAAAATTCCAATATATGTTCCCCAGCCATCTGAAAGTGGAGTATTCCTATGAAACTTTTTCTACACCGAAATGGCCTTAAAGTGAAGAAGCAATTACCATTAATGTACATGGGAAAAAATGTGTAGCATTCCCAGACTCCCAAAACAACCTACTAAATCATACCAATAACACATAAATCTTAAAATAACACAAACATAACGTAAAAGTAGTGCAACTTTCACTGCTGGGGTGCAGCTGTGTCTGTAATGGCTCACAGCAAAACAAATACAAACACTAGTTTTGTTTTTTGTATATTTTCATGACAGCAGAAATCTTCTTCTGATTTATGTTAGTTAGTGAAAATAGGTACTAATTTTGGTCTTTCATAAAAGCAAAGTGCTGTAATGGGAACTTTCAAAAAACAAGGAATATCTGTCTACCAAAAGAAGTTTATAGTCTCTCGAAGTTTATCAAATGGGTTTGACATGTAGTAAGAAAATAATAACAATAATAATAGCTTGTATAAATGCTTATTTTGTGCCAGGGAGAAGATAATCACTTCCTTGCATCTTAGAGTTGACAGAAAAATAAGCATTCAATAAATGTTAGGTATTGTCATAATTGTCACATATAACCATTACAATCCTGAATTATGTACCCTTACTGTTCACATTTTGTAGATGAGCAAACTAAGGTCCTAAGACATTAGGTATTTGCCCAAGCTCCCATAACTGTATGTTTTGGACCTGAGGTATCAGCTCTTTCCTATCTAACCCAAGAAGCCATGCTTTAGACTACTCTGCTCTAGTTCCTCCCTGCTCTTCACATTGCCTTTGCCTAAGTTCTTTGTCCTTGTGGTAAAGTCAATAATGCAACTAAAGCTAACACTCACATATATTATATATGTGAATTGTTAGCATTATATATGACTAGAGGCCTGGTGCACAAAAATTTGTGCATTTGGGGAAGGGGGGTCCCTCAGCCCGACCAGTGCCCTCTCACAGTCTGGGACCCCTCGGGCGATGACCACCTGCTGGCTTAGGCCTGCTCCCTGGGGGATTGGGCCTAAGCTGGCAATCAGACACCCCTCTGGCAGCCCGGCAGCCCTTGGGGGATGTCTACTTGCCAGAGGGGAGCAGTCCTAAGCTGTAGTCAGACATCCTTAGCACTGCTGAGGAGGCGGGAGAGGTTCCCACCACCACTGCTGTACTGGCAGCTTTCAGCCTGGGCTGTTTGCAGGCTGGCCACACCCCCTTTATGGTGGGGGTCCCCACTGGGGTACCTGACCAGTCTGGGTGAGGGACTGAGGGCCTTTTTCAGGCTGGCCAGCAACTGAAGCTCCCAGCCTCTCCTTTTTTTCTTTTTTATTCTGGGATTTATTTACCTTCTATAATTGAAACTTTGTTGCAATCCTGCTCACTCCAGTTCTGAGGTCATGGCCAGCTAAAAGCAGGTATCTGGGTTTGTTTAGCTTCTATAATTGAAACTTAGTTGCTTTCAGAGCTCAGAGCCAGGCTGCGGCAGGCAGAAAACCTTGGCTTTCTCCATCACTGGAGCAAGCAAGCCTCCTGCTCACTTCAGCTGCGTGGCTGCTGGCTGCCATCTTTGTTGGCAGTTAATTTGCAAATTTCTCTGATTAGCCAATGGGAAGCATAGCGGAGGTACAGTTAATTATCCTTTTTGTCTTTCATTAGATAGGATTAAGTGTGGGCTTTGGAACCAACTCTCCTACTTACCACTTGTTAGGCCTTCCACAAGTTATTTAACCTCTCTGTGTCAGTTTCCTCATCTATAAAATGAAAATAATAATACCTCTCACATAGGGTTGTTGAAGAAAAAATTAACACCAGGAAACTTCTCTGTAAATGTTACCTAGTATTGTCACTAAATGCCCTATTAAATGTCAATAGCCTCTCAATCACATACTTGCCTACACAATATGTGCTACAAGTGTAATAATGTCTTAGGACATTTTTCCAACTTGGGAAGATGCCATCATCCTAGTTGATAGCAGTAAATTCTAGAAGACTGAGCATGCCCCAGCCCTGTGAGTGATAGTTCCAGGGTGCCTTAAGCCAGAGGATGGAGACTCTATTGTGTTAGGTACTATTTTCCTTTGGGATTTGTAGACATTGATGAACCTATGTGAAGTTGAATGAATAAAATGACCAGAATCCTTTTCATGTGGAACAGGTGTAAAACTGTCATTTCAGTCATGGTCACAGCTACTATTTTTAGAACAGCCAGATCAGTCAGCTCCTAGTTAGGGAAGAGGCTCCCACCTTCACTGGAGATATGCGAGAGTCCCCAGACAAGCTCTCCTGCCAGAAATTATGAACCTGTCATTCCACCATTACAGATAGCTTCATCTCTATAGCTCTCAAAGACCCTTTCTCCTGAAGAATCTACTAATAAGATTCCATGTGCCTGGAATGTTTCAAGCTTTATCAGAACACACCTTGATTGGCTAATAGTTGACACCTTTTGTAAGGGACTGGAGCCAGGAGGATGAGGGAACAGGCAAGAAGCCAACCTATGTGGCTCTGCTCTGGTGTGAGTCTCCAAGTCCCTCAAGACATTAATAGTATGTCTTGCCCATAAAGAGACTTTCAATAAGATTGAATGAGCTGTTTGGATCTTTGTACAAGATTATATGTAAAAACTTCTGAGACCCATAATTCCCAGTCTTTGCATGCCCTCAGTGAAGATCCCTGGAATAGTCTGGGGCTTTCCAGAACAAATGAAGGGTCTGATTATTAAGTTATGTTTGTCATTAAGCCATTAGTGATTCATACATTTAAGTCTAATGGGCTACTCAGCTTAATGGTTGTTGCAAAGAAGGTAACTTTGAGACAGTATCAGGGTAACATCTCGACTCTATCTTGACTGAAAGGACTCCATCTTAGAGAACTATGTATGTCTCCTTGCTTTCAGGAAAATTCCATAGTTTAAATTAACCTAACCACATACATGGAGTGTATGACAATAGCATCCTTTCTTAAGATCATGTTCTTCAAATAGTTTTTGTCAATTAAATGGTGACTAGAATATTTGTGCAAGCATTATTTCACAGGCTCTTTGGGTGGCCCACTGACCATGAAAAACACCTTTTGACTACCCTGGATCAACTGCCACCAGATGACGATTATGGGACAACTGATCTCATCTTCATTCCCAAGCCCTGCACTCACCCCAAGGCCCCTGTATAAGCCATTCACAAGAACCCCTCAGGGAGCTCGACTTCTCTTCTCAGGTCAACTCCCTTGTGCACAAGCTCTTTTCAATAAACTCTATCTGCTTGATCTTGTACTGAGTTCAGTGCTCATTTTCATGACATTGAGACTCAAGAACCTGACATTCAAGGTCCAGTAACAATTTCACACATTTCATCTCCATCTAGCAGGAACTTCAGCTTTGACCAAGGGCTGGCCACGAGGGCTTTCTCATTAAATGCATGTCTCCCTCAGAAACAGGTTGTGCTGTCCTCTTCTTGTGAAGGACCCAATCTTCAAATTCTAGATGCTGATGTTATTCAAATGTCTCTAAGGTGAGAAGGCAAGAGGAGAAATGGAGTTGGTATATATAACCATGCAAGAAATTCTCTCTCCATTTCTTTGTAGCTCAAATGAAAAAGTTTCCTTACCTAGCAAAGAAACAGTCAAGATTTGTACTTAAATGTTAATTTTGAAAAATAAAATTGTTTTATCTTCTAGTGTATTTTATTTGCATTTTCCCCTATAAAATATGTTTACTCGTTTTAAAATTCAAAGTGTCTTAATTAGTTTTCACAAGAAACTTATTGTCTTTTGGATTTTATTTTGTTTTTTAATTGAGGAAGAAACTGTGAAATTGTTATGCCGAGATACTTCGTACATTCTTGCTCAATTCCCTGCCCTAAAACATCACATTTGGATTTTTTAGGCCTCTCCTACCTGTTCAGTTCTCTAGTTATGGAGATACAATGATAGTAATGATGCATAAATGTGGGTGGCAGAGAGAAATACTCCATAATTATTTCTTTTCTCTCCTGTCCTAATATACAATCCAGTAACTATTAGCATAGGCCAGTGGTTCTCAACCTTCTGGCCCTTTAAATACAGTTCCTCATGTTGTGACCCAACCATAAAATAATTTTCATTGCTACTTCATAACTGTAATGTTGCTGCTGTTATGAATTGTAATGTAAATATTTGATATGCAGGATGGTCTTAGGCGACCTCTGCGAAAGGGTCGTTCGACCGCCAAAGGGGTTTTGACCCACAGGTTGAGAACTGCTGGCCTAGACCAAGGACCCAACTTTTGCCAAAGCTTTAAAAGCTCTGCCTTCCTCTGCCCCATTGGGATCCCAGGCAAGGCAGGACATGGGCATGTGCCAGTGACAACCCAGAGAGCCCCTCTCCTGGCTAGAAAGGAAGAATGCTTTGGAGGCAAAGGCTGGAGTCTGGCCTTTGCATTTTAGTTTTGCCCTTAGCAGTTGGTGGGACTTGGGAATGTTACCCAGCTTTTTGAGCCTCTATTTCCCCATTAATAGAACTATGGATTAAAATAGGTACACTACAGATTTATATTGAGAATTGAGTAAGACCATATTTGAAAGCAAACAGCAGAAGATAGTTAACCAATGTTAATTTCTTGCCTCTTATCTGACTATTGATTATGTTTATAACTCCCTTTATAAACCACTTTCCTTCTCAGAATTTTAATCTAATTTTGTGTTTGACAGCTGTGCCCAAATGAGTTATAATTTATTAAAGTTCAGGACAGAATGCTAATTTAAAAATATTTTTGGCTGCTAGCAAGACTGACTTAAGGAACACACAGAGAAGAATAAATATTTGATGGGTAATGGATTGAATGGTGGCCCACCATAAAGATACGTGCATGCCCTAATCCCAAAACCCTGTGGATGAGACATCATTCAGGGAAAAAGTCTTTGAAGATGTAATAAATTAAGATTAGAAGAGGAGACCTTTATGATAGGTCTTAAAGCAGTGAAAAGTGACTTTTTAAGAGTGGGGCATAGGGAGATAACAGACAAAAGAGGGAAGGCAATGTGACCATGGAGTCAGAGATTGGAGTGTTGTAGCCACAAACCAAGGAATACTGACAGTCACCAGAAACTGGTAGAGGCAAAGAATGAATTCTCCCCTAGAATTCCTGGAGAGAGTGCAGCCCAGCTGGTTTTCAAACTTCTTGCCTCCAAACTATAAGAGAATAAATTTCTGTTGTCACCACATTTGTATTATCTTCTTACAGTAGCCACAGGAACCTAATTCAAGGTGCTACTATTATCAATAAATATAGATTTCCTTCCTCTCAATCTTATCTAATAAAGAGGGAATATGCAAATTGACCATCATGCCATCACAAAGATGGTGGCGCCCACAGCAGAGGCAGGGTTTCCATAAATCAAGATGGCTGCACCCACAGTGAAGGCCGAGTTCCCATAATAAGCCTTAATCAGCAATCAGCAGGGACCTGAGGCTGCGTGGCCCTGGGCAGGGGCAGGGAACCTGAGGCTGCACTCCCCCACCCAGTGGGGCTTGACAGGGGACCTCAGGTCACACCCCCACCCTGGCACCAGGCTGGGGGACCTCAGGCCACACCCCCCTGTCTGGCAGGGCTTGACAGGGGATCTGAAGGTGAGCCCCCCACCTTGGTACTGGGCCAGGGACCTCAGGCTGCAGCCCCCGCCCTGTGCTGGGGGACTTCAGACCACGTGCCCCACCCCAGTGCCAGGGGACCTGAGGCTGCACCCCCTGGCCAGTGGGGCTTGATGGGGGACCTGATACTGCACCCCCCCACACTCAGCAGGGCTTAACGGGGGACCTCAAGGTACGCCCCCCCACCCTGGTGCCAGGCCGGGGGACCTGAGGATGACTGGGAGACCTGAGGCTGTGCCCCCAATCTGGCATGTGCCAGGGGTCCTGCAGCTGCACCCCCCACCTGGCTCCAGGCTGGGGGACCTGAGGTTATGCTCCCCACCCAGTGGGGCTTAATGGGGGCCCCCCATCCAGTGGGGCTTGATAAGGGTGGGGCTGGCTGGGTCTGGATCTCTCCCAATGGGGGTGGGGAGGGCTGGGTCTGGGTCTCGCACAATTTTGAGGCACCATGGGTGGGTGGAGACTTGACTCTGGGTCCCACGACGCGCCCCAGACTCTGACTGGAGGAAGATTTTCATATACGTTTTACTAATTTTTTTTCATCTCTGACACTTCTATTATAGAGAAAGGGCAAATAGTAATATTAAAATATTTCCTCTAGTTAATCCCCTTTTAATGTGCATGAGTTTTGTGCACTGGGCCACTAGTTATATTATAAACCTAAACTGCTCTAAAAATAGTCACGTATATGACTAGTACTATTAGATAATGAAAAAGTTCCTACTCTTGGCATTTTTTCTGACAAGAATCTTTACTGAAATAGTGGCAGTCAAGGGTAGAAGGAAGAGTTTCTCAGAATATTGAAGTCATATTAAGTCATTCTACTTTTAATGACCAAAAGTGTCCCCTGAGTAATATGAAAAAGTAAAAGAAAAGCCACTTTTAAAGGAAGTGATTTTCTTTATATTCTTGCATGTCAAGGTTGATGGTGCTGGGGAGCCGCCAATACCAATACACTTGACATTATTACCAGTAGGGGACTTTTCATCCCCATCCCAAAACCAATCCTGTAAACAAGGATAATGAAGACATTTTGTGACTCCATCACTCCTCTTTTGTAAGTTGCAATGCTGATAACCTCCAACACTCTACTCTTAAATAACAAAAGTAAAATGTTGGCTCAGTTCTCTGATCTTCTTTAAAAAGTCCATGTATCATCCTTTGGCATCTTCAGTTTTGACTCATTCAGGATATTGTGCTCTTTTCATGAGTACACAATGAGCTAAGTTTTCTCAAGGGTGGAGCTATGTACTTAGGGAGAAAAGTTTATAAGATTTTCTCTCAACTCTAATAAATTAAAATTATCTTCCTTAAAAAACAATACAATTTCCCTATTTCCTAGGAGGGTAGTACAACTGGTAGATCAGAGAACATCAAGAACATAATATCAAATTGAATGTAAACACGTAGTAGTGATTTGCAAGTTTGAGCAGCACGAAGGTACCTCTGGTACCTGTGCTATTATTAAGATTGGAGTTTGGGGTGATTGTCTTATATCTCAGTTCAAAAAAGGTTAATGGGATTTCAAATCATGCATCAGGGAGGGCAGGCAGGACCAGCATTCTTTATGTAATGAGTATGAGTTCCTTGGCTTGTTTTGCAATTCCTTTACTAAGTATATGACTTTTTACATAAGTCAATACTTCTTCTTTTTTTATTTCTTCCATTTATTTGATGTTTTCCATTGCTCCCTTTCAAAAGAGTTAAGAAAGTATCAAATAGCCTGGCCAGTGTGACTCAGTACTAGAGCGTTAACCTATGAACCAAGAGGTCACAGTTCGATTCCCAGTCAGGGGCACATGTCCAGATTGCAGGCTTGATCCCCAGTAGGGGACATGGAGGAGGTAGTCAATCAATGACTCTCATCATTGATGTTTCTATCTCTCTCTCCTTCTCTCTTCCTCCCTGAAGTAAATTTAAAAAAAATTTTTTTTTAAAGAAAGCATCATTTTTTGGGGGGGAGAACCAAGATGGCGGAATAGGTTAATGCCGGAGATTGCTGCCTTGAACAACCAATTCAGGGATACACCTAGAAGACGGAATGGACATCATCCAGAACCCCAGGAGGGCTGGCTGAGTGGAAATTCTAACACCAGGAGGAAAGAGAATATCATACACAGACTCAGAGAAGACGCAGTG
>NW_006295180.1:408160-428098 GCF_000327345.1 Myotis davidii
AGGGATCTTTTAAGAAGAGGAAGAAGAAGAAAAAGGTAAAGAAACAAATTAAGAACAACAAATACACATCTATCAACAAGTGAATCTAAGAATCAAGTGAATAAATAATCTGATGAACAGAATGAACTGGTGATTATAATAGAATCAGGGACATAGAAAGGGAATGACTGACTATACTTGGGGGGGGAAGGGGTGTGGGAGATGCGGGAAGAGACTGGACAAAACTCGTGCACCTATGGATGAGGACAGTGGGTGGGGAGTGAGGGCGGAGGGTGGGGCGGGAACTGGGAGTAGGGGAGTTATGGGGGGGGAAAGAGGAACAAATGTAATAATCTGAACAATAAAGATTTAATTAAAAGAAATAAATACATAAAAAATAAAGACTGAGCAATTCTGGCAAAATAAATAAATAAATAAAAATAAAAAAGAAAGCATCAAGTAAAACAGAATCTTTACCTATTTTTTACTATTTCTTCAGGAAAAAATTTATGTAGGTATTTCCTGCTTTTAAATACAAGTTATCCCTGGAGACTAAGTGTCTCATTATGGGACAAAACACTAACTTCACATATTCCTGTACCTTTGTTCCCAACATACAGCAGGTACCATATAAATATTAACTGGCTGAATATGTTTATATGAATGTTAACTGCATGAATATGTTTAAATGTACATATTGAGCATCTTAAGTAAAAAACCATCAAATGAGTAAGTCATAAAGCAAAGAATAAGTCTTTAAATTAGGCATCATGAAAATTTAATCAAAAAGTGATAAATATTTAACCAGAACCTACTATATGCCAGACACTTTTTGGGCACTGGGAATGCAGCGAACAAGACAAAGTATCTTCCCTCATGAGACTGTCATTTAAGCTAGAGGAACAGATAAATAAATAAACAAGTAGAAGGCAAAATTATGAGCGCTACTTGAGATGCATGTAGATATTCACCCAAAATCGAACATGAGAGTTGGTTGACTTCCAGGTCAGCTAACTCTGATCCTTTCAACTCCTTATTTTAAAACCCCCAAATTTAAACTTTCACAGTGCAGCATTTTTAATGGAATAGACCCATGCCTTCAAATCTATATTGAAAACCGCATTTTATGAAGGCCTTTTCCAAGTGTAGACCATAGCCCAGAAGCAAGCATCAAAGCTTAAACCAGTTTCCCAAGGTGTGCTCTGCAGATCTAAAACTGGAAGTCATTCATTTACTCAACAAAATATTTATTGCATTCCACATATTCATGGGAAAACTAACAGTGGGGATACAGCAGTGAATAAGTCAAATTCTCTTCTCATGGAGCTTATATCCTGGTGGGGGGCAGGGGTAGATAGTAAAGAAAAATTTACACACAGACACACACACACACACACACACACACACACACACACATTGTCATATTGATAAGTGCTATGAAAAAACACAAGGCAACTGTAATTTTTCAATTATTCATTTTTAAAATTCTTTATTGTTTATTACATAAGTCTCCTTTTTCCCCTGTTGACCTCTCTCTGCCTCCCCCAACCCCCAGCACATGCTCTCACCCCCCGCCCCTGTGAAGGCAACTACATTTTAAATAAGATGGTCAGGAAATGCCTCTCTAATAAGTGGTTAATTGAGCAGAGAGACCTGAAAGAAGTGAGGGAATGAGTCATGGTGGTGTCTGGGGAAGAGCATTTCAGGAAGATTACAGCAAGTCAAAGGCCTTGAGGCAGGAGGTCAGTGTGATGGGAACACAGTGACTGAAATTGTAACTGGTGGGAGATAAGATCACAGAGGCAATGAAGGTCCAGATCAAATAGGGTCTGATATACTACTGTAAGGATTTTGGCTTTTACTGTGACTGGGTTGGGGAGCCATTGGAAGATTTTGAGCAGAGGGATGACATAACTTGGGTATTTAAAAACTGTGTTAGGGAAAGTAGACAATGGGAGCAAGGTGGGAACAGAGAGATGAGTTAAGTGGTGATATCAACAACCCAGGAGGAAGATAGTGGCAGTTTGGACTACAATGGTTGAAGTGGAACTGGTGAGAAGTGGTCAGATTTGGGCCAATAGGACTTGCTTATTTTTGTATGTGATGTGTTAGAAAAAGAGAAATTTCCAAGATTCGGGGACCAGGAAACTAGAAAGTGAGGTTACCATTTACGAAGATGGAGAAGATGAGAAGTAGCCTTGGAGAGGCAGATGTCAAGGGTCTGTTTCTCAACATGTCAAGTTTAAGATGTCTGTTATACAGCCAAGAGGAGTTATTCATTAGACAGAACATGCCAGGCCAGAAATGAGGGCTGGTATATAGGGGGAAGAGTTCTATGGACAAAGGATTTTGAAATGCTGGGTAAAGCAGAGCAGGCTCTTTTCCTCTAGGACGCCTTAAAGTTTTAACCAAAATGTACTTTGTGGGGCCCAGACCTGCGAGAGGACAAAGGTGTTGTGAAAACCACTGCTAACTCAAACCCAAGATGGGAAAGGAAAAGACTCATATTAACATTGTCATCATTGGACACGTAGATTCCAGCAAGTCCACCACTACTGGCCATCTGATCTATAAATGTGGGGGCATCAACAAGAGAACCAGCGAGAAATTTGAGAAGGAGGCTGCTGAGATGGGGAAGGGCTCCTTCAAGTATGCCTGGGTCTTGGATAAACTGAAAGCCGAACGGGAGCGCGGTATCACCATTGATATCTCCCTGTGGAAATTCGAGACCAGCAAGTATTATGTGACCATCATTGATGCCCCAGGGCACAGAGACTTCATCAAAAACATGATTACAGGCACATCTCAGGCTGACCGTGCTAACCTGATTGTTGCTGCTGATGTTGGTGAATTTGAAGCAGGCATCTCCAAGAATGGACAGACCTGTGAGCATGCCCTTCTGGCCTACACACTGGGTGTGAAACAGCTGATTGTTGGTGTTAACAAAATGGATTCCACTGAGCCACCCTACAGCCAGAAAAGATACGAGGAAATTGTTAAAGAATTCAGCACCTACATTTGTTCTCAAGCCCGGCATGATGCTCACCTTTGCTCCAGTCAATATTGCAACTGAAGTAAAGTCTGTTGAAATGCACCATGAAGCTTTGAGAGAAGCTCTTCCTGGGGACAATGTGGGCTTCAACGTCAAGAACGTGTCTGTCAAAGATGTTCGCCGTGGCAATGTGGCTCGTGACAGAAAAAATGATCCACCAATGGAAGCAGCTGGCTTCAGAGCTCAGGTGATTATCCTGAACGACTCAGGCCAGATCAGTGCTGGATATGCACCTGTGCTGGATTGTCACACAGCTCACATTGCTTGCAAATTTGCTGAGCTGAAGGTGAAGATGGATCGTCTTTCTGGGAAAAAGCGGGAAGATGGCCCCAAGTTTTTGAAATCTGGTGATGCTGCCATCGTTGATATGATTCCTGGCAAGCCAATGTGTGTTGAGAGCTTCTCTGACTGCCCTCTTCTGGGCCATTTCACTGCTGATGACATGAGACAGACAGTTGCTTTGGGTGTCATCAAAGCAATGGACAAGAAGGCAGCTGGAGCTGGCAAAGTCACCAAGTCGTACCAGAAAGCTCAGAGGCTAAATGAATATTATTTCCCACCCCCGCCACCCCAGTCTTAATCAGTGGTGGAAGAACGGTCTCAGAACTGTTTGTCTCAACTGGCCATTTAAGTTTAATAGTAAAAGACTGGTTAATGATTACAATGCATCATAAAACCTTCAGAAGGAAAGGAGAATGTTTTGTGGACCATTTGGTTCTTTTGTGTGTGTGGCAGTTTTTAAGTTATTAGTTTTTAAAATCAGTACTTTTTAATGGAAACAACATGACCAAAAATCTGTCACAGAATTTTGAGACCCACTAAAATAACAAATTTTAATAAGAAAAAAAAATGTACTTTGTGAACATCCAAGAGAAGGATTTAAGTTTTATAAAACTTATTTAGCTTATTTATTGAGTTTCATCATACATATTTTAGGGAGCTTTAAGTCACATTACTATTCCATAGAATATCCTTTGGAGAATACTGTTGAAGACAGTGAATGATAATATTTTAATATCTCTACCTTGAAGCAAGATATTACACAAAGCAATATAATTTTGGAATTATATCTTTTAATTAGTACCTGATTACTTCTGTGGTTCTTTGCATTTAGTCTTGTAAATTAATAGAACCCCTTTCTAGCTTGGAAAAAGAAAGATTATTTTGAGTTTAATTGTATAAATCTAAGATCTTGAGCAGTTCACTCCTTGTGTGCAATAATAAAGTCAAGTTTCTAAACCTACAGGACAAAGGGCTCAACCTTACAAAGTGCAGGCTGAAAGAGTTCAATTTGCCTTTATTCATTATTTTTTCTTCAAAACAATGGGTCTTGTAGATTCAGACCACCACCTCTCATACCCATCATGATCAGTTTTAGCCTCTTGTCCTATCACTGTCACAGTACTCTGCCCTGGCAATCTCATGTTTTCCCATGACTTAAACCACATACACACCAATTACCTCCAAATTCACGTCTCCTGCTCCCAGCTCTCCCTGATTTCTAGAACAGTATTTCCAACTGCTGTCAGCATCTCTGCTGTGATATCCTAAAAGCATCTCCAAATCAGTGTTTCCCAAACTGAGTGAGAGCAACTGCTCCCTCAGAACCTGTTCCTCCTCCTGCAATGCTTACTTTGATTTGAAACCACTGAGTTCCTGTTGCCTCACAGAGAAGCCTAAAGTCATCTTCACTTAGTTGACCCCATCTGCCTCCTGCTGCCACTCTCCATGCCCCCACATGAAGCCATTCACTGCCTTGTCATCACTACTTTCTAAATACCTCCCAGTCTTCATCCTCGTCACCCTCCAGAGACACTTCCTCAGTTCAGGTTCTAATCCTGTTCTACCTAAATTGTTTCATTAGCTTCGAAGTCATCTTTCTACCTTCTGTAGGGGCCACCAATAATAACCAGTCCTCCTTGTTACTGCCAGAGTTACCTTGTCAAATGGAAAACTAGTCACGTAACTACTCTGACGAAAAGCTACCCCTAGTGTCCCATTATCTCCAGAATAAAGCAAGTGTGTTCAGGGTCTTTCATAATCTGGCCCAACTCACCTTCCCTGCCTTTCCTCCCACCACCCACACCCCAAGAGACACGGAACAGCTTTCTTCCCATACATGACCTTTCATACTTCTATGCCTTTGTACATGCTGGAGTCTTGCCCTGCTAGGACATGTCCCATCTCTCTTCACGCCTACCCAAACAACCATCTTTTATCAGGCTTATCAAAAATTGAAGCTCATTTAAGAACTTTCTTCTGGACCCCTCAAGCAGTCAGATCTCTCTGGTACCCAGACCTTCATATGTAACACAGGTTTCTCTGCACCTTGGCAGCCTGAGGATAAAATGGGAAAATATGGATCATCTGAGTGAGAGCCTCCTGCTCTCAGCTCCTAACAACAAAAGTTGGGCATTTGAGTTTAGGACAACACTATATAGATGGCTGTTTTTAAGGCTAATGAAATGGATTACATTGATCCTTAACAACATACCAGGCCAAAGAACCAAACCCGTGGAGCCTGCAGAGTGGCACAGCAAAGTCTTATGGAGACTGAAGCTGAGATTTCTTCAGGAACCAAATGGAGCTCTAGGAGCCAAGTTGTTTTATTGTCCCACCAGAAGCTAGACTTCATGAAGCTTGGTCTTTTGCTTCCAGTTTTTGTAGCATCTACTCTCTTTGTTACCCAAAAGCTGGTTCTGTGGCTCCCTGGTGATGGTATTCCGGTAGCCTCTGCCTTCACCATCCTGAGGGCAGCTCAAAACCTCTCTCGTTAGCTTGGTCTGTAATCATGGGTCAGAGGGCAACTGTCCTCATCCAACTCATCCTAAACCCTGTTAGAACCCAAAAGGGAGTTTCCAGTAGCATCTCTTGTGATCCAAGTCTTTTCGTTTAATTTGTTTGTTTGCTTCCTTAAAGCTCATTCTTCTGAAGGACCCTGACAAACTCAGGAGTTTGACAGTTTGACCATCACCCTCAAAAGCATTTTCCTTTGCTCATCCCCAGCCAGATTGTGACTTTCTACTCATTCTTCAAGGAGTGAGTTTATTCTCTTTCAAGGATACCACCTACCAAGTGAATTGCTTATAAATCTTAGCATGAAACCAAAACATCAGCCAATTTCTCCATGGAGCCGTTGTCTGCCCTGGAAGCTCATTCAACTCCCATAACCCCTGCCATTAGTGCCCTATGGCCTGCCTACCCCACTGTCACCCCCACTGTGCCCCTGAATAGATAAAGGCTCAGAGCTTAAGTCATCTCTGTTGCTCCAGGGCTACACAACTCTGATTATCCTAATACTTGCCATATTATACTGTAATCATCTGAGAGGAAAGAAAACAAATATTTACTGACAGCTAGTATGATCCAGGCTTTGTATTAGATGCTTTACATATATAATGTCCTTTAATGCCCACCCTTTGAGAGGGATATAATTATCTCTATTTTACACATAGGAAATAACTGGAAGAACTGGCATGCCCTGTCACAAGATTACATGACTGATGAGGGCCGGAGCAGGGTTTCACCCCCAGCCAGTCTGACTGACATCAGGTGCCCCTCCACCATGCTGTCTCATGTTTATTTATATGTCTACCCTCCTCTCGCCCCCACCTGCTGTGAGATCCTCCTTGACAGTGACTGTCTGTAATTCGTCACTGTATCTCCACTGCGTCTGTCACACTGTAAGTAGGGTCTCAAACGATATTTTTTTTTTTTCAAAAAAAGAAGAAAGAGAGAAGGAGGGAAGGAGGGAAGAGAGGGAGGGCGGAAAACTAAAGGTCCTCGATTTTGCCTTGCACTTAGTAAGCACTTAATAAATGTTTATGAATGAATACCGAGGTTTGACAGAAGCCCTTGAAGCTATCCCTTGAGGCAATCGAGTGATCTGATTGGCAGAACTCACTTTATCAGCCTCCTCCAGGCAAGCTTGTGAAACAGAGCAAGAATGATGGGGCTGGAGCTAATGTAATTTCAGATGAATCCATTAGAGTCCCTGTACTGCTGGAAACGGGGACGCAGAATTAAAGTGCCTTTCATAATTTATAGTCAAACACAAATGGAATGTGGAAAGTGGAGCCCTTGCTTTATATTCTGATGCCTTTTCCCCTGGCCCTGGAATTGGTTATCACATGACGAGAGCTTCAACAAGGGAAGAAAGCTGGGGTGATTTAGGGGCAATTCTTTCTGCAGTCTGAAAACTAGATGAGCTGACTTACCCAGCTCTCCTTAGGTCTGTCAATTTTATGATTATATTATTTGGGTAACAGGAGGCAGGAGAGAGGACGCAGCCAGACTGGGAGTGCCTGTCTGATGAGAAGCCGTCAGGACCAAGGGAGCGTAGAGAAAGGTTGGGAGTCTATTCCATGTGGCCCTGCACCCTGTCACTGAGACACATCAATACATCACGGCAGATGAAGGTGTCAGTGTTTCCACAGCCTCTGTGCAAAAGAGAGGTCAGCTGTCAAAACAGGAAGTCCATGTCTATGCAGCTCTGCTGATGAGGATAGTCTAGGAATTTCTGCATGGAGCAGAAATGGAGAGGGGGAGGGAGAAAGAGAGAGGGAGAGGTTGAGATTTAATATAGCTTGTCTGGAAAGAAATCAGGGGGATCAAAAGTTAAAAACTGTCAAGGCAATTCTCCAGTTCTCAAGACCTCCCAGGTTTTAGGATCATAGGATTTTGGAAGCAGAAGGTACCTTTCATGCATCCCCCTTATTTTGTAGTTGAGGAGTCCTGGGCCAACTGGGCAGAAGCTTGCAGAAAAGAGGCAGCCTGCTTCTGCCAGGTCACTAATGAAGGGGAGCCGGTGAGTCCTGGGTACTCAGTTCCATCCTATAGTCTTAGTTCTACCAGTATCCCTGGATCTACATCCTCCTTAAAATAAGTATATCAATACCTAATGTTTACAGACCTATTTTAACTTACCAAATAAGATAATAAATGTCAAACGAAAGTGTTTTGCTTATTTCAAGCCCTGTAAGGTGCTATAAACCCCTACGAAAATAGACTCATTATTAACATTGTTGTCATTAAAAACTATTCACCCCTATTGTGTCATCAATGTAAATAATAACAGATTTCCATTCTTTGTATATGACTTTACAGTTGACATTTCCTTTTTAACCTTCTAATAATTTCTCTAAGTCTTCTTTATAAGCTCCTTTTTCTCATTTTACAAAGTAATCTATGCTCATTAAAGGTAATTTTAAAATACTGAAAGACATAAAGAAAAATGTCACCTATAGTCCCAAAACCCAAAGATAATCACCATTAATCTTTTGATATATTTCCATCTAGTTTTCCCCATGCATATTTTAAAATTATGATCATACTGAATCAAATATTCTATTTCCTAATTTTTTTCATTTAAGATTATAACATACATTTTCCCATTTTACTAAAAACTGTTTTTTAAATGTCTTAATGGTTATATAACATTTTATCCTATGGGTATACCATAAGCTACTTAATCATTCCTTCTCATTAGCTATTAAGCTGTTTCCTTTTAAAAAATATTACATATAATGCAACAATTATTTGTGAATAAAGGTTTCCTATATCTCAATCTATAAACAACATTCCAGAATAGTTTATTAAGAATAGGAATCCTGCCCTCACTGGTTTGCCTCAGTGGATAGAGGGTTGGCTGTGGACTGAAGGGTCCCAGGTTCAATTCCAGTCAAGGGCATGTACCTTGGTTGCAAGCACATCCCCAGTAGGGGGTGTGCAGGAGGCAGCTGATCGATGTTTCTCTCTCATCGATATTTCTAACTCTCTATCCCTCTCCCTTCCTCTCTGTAAAAAAAAAATCAATAAAAAATATTTTTTTTAAAAAAAGAATAGGAATCCTAAGAATATAAATTTTTAAGGTTTTGATACATCTATTGAGTTGTTTTCATGAAGATTTTATCAATTCACCTCTGCTCATCGAGGCTGCAGTTACAAATTACCACAAACTGGGTGGCTTCAAACAACAGAAATTTATTCTCTCCCAGTCTGGAAGCCGGCATTCTAAATCAAGACTTCAGCAGCACCGTGTTCCCTCAGAAGGCCGCAGGAGAAGAATACCTCTTTGCTTCTTCCAGCTTCTGGAGGTTGCCAGCAATCCTTGGCATTCCTTGGTATGCAGCAGTGTAACTCCCCTCTCAGCCTCATCTTCACATGGCTTCTTCCCGAGGTATCTGTGTCTCCTGATCTCTCTTTCCTTCTGAGGACACCAGTCTTTGCATTTAGGGCCCACCCCCATGCAATATAATCTCATCTTTACTTGATTCCATTTGCAAAGACCCTATTTCTAAATAAGATCACTTTCATAGGTTACTAGGGCTTAGGAGTTCAACGTATCTTTTGAGAGGACACAGTTCAACCCACAAATGGTGTGTGAGACAACAACAAATGGTGTATGAGAGTTCCCTTCCCATCGTGTAGTCCCTAGCAATATTACTTCATATTTTAATTGCTTTATATGTATCCTCAGAACCAAAATAGACTTCATAAAGATCCTCACCAATGTTGAGCATGATGGGCGATTACTATTCAGGATGTTTTTAGGTTAGTCATTTTTATGTAATCATGTTAATTTTGGGAGCAGTGCTGATTTGCTTTTGATGGCTACCCATATTCCATCTCTGCTGTGGGCTCAGGTCTCCCCAGAACCTTGGGGAGGGAGAATCCGTCAGGAGTCATCCCAAAGCTCATGAACTTGGGGATGAGACAAATCTGAGTTCAAATCCCAGCTCTGCCACTTAGCATTGTGTCACCTTGAACATATACCTCATCTCTATAGGCCTCCACTTTCTCCTCTGTTAAAAAAGAATTGAAGAATCAAGCACTTAGCCAAGCACATGGTGATTACTCTGTACGTGTTAGCTTAGTTATTCATGTGTATTAAAGTTGTTGCGATTAGTACTATTATCACTTGATTTTTCTCATTTTTTGTGCAATAAGGTTCTGTCCCCCAGCCTGGGCATGCCATGTCAGACACTATTCCTGGAACTCAAGCTTTTTTATCTGATTCAGACTCTCTGCTATTTATTGCCTGGGTTCCTCACGTGCACCTTGCATGCCTGGGTTCTTCCTCAGATGTCTTCAGGTTCTTTGCAGGCTTGATTTCCACCACTGGATCTTCCCCTCATGTCAACGGGTGTCCCCTGCTACAGAACCAAACCCGTTGTGCCCAATCACATTGCAGTGCTCCAAACCTGACGTGCACATCCAGAATTGGCTTTACATATGAGCCCTCCTGCCCAGTCTGACATCAGATACTGGATGGCATATCCCTTTAACCAGCCCTTCTCTTCCAATCAGTGTGGTGCATTGTGATCTTCCAATATTTGATGGCATTTTTTGGACAACACTAGGCCCAGATCCTTTCTCTTAGTCTGTACGATTTGTTCTCAGTTCACATCTACTTTCAAGAATTAACTTCACTAGAATCATCCGCATTCCAAGCTTTAAAAGGATGCTTCAGTACCATATACAATAATTGCTAGAATAAAACCCAAATGATGTTCCCCCAAAATTCAGCAGTTTTCTGTTCAAGTATTTTACACTCAACAGAATCCATTATGGGGAACGGAATAGGGAGAAAGGGAACAGTCATCACTGAAGTG
Source organism: Myotis davidii (assembly GCF_000327345.1). Classification (NCBI taxonomy): domain Eukaryota; kingdom Metazoa; phylum Chordata; class Mammalia; order Chiroptera; family Vespertilionidae; genus Myotis; species Myotis davidii. The sequence continues at coordinate 418,805 of NW_006295180.1, forward strand.
GTCTGGGCCATACAGTAATGCACACATTCTCTCTCACTTCCAATTGGGTGGAAATTTACTTAATGGACTAAATGAGGTAAGGATATTATAAAACTCATTTATACATCTTTTATCTTGTGTATATCACTTGGAGGTGCTTGCTTATAGTAACTATGGTCAAATCCATTAAAGATGATTTTTATCTCTTTTTAATGTCAGAGCCATCTGCCTGACCTCCCTTCATACATATTCATGGTGTCATTTACAGCTAGGCCATGCCCCTCAGGATAGCAGACATAGAACAATGGGCCTTCCCTGACCGGGAATTGTGTGGTGAAATATCTCACTTTAGATGATGTTCCACAAAAGCAAGACTTAGTTCTATGAATCAGAAATAACCTTTTTGCCCTGCAACACTATACGTTAGTTCTAAATGTTGCCAAGCATTTCGAGCTGGCAGACACTGGTGCTTTCCTGGTCCTCTCTAGGGTCTCCTAAGGACCAAATTTCTCCATTAAAGAAAACATCCAAACCCAGCATGCTGAGGGGAAATGGTTGTTGATCTGTGTTGGGTTCAACTCCCCAGCTCTTTGGGGCTCCTCTTCTTCTTCTCCCCACTGAGCTGCTGCCTGATGAAGCCATGGCACTGGGGGTCACCAGGAGCATGAGAATTAATGCTGCAAATAACGCAAAGATCAGTATTGCCATTGCAAAACACATGCCTGTGGCCACTGCCCAGCCTCCAAGGCCAAGACTGAGACCAAGATCAGCTCTTGGAGACATGGGTAACAATGTCAGCGAAGAGCCAAAGGAGGCAAAACCTTGAGCTGCTGGAAAAGCTATTGCCTACCAAAAGTCTGGAAAAGGCACTGGAACCTGTGCCAGTGCTGGAGCCAGAACTTGAGCCTCCTAAAAAAAAGGACATATATGCATAGCCTATGGACATAGACAACAAAGTGGTGACGGCCAGGGGTGGAGGAGAGCTGGGTGGAGAGAGGCTAACAGGGGACAATGGGGGACATCTATAATACTGTCAGTTTTTAAAAATGCCCAGACTTCAGTTCTGATCTCTAGCAGCAAGAGAAGAGATGACTTATTGGATCTGATCCAGCTTCTCCAGTTGTGCAGTTTATTTCCATAATTTGTAACTCAGAGCTATCAACAATGTATTATACTAGAGGCCCAATGCATGAAATTCATGCATGGGTAGGGTCCCTAGACCTGGCTGGAATCAGGGATGATCAGGTTCCCCGCCTCCCTGCCGCCACACCTCCTCCTTCCCTCACTCCCTCAGCACCCCGCAGCCACCACTGGTCACCTGCCATGTTCCACGCCAGCCCCTGGTGGTCAGCACACATCATAGTGAGCAATTGAACTCCCAATCTCCTGGTCAAACTCCCAAGGGGACAATTTGCATATTAGCCTTTTATTATATAGGATGCTTACATGCAGGCCTACATAAATATATGCCTATTTAAAACCCTAGGGTGACATTCTTATACTCATATTTACAAACTGGCAATGGTGCTGAGCTGAAGCTCAGGTTAAGAAAATAACTCCAGGGTGGGATTCTAGGAAACTGTTGTTATTGTTGTTTAATTTTTGACAACCAACAATCTCATCTCATGGTCAGACAGCATCTCATGGGAAATCAGATGCCATGGAGATTCACACGACTGAAAAAACAATAAGCAGATGAAGAAATATAAAGTATTTGGGGACCAAATTGTCTGAAATCTGACTGAGGTTAACAACTAAGATGTGATCATTTAAATAATATTTATTCTTATCGCCCTAAAGAAAATGGGTTGGTGCTAAAGTGTAAGTAGTAAAGAAAAAGCTTATACACAGCACCTGCAGGAATACTTGACATGTGCATTATTTGCTACAATTGTAGAAGAGCAGGGAGAGATTGGTACTAAAGTGAAGGAAGCTGAGCTCTTGATTCGTCAGAGGATCAGGACCTCAGAGCTGAGCCACACGGCCAAACCTAGCTATGGTTTGGTTGTAGAGAAAGTCTGAGACTAGAAATTAGGTCTCTGACTCATGATTGCAGTCGTACATCAAAAGGCATTTCATTCTCTCCCCAACATGTGGCTGGCCTCATAAATCAGTGACCCTTCATACCTCTCTCTTGGGTCAGTCCTCTGGGACCTGATCCCAGAGCACCCACTGGCCTCTTGGCTCGGTCAAATGCTGGAATGTTGCTTTCTAACCAGCTGGTGGGTGAGAGGGCAACTTGTCATTCTCTGCAAAGTGGGAAACAGTATTTTCTCATGCTCCTGGGCCTCTCAGCAAGGGTGACAAAATGAAACATGAGTTTCACTCTGCTTCTGAATAAATAAAAACCTATTCGCCCACAATTCTTTTGTTTTTTAAATTTTTTTTCTTGGAGAGGAAATGAGAGAGAGAAACATCAACATAAGAGAGATACATCAATTGGTTGCCTCCTGTAGGCACCCCGGCAACTGAAGATCCAACCCGCAATTTAGGTATGTGCCCTCACCAGGAATTGAACCTGGGACCTTCTGGTGCATGGGACCATGCCAAGCAACTGAGCCACACCAGCCAGGGTTAGCCTACAATTCTTAGTTGTTTTTCTGCATTATAGTCTCCCTACCAGGAATCGAGACCTATCTTAATCTCCCCTTACCTTGAATTCCATGTCCATGCCTTCATTGTTGAGAGTGTTCCTTACATCAAAGAACTGTCATCAGGGTTTATCTTTATCTTCATTTGGTTCAATAACTACTTAGTCAAACTATGTGTGAGACTTTTAGAAATGTGTGGCCCATCCTAATATTTAGCCCTTATTCATTCATTTGATCTTTTAGCCAACATTTTTTCAACTTCATCTCACTATTCTGTGGATTACAGATTCAGGGCTACAAATACATAATTCACACCCTCAAAAAGTTCAGATTCATGTGAAAAATGTAGAGGTAAGAAAGTTTAAGATAAGTCAGAAAGAATAGCTACTATATATGCAATATTATTTCATGAGTCTCAGAAACATTATGAGAGCCTTAATTAAAGACTCACAATTCTTATATAGATTTAAAAATATTTTGTTATGAAAATAAAGAAAAGTCCCTGTAACCATTCAGAATGGAGTATGGGTGGGGGAAAGATTGCCCAAGGAGAAGCAAAAATCAGACTCTACAGTAATGGTTGGAAAATAATAGGGAATTATTCTCAGAGTTTTGAGAGAAAAAGCCTTTAACCCAAGAATTCTGTACTCAATCAAAAGTTGTTTATAAAATAGGGTTGCCAGATTTAACAAATAAAAACAGAGACCAGACAGACACTCAGTTAAATTTAAATTCCAGATAAATAATGAATTGGTTTTTAATAAATTTCAGATAAACAATGAATATGTTTTAACACAACTATGTCCAAATATTGCATCTTACACTAAAATCTATTCATTGTCTATCTTGTCTATCTGAAATTCAAATTTAACGGGTGTCATGTATTTTATCTGTCAACCCCAATATAAAAGACATTTCTATTTCAGATTAAAGAGCTAGAAGATTTACCATACCCTGTATTTTCTAAAACAGCTACTTGAGATATTCACAAAGTAAAGAATTCAAAAATTTGAATAAGAAAGTCATGTTTTAAAGTGGATAAGTACTAACAGTAAGCCCTAAAACTACATTTAAAAAATTGTAAGTATGGTTAAAATTCTAAGAGAAGTTATGTATTATTTAAAAATGATTATTTAAAATTAATACAAATACTAATAGTTTGAAGTCTATATTAGATTATATTATCAAGAAGTGGAGGCAATCAATGTCTGGAGACAAATTTTAAGCATATTCAGAGCACATTTCACACAGTGTAGTGAAGTTAGGAAAAGAACTGATAATAGCTTAATTTATAGGGCGTGGTTATATTAGTTATGTCATTTGAACATTATCTCATTTGATCCTCTCATAACCTGAGAGAGTTGAAAGAATTAATAAGGTAAGCAAGCACACATTTTTCTCATCCATACGTTGAAAAAGTGAGGCCCAGAGGATCATCCCATGTTTAGGCACAAGTAGCAACATCTTTTCTCTAAGTTCAGAGGGTTACTCCAAACTAAAATGAAGTGTTCTGTTGAGAATGTGTTCTTCTTAAAAAGTTGTGACTAATTGTAGATCTACATTACTGGAGATGTGGCTGTTGAGCACTTAAAATTCAGCTAGCCCAAATTTTCATGCAATGTAAGTACAATGAAGATTTAATACCAAAGAAAGTAAAATGTCTCAATAACTTTTATATTAATTATATATCAATAATATTTTGGATATAATGGGTTAAGCAAAATACATTATTGGATTAAATAAAATTACATTAATTTCACTTGTTTTATTTTTTAAAATATTACTACTAGAAAATTTTTAAATGACACAGTGGTTTGCATTTGTTGCTCACATCATGTTTTAAATGACAGATGATATAACATCTACATACAGGCTACATGGGAATCAGACTTTTCAGATAATACAGAGTACCTATACACCCAGGAGAGTTCTAATTGGGCATATTACCAAAAAAGTAACTTATTTCTATTTAAAATTTAAAATCTAAAAAAACAAGAATCAGTGAATCCTGAGGGTCAGGAATCATGGAGCAGGGCCTTTTGGGTGTGTATTTTTTCTTATCTTCCTCTAAATTGCATATTCTTTTCCAACAAAATGTTTTGAACTTTTTAAAAATACAAAGCAAAATGTGATTTCTACAGTTTATAAAATATATTCTATCTATAATTTACAGAGAGTTCAGAGGCAGGCGATGGGTGGGTATCAAGAGAGGTTCATGGAGAAGGTGGTCATACGCTGAGTCTGGAAAAATGTTAAATTTTCAGGCAAGCAGATGAGAGGCAAGACTCTCAGGCAACCACACCAGTGTCCTGGGAAGGGGACACTCACAGAACACTAAAGCAGGTGCTGAGAGCATGAACATGCCTGCAGTACTGCCACTCACCCAGGCGGCTGCTTAACTTTTTTGGGCCTTGGTTTCCTCTTCTAGTAAATAAGAATAATAATGCTACCCTCAGCATGTTGTTGCAAGGATGTCACATAATAATTTCTATAAAGTGTTCCACACAAAAACACACTCAATAGAGTGAATATTGTTATTACTATTATTATTACTAATGGAAACTAAAACTGTGGTGGTAAGAGAGAGGACACCAGATTGTAGGAAGTTTTGAAAACCATGCAGAAGAGTTGAGGAAAATAAAGTGTGCAGGGTGGATTAAAGAGGCATAGACTAGACTCCAAGAAGGCAGTGTGAGGCTGATGTGATCCAGGAGGCTAGAAAGCTGAGGTCAAGATGTCAGGCAAGGTCATATCTACCCCAGAGGCTTTGGGTGGACAGGGAAGAGAGATCTGTTCCTGCCTCTTTCAGCTTCTGGCGCTCCAGCATGCTTTGGCTTGTGGCTATATCACTCCAAACATCAAGGTCAAATCTTCAAACCTCTCTCTGTTGTCTTTCCATCACCTCCTTTCTGTGTCATCTGTCAAATCTCTCGCTGCCTCCCTTTTATAGAGATACATGTGATTGCATTTAGTGGCCACTCAGATAATTCAACATAATCTTCCCAGCTCAAGATTCCTTCTTTGATCACATCCTTTGCCATTTAAGGTAATATTCACAGATCTACTGATGAGGAAAATAAGACATTTGCGGTGGGGGGTGGGCCTGAGGGGTGCTAGCAGCCTGACTCTGTATCCTTAATGCACATTCCTGTTAGCCTATAGTCTAGTCTGCTCTTTCCTTAATTATCTGGTCTTGCAAGACCTGTTTACCTAAATACTCCCATTTTACAGAGGCTATAAACCATGAACAATACACAACCGCCAGAGGGGATTATCAGCACATGAGGCTTTTTGCAAAGCCTGTGAAAGTTCCAGAAGTATGATCCATATTTGGGGGACAAAGAAACCAAAGGGTATAAAAAGAAAGCTTCCTCCATATTGGTTTACTCAGGATTTGGAAGTAGGCTCCCCTGAGTCATGGTACTAGTACATCTGGAAATAAATGGGTTTTTCCTGTATTTCTGGGTACTCCTGTGTATTTTTTGATCACCTGGTAAATTCTGTAACACTACCTTTTAAGTCAACTATCTATCACAGGCCAGATATTTTGGGGGGACATTTTTCAGCTCACCATAGGTGGTAAAGACCTAGGCCAAGCAGATTATCTAATAGTCCTGGAGCTCCCAGCAGCCAAATATTAATCCTTAGTGTGCTCAGTCCCAGGGCAATGGCAAAGGGCTGGCATCAGTTGAGGGGAGAGGTGGGGAGAGCACTCCTCTAGTAGCTATTTGCCAGGTGGGCCAGCTTTACCAATACTACCTAGCAGAATATAAACCCTAAGAGTGAGATAGAAAAGGAAAGAGAGAGAGACAGCTATGAGAGACTTTTTACAGGCAAAATTAGTGGGCCTGGTTATGAAAGATGCAGCTCAATAGACACTGCATAAAGAGAGATTTCACTATACATGGAAAACAAGGGCTTGTCTTCCAAGCAATCCAAGGTTGAGGCAAGGTTCCCAGGATGTTTGAAGTGCATTCTGCATCCCAGGCCCTGACACTGCTGGACCAGCACAGGGCTGCCTGGGAGGTGTTAATGAATTCATTTCTCAGTCTTCAGACCTGGTGAGGATCCAGGTGTGAAGCTGCCAGCTATGGCAATGTGTTAGAACAGACTGTTTACCCAGTTCCTGCAAACATAGCTAAACCCAGTCGAGGGCCCTAAATTAGGAGAAAATAGGTTCTTTCGAGTTACCTCCTCAGAAACTAGTAATAAAGGGTTGCTTTTTAGTACATTGTGAGGTCAGTGGGTCTTAATTAGCATGTGAGGTTTATTCATCTGTAAGCTTGCCAAAGGAATGCTCTAGGGAATTTGAATCAGAAAGAACTGTTGTTCTCATTGCCCTGGTTTAACTGGAAACAAAGATAATTTGCTTCTCTGTTTTTACTGTTAGGTAGGTAGAGTGGAAAGAAAATTATTTCTTGGTGATTCTTTTCAAATATTTATTAGACATCAGTGATCTAACAATTGAATTTCTCGTATGAATCCTTATTAAAGTGCATGATTTCACCCAAAGGCCAGAAAATTGAGAACTGAGGTCAGCAGAGCAACTTACACTCCATTCTTTGCATAGATGAGTACTCATGAGGGGGATGCTGTGCTTGGTCAGAAAACCTCATGCGCATTGCAGAGAAAGAATTGCAAAAGTGCAATTTGCACTTATTGCAAAAGTGGAGTTTGTTTGCTATACACACGAGATAGAAATAACAGGTTATAGTAAGGCTGGACCTCATTACACCTACCCCTGCCCCCTCAATATCAATGTAAACTTATTTCATTTTTTTGCTGTTATGCAATTATGGAAAGAATGTTCAAAATTCAATAGAATCACCACCAAAAAGCAATCAAGTCCGGTTCTGTTCAGACACCCACTAGGTGTCACACAGCTTCAGAAAAACGGCGCTTGGTTTCCAGGAGTTAACAATCTAACAATCCTCTGTTTTTCATTGCCTAGGCAAAAATTATTTCCATTTCATTACATTCATTTGTTACAGATGCTTACATTTGATTTCTCATGAGAATAGGAATAAAAGACTACAGAAAATGCATCCACCTGTATTTTCTGAATCCCCATCTCTAGCAAATCCCAGGCCTAATTCCCCCTATGCAACCAAACACTTCATGAATTCTAGGTTTTTTTCTTAATAAGTGTATAATAAATCCCAGGAATCAGGACTGTTTAATACTCAGCCAAACACTTTTATGACATGCCCTAAGGTAGAGCCACTGTATGGTCAATCAACAACTCCATCTTCCTGCATTTAGACACCTTGACACTGCCTTCACCTCCCAAGTACCCCCACCATCTACTCCTGGCAAAATTTGTCCTGACTGAACAGAGATCAGTCATTGGACAAAAGAGATGCCAGCAAGAAGACACCTGGCTCTGCTCTAGATACCTTTCACACTCCAAAAGAGGAAGACGGGGTTGATTCTGAGTCTTGACCAGAGCAAGAAGCTAGAAGGCAGTACAGCAGCCATGAGAAAGGGTCCTCAAATATCCTACTGTCAGGAGCACAAATGACCTAGGGCCATACTTCCCACTTCCCACGCTGCTTCTGTGGTCACAGCAGGGACATGAAGGCAAGCCTGTCTGTGGGAAATATGAACTCTTCCCACGGGAAGTTTTGTGGAACTGTCCTTAGAGTTGCATTGCAATCTAGATCACTTCTACCAAAACACCATTTCTTCCTTCCCTGGGGTCAGCCTTGCATTAGGGTCTGATGGCTTTCCAAGCCTCTTCTGGCTTCCTCCCTGTTTTCTTTCATGGACATTTTCCCTAATAAATTCATTATACCTTTAACTGATCTTGGTGTCTGCTTCTCAGAAGACATGGACTAACCTAAGCGAGGGTCCCAGAAGGAGCAAAAAGCATCTAGGAGGAGCAAGGAGGAGTATGCTACTGGTATAAAGACCAAACTCATGACCTAAGCATCACTCAATGCTCATATGAAGGCTTTGTAATGTGCTTGCCTACCTGGCCAGTCTGAACTACATTCCCCAGAATTCCTTTCCTTCTGTTTCAGGTCAGCACAGGCAAGAGTTAGAAGGAGGCACAGAGGTGCAGCCACTTTTTAACTCCCTCCCCCTTTGATCTTCCTTCAGTTTCTCTGTAACCTGGGCCTGGGCCCAGTGCATACTGTTCAGAAACATGACAAAGGCTTCAGCTTCTGCAGATCACCCTCCTCAGCAAGGTCAGAAGGAATGAAAAAGAACATGGGTTTCCATCTGCCCACGTGGGGTCCCAGCTCCTGCTATGGAGTTCTAGCCTGCCTCCTGACTTTCCTGTCTGCTGGTACACTTCAGGCTCCAATAGTAGTGAGAAGACAATCTTGTGGAGACTGCCTCGCTCTCTCCCATAATTGTTAAGCTAGTTCCTAACAATTCATATGTTTCTTCAGTTATATCCTATATAATAAAAGGCTAATATGCAAATTGTCCCCTCAGAAGTTCTACCAACCAGGAGTTCAATTGCTTGCTATGATGTGTGTTGACCACCAGGGGCAGTGCTGAATGAAGGAAGGCCTCAGCCAGCAGCCAGAAGTTGGAGGAAGGAAGGCCCCAATTGGCTGCAATTGCCGGCCAGGCCTAAGGACCCTACCCATGCATGAATTTCGTGCACCAGGCGTCTAGTTATTAATAACCAACTACAATGTTCGCTAATGACTAATTACTATAATTGTGTTGCATTCATTTCCCTTATGCGCCTTATGCGCAGGCGCACCAT
>NW_006295180.1:428639-443171 GCF_000327345.1 Myotis davidii
AATGTTTCTTAAACTGCAGGCTCAGAGGCCGGCAAGGCAGGTGGGGAACCTTGGAGTCCTCAGTCACTGAAGCAAGCAAGCCTCATGTTCGCTTCAAGCTGCCTGGCTTCCGACCGCCATCTTGGCTGGCAGTTAATTTGCATATCACCCTGATTAGCCAATGGGAAGGGTAGCAGATGTATGGCTAATTACCATGTTTCTCTTTTATTAGATAGGATGGTGGAACTGAGAGTGATATACTGATTGTGTGCCGTTTCCCCAATTTACTTCAAGGCAGTGGTACATATTAGAAATGGGAATAGGTGCTAAGGCCTCAACCCTCTGCTCTGCTGTTGGTCAACTTGGACATCAACAACTTAAAGGAAGGTGAAACTGCCTTGTGAGGACCAGTGTGCATTCATAGCCCACCAGCTGAGGGGAAAGTTGGGTAATTTTGTTTCGTTTTTTAAACTAACATATCTGGCTTTGTTCTCCCACATCCCTGACTGGGAGAAAATCCAAAAGCAGTTATCACTGGGGCACTTTCCCACCACCACTGCCTACCCATTGTACAGAACAGGAACCTGGGGGCTCACAAAAATGGGGTGGGGCCTGGCCCTATCACTTTCTTCCTCTTATTTCCCGGTGCCAGAATTGAGTCTGGTCCTCTATCATCTATCATGGATAGCTGCCACAGAGAAGTTGTCAACATTTCTATCTGCCTCAGCCTGAGTCACCAGACTTCAAAGCCAAGAAATCCAATTGTAAATGCCAGGGAACATATACTACATCATCTCATCAGAAGTCCTGAGACCTTGAGGAGTGCATGGGGAAGATACCATCTCCTCTACTCATGGAACCTTCTATCCTCCAAGTCTCAAATAACCCAGTTTTCCCTGGGTCAGCTACCTCTCTACCCACTCTTTACCTCCTGTAATTTTCAACTAAACAAAATCACAGCCTATTTATCCGCCCCTCACTCCAGTTTAGGGAAACCCCAAAGGAACATTATCATCTACTTCCCTTGTAATAAAAATATAAATACTTATATCTTTTACATTTTTAATCAGATCAGAATAGCTTTGGGAGGAAGGATATAGGTAGATATTGGAAGATTCACAAGATGGGTTTCTGGAGTGTGACAGTATGTTATTTCTTGAGCTGGGTTATAATTATACAAATGAGTTCACTTTATGATAATTAATTGAGCTATACATTTATGATTTGTGTGCTTATCTCTGTGTTATATTTCAACCTTTAAAAGTGGAAGAGTGTGTGTGTGTTAAAAAAAGGTAGAGTAAAAAGAAATCCTATTCCACACTTATCTCCTAACCCACATTTTCTCCCCTCTGGTAAATAGCCCTATTAGGAACTCCTATGCCTTGTAAGCTTTGGTAGTCATTAATGCTATTCAACTTCTCCTTCTAGGCAAAGTTCCATTGCATTTTCTGGCCCTCCTGTGGTTGGACAGGGTTGTGTGACTAGTTCTGGCCAGGAAGTTGTAAGCAGAAATGATGTGTGTCATTTCTGGGCCAGAGCATTCAATTGCCAGTATGAGATCCTTTAGACTTCGCTTTTCTTCCAGCCAAAGTGACATTCTGTTTTTTAGTTAATGTTCTCCATCAGCCTTGGGCTCAGAGGATTATGACAGAGACAATTTACAATGGACATGGGCGAGAGGCATGGGCAAGAAATGTTTGATGTTTTAAGCCACTGAATTTGGGGATTGTTTGGTACTGCACTGATTCATAGTGAGACCTCCTGGTTGTGTGGTGTGTGTGTGTGTGTGTGTGTGTGTGTGTGTGTGTGTGTGCTGTGTGCATGTCTGTATCTCTGAAGAGTACACCAAGACAAGAAAGTGGAAGCAGAAACAGATATATGGGGGTAAATGTGAGTATAGTTAATGTATCTGTATCTGTCAAGATATTTTCAGCTCCATTATACATATCCAAACTAAAAATTGTTTACACAGTAAGACTATTGTGTTTATAAGACGTATGGTGATTCCAGGATTGCTTAGTTTAGCTGTTCATCAAAGATGCTGATTCTTTCCCCACTGCCATCCTCAGTGTGTGGGCTGACTCCCCTTTTGATACAAGATAGATGGCTACAGCAGAATCAGGTAACTTATTTTCTCTCTCTCTCTCTCTCTCTCTCTCTCTCTCTCTCACACACACACACACACACACACACACACACACAAATATCTAGAGACAAATAAGATACTATTCAACAAAATGGTGGGAATGACAAAGGAAACATCAAGCATATCCAGGATATTCTGATCATTTTAGCAATTCTGCAATAGTGACTTGAAGTCTCTTTTTAATGGTCTCTAATATATTTGTTATTAGTGCTTTTAATGCAGAGTAAAGGGTTCATTTGTTGGTAGACCACAAAATCAAGTAGGATCTATGACAGCCAAGAATAAAGAAAAATGATAGAACATTTGCTATTTCCCAGTACCTTGATCTTGCCTGATGCAAGTTACTTAACATCTCTCAAGCTCACTTGTCTTCTCCTCCCTATAAATGGTTAACAATTATACCTTTTTCACAGCTCTGCTGTGAGAATAAAGTGAATTAATACATATAAAGTGTTTAAACAATTTCTGGCACATAGTAAATGCTGTAGAACCAGTAGCTATTTTTATTTAATAGGGTTTGGGGGAGAATTAAAATAGTTAATGCATGTAAAGGACTTAGAATAATGCCTAACATGCCTTAAGCATTCAATAAATCTTGCTGCTGTTACAATTATTATTATTATAGTTTTAAATAAGAAGATTGAGAAAGTAAAAGAGGGTAACAAATATTTAGTTAATCCTTTAAAAAAGAACTTATCAGTATGAAATACTATCATCACCTTCTTAATTATCATGATTGAAAATAAATGTTCACTGAATGTCTCTTTGTTTGTTGTAGAGTGATGAATAAGAAAATAAGTCATCATCTCAATATGCCCTAACAATTTTCTAAGAGACATGAATTGTACAAACTATCTCATTAAAAACTTCCTATAAAAGATCAAACTGCCCAGGAAATATATAATAGACTAGAAGCCCGGTGCACAAAATTTGTGTACTGAGTGGGGGTGTCCCTCAGCCCAGCCTGCACCCCCTCCAATCTGGGACCCCTCAGGGGATGTCTAACTGCCAGACATCCCCCTCACAATCCGGAACTGCTGGCTACTAACCATTCACCTGCCTGCCTACTTGATTGCCCCTAACCACTTCTTCCTGCCAGCATGATCACCCCCTAACCGCTCCCCTGACAGCCTGATTGACACCTAACTGCTCCCCTGCTGGCCCGATAGCCCTCAACTTCCCTCCCCTACCAGCCATCTTGTGAAAATGTGGGGGTGGCCATCTTGTGACCAAGTGGGGGCAGCCATCTTGTGACATGAGGATATGAGGGTCAATTTGCATATTACCTCTTTATTATATAGGATGTTTATACCCATCAGCATATTTCCTATAGAACAGATTTATAATACTGAATATTTAAATTGTGTTCTTTATAGAGTTTCTAGTTCATTAGTGTACTTTATATAATCTTACTTTTTAAAATAGATCTTGTAACAATGCCATTTGAGTTGAACATCTAATTTATAGCTTGGAATTATATCAAGCATTGCTTAGTGTTAAGCCTGGATAGCCATTATTAATGGGTTAAGATGGCTCTGTGGCCCAGAAAAAACTGAAGGAAACAAGGAAATGAAGGTTTATTAAGTGCTTCAATTGGTTTTTGTGTGGTGATTACTTACATGTTATTTTACCTTATCCACACCACAACCCTGCTTTGCAGTATTATCTCCATCTTCCCAGATGAGGGAACTGAGACAGAAGTTATATGATTTAAAAAGAGTAGGAACCAGGAATGGACAATGGAAGACCAGAGAACAAATGGAGTTATCCAGGTGACTACGGCATAGATACTGTACCCAGCTGCCTTTTAGGGCATCCCAACTCCCTGCTGTGCTTGAAATACTTGACATTCAGATAATAGCTTCACACCACACTTTGTAAGGCAGGGTCTAAAAATGCAACTATAGAATCAAATATGCATTTCCAGTCTTTGAATGTGATTCTGAATGCTAACTGGCATTGCTTATTAGTATAAAATTAATAATGAAGTTGGATCTGATTGGGAAAATAAAACCAGAGCTCTCTGTGTTCTTGTGGCTACAGTCCAAGAAGCCCAGGCTGAAGGTCCCACACTGACCTAGGCCAACTTGAAAAAAGACTGTCCACCATCTCCTCACCAAAAAGTACTCATTAACCACGTAAAGTTACTTAAAATAGTCCATTGGTATCTAGTGGATAAACTAGTACAACAAACAAACAAAAACAGAAACATTTTCTGAGCACTTTGATGTGCCAGCCATTGTACCCTGGCACCCATGCTGCCAAGGTAGAGATTCATTGTCTTAAAGGGTTTGGGGGTGGAAACAGCAGTGAGCAGGTAACGAACTGTGAAATGGCCTCTCACAGTGGGGAGGGCTATGACTTTTTATTTTGTTGTTGTTTTGTTTTAACTTTTTATATTGAAATCATTTGCAACTTAAAAGTCTTACAAAATTAGTATACAGAATTCACATATACCCTTGATCCTGCTTCCTTTAATGTTAACAAACTGCAAACTGTAGTACACTATCAAACCCAGGATATTAACATTAGTACAATACTATTAACTAAACAACAAACCTTATTTCACTTTCACATCTTTTTCCCTAAGAAATAAAAATATGCAGGAACAAAAAAAAACTTGAATATGCAAAAATAAAAATTTTGTGTGTTTGAAATGGTCAGTATTATGCACTGATTTTTCTTTTCATGCAAAATTGTCTCCAATATTTTAACATATTGTTCAATTTTTCTAAAGAAGAACTTAAATTACCAGCATATTTCTCTTTTCTACTCAGTAGGCTTAATTATGCACTTTCCCAGGGAAATAGGGTTGCCAAATTAGTGAAATTAACACAGGATGCAAAAATTTGAATTTCATATATGCAACACATAGTTTTTAGTATTAATATGTTCCATACAATATTTGGAACATGCTTATATTAAAAAATTATTTTTGTTTCTCTGAAATTCAAATTTAACTGGGCTTCCTGTATTTTATCTGGCAACCCTACAGGGAAAGAAGAAATATGGAGAGTGGAGCTTAGTGCACTATACGTGGGGAGGGAAATGACAGGTCATTTTCAGGTAAGAAGGTGCAAAAATTATTTTTCCAACAGTCTTACTATGTTCTGCTAAAGGGAAAATTTCTCTATCAGGATAGAAATAGGCTGCAGGAAAAAGAAACCCATTAAACTATTTCAGAAGGTATTTAACACAGCTATTTCCTTGGCCTGACCCACTTCAAGCAGACTTAATACGGGGGAGGGTATTAAAGGCTAAGATGTGGATGAATGGGTGGGATGGAGCATTAAGCAGGGGGTCCTGGGAGTGCAAGGGAAGAAACAAATGCCTTCAGTACCAAAAGCAGGGTAAAGAGACCTGCCTTTCCCCACATTGGCCTTAAATAAAATTGTGGGCCCATTTGAGTTGTAATAAAAGTGAAAATATGCCTGTCCAGGTCAGTGCCAATTTTTTATTACTACCTTAAGGATCAAGCCATTGTTCTAAACAGACTACTCAAGATCTATTTCCAATGAGCTTGCTGCAATGCCTACTTCCAACATAAAATTTCTGGAATCCAAAGCAGTAATGGGGAAACACCATAAAATGCATCCTGAGTCTTTAAGCAATGAAGAACCCATAACCAGACATTTTTACATTACATAGGAAATGTTGGCTGCTGTCTTGCTTAAACTCTCCCACCAGCAATGCACAGAGAGTTGCATGCTGGGAGGGAAGGGTCTCTTCTCCTCCCCTACTTCCAGCCCCCTGCCTAGGACCCTCACTGTGTTCCCATCCCCCCACCCCCCACATCCCCCCATGAAAGAAGCAGGGCAAACTCAGAAATTCACCAGAGTGCCCTGATGGCCCCTCTAGGTCCTACATGGAAGCTACTGCTACCACCTGAGAACTGCCTATCATTTAAGCACCATTTCCTTCCAAAATATTTTTAATTTCAGATAAAAAATTTCCTGTATGATGCAGCTTTTCATTTCTCTATAAAAAACCCTTCCTGTTTCTTCACCTGCCTCTGCTACTTCTCTTGAAAGCCCTTACTTTTAAGTTATTTGCTCCAGCATAAATGAACATGTATTGACATCTAACCCTCAGAATAGTCCTTCAATTTTATTCCTACTTCTTGGAGGCGCCCAAAGGCATTGTGGGTAGTAGAATCTTTCTCCTTTATGACCATGGATGAGTGACTTAATGTCTTCAGATTCCCAGTGTTAAAATGGATACAGTGTCTCCTGCTAATCTCACAGCTTTGTTATGTGGAAGAAATGGAAGTGGCTTACAAACTATAAACCTGCTGTGCTAATGCCAGCAAACATTTCTCAATATTCTTATATGCGATGCACTGAGTTTTGGGTGCTTGTTGAATTCTCATAATAACCTCCCAGAGGACTAATTATTATTATTCCCATTTTACAGATGACTATACTGAAGCACAGATAGCTTAAGTGTCTTTATACTGGTAATAAGTGGTAGCTATCTGGCAGCCAAGCCTACTCACCACTTTGCTGAGCTACTTCCAAGTATAATTAATGTGTTAAAGTCATTGTTAGAAATTGTTAAGAAATTCCCCTGCCCTGGCCTCATTGGGCTAGAAGGCAGTGCCATTGCCATGGGCTTCCTCATGCAACCTTTGTGAGGCTGATTTGGAGGAATCAGAACTACTCGTCACTTACAAGGGCTTTTCTGTGTCTATTTGTTATGTTACAGGGGAATAACTGGCTCCCAGAATATCCCAAACTGCATCCTAGTGAGGTGTGCTGTAACAGAGGCCTCCCTTTCTATGACAGATAGCAAAGCAGAAATAATTGAATATATTTATGCCTGTGAAACTTCAGACATTCCACTGGTGGCTGGGTGTAGCATAGGATTTGTCAAATGTCGGTCAAATACAGACACAATTTTTAAGGGAAAGTATTCTCATGGATCCTGAATACCACAGACCCCAGTTTGAGAGATGCCGATGTGTACTAGAAAAAGAAACGCCAAACCCGAACATAAGGAGGCTGGTTCTCATCCTACCATCACCACTACCCAGCCTGGTCATTTTGGTTGCCTCACCTGTAAAATGAGCTAGGCCAGATCAGCGCTCACAGAGACCACAAATCCAGATGTTGCAGGCAGGTGACCTAAATGAGTTCCCTGACCTGGTAAAAGGCAACAGTGAGCAGCAACTCGGCCTCGCTTCACTGCGGCCATGAGGGATTGCACAGTCACCCTCCTCATCTTCTGAGTTTTTAAGAGGGACCTGACTTTCATGTCTTTATGCAAAAATCTATTATTGAAGTATTGGAAATGGATATACCATTTATTCTGCAATAGTCTATAATGGCAATGGAACTGCCTTCTCCCACTGGGAGAACCAAAAAAAAAAACCAACCAAAAAACCACCTCTGTGAGCTACAGCCATGGCTTGAAAACCACCAGGTTGACCCTGTACAAGATTAAGAGTCAAGCTCTTTCCACCAGAGTTCCATAGAGCTTGTGAAGGCTCCGTGGAGGTCAGGGTGACCCATCTCCCCCACCTCTATCTGCTTTTCCAGTGACATTCCACTGAGTTGTTTTAAGGAATGCTTCCACTGCTAATGACTGGAATAGTTG
This sequence comes from Myotis davidii, assembly GCF_000327345.1. NCBI lineage: Eukaryota > Metazoa > Chordata > Mammalia > Chiroptera > Vespertilionidae > Myotis > Myotis davidii. Next base: position 436,360 of record NW_006295180.1, read on the forward strand.
ATATTTAAGGGCACTTCCTGCTCTAACATCCACATGTCTGCAACTCTACTGGTAGATGTAGATAGAAATGCCTTTATGGTGTGCTTTTTAAAAAGAAACTATTCAGGCCCTGGCTGATGTTTCTCAGTGGTATGAGCCTCGGCCTGCACATTGAAGGGTCGCAGGTTTGATTCCTGGTCAAGGGCACATACCTGGGTTGCAGGTTTGATACATACCTAACCCCCGTTGGGGCATGTGTGGGATGCAACCAATCGATGTGATAGATGTTTTTATCTCTCCCTCGCCGTCTTTTTCTCTCTCCCCTCCCTCCCTCCTATCCTCTCTAAAAATCAGTGGAAAAAATATCCTCGGGTGAGGATTAGAAAAACAACAACAAAAGAAACTACTTGGTGGGTCCAGAGGACTGAAGCAAGGAGGTGGCATCCCTCTCAGAGGCCGTGGTCATGGCTTGTGCTCTGGCCTCGCTGTTTTGGAAGGCTTCTTTCTTTAGGCACCTCTCCTAAACCTTTGCATTTCACCAAAACTGGGGCATGAAATAGCAGTTCCAGAAAGAAAAGACTACCTCCAAAGAAATGTCAAGTTCAGGCAGCCAGCCTGTTTCAGTCCCTCTCAAGTTCTTCAAGTTTATTTAGTAGCGATGCATAGTGGTGGTATTACTTTCCTGGAAATGGCTCTCTACATGGTGATTAGCCTCTGAATGGGACCTCCCCCTGCTTCTAATGCTCTTCTTAGACCTTCACCGCCCATATGTTTATTCTGCAAAGGAAGCAGCTGTCCACTTTAGGAGTGCACACAGCAGAGAAACTAGAAGTGGCACAATAACACAAGAGCTTGGGAGCCTCCCCCAGAAACGTGTGAGGGAGTTTTTGCTGCACATGCACAGTTAAAGGATGTATGGTGTTGATAATCCTGGCAGACCCAACAGATAAAAACTGCCACTTGGATATGGCAGGGAATGCACACGTGTGTGTGTGTGTGTGTGTGTGTGTGTGTGTGTGTGTGTTTTACACACTTCTCTACCTTCATTCTCTCAGTGACAATACAAGTGTGCCTATAATTATTTTACCCTGACCTAAGGCGGGGAGTGATTATTTAGAATGGTCTAAGGAAACCAAAGTGAATATAAATAGGATAAAAATGAAGGGAAAAAAACACAAAGACTTGAGCAGGAAAGTCTCTTGAACATTGCAATGTGATTAGCTTAATAAGTTGCTCAAAGGGAAATAGCTGGTAAGTCCATCATAAAGAATGATGTAAAACTGAGATAAAACCATCTCCAGGCATTTCATTTAAAATGAATTTTTATGTTGAGAGAGTCGGAGAAGAAAGTGAAAAACTGATGTTTTCTCAGATCTTCACATGCCTCTCACCCTAAGTCTGGAGACCTCAAGCAGTGAGACTACCCTTATTCGCCTCACTTCCCGCATCCTTCTCTTGAGAGGGAAGATGTGTTTACTCCCTGCATCTTTTAGTTTCATTCAACTTGTCCCATGTCTGCCATGAGGTGGCACTATTCCAGAACTGGGCTAGTATTCTTCTATAATTTAGTGTCATTCTATTTGGCTATGTGAAATCTACAAGCCGATGGCGGCACAGAAATCACCAGCTTCCCAGGAGGTCTGGCTGGACCATGTCCTTTTTTCAGAGGAGCTTGTATAGATTTGGGAATAGTAACTGTGCAATAAAGCCTTTGATCATTCTCTGTGCAGCAATCCTCTCCCATACTGTGGAACACTTTTCATTCTCAACGGCTTTGAGTCCCGGTTGTGCTTCCAAATGAGATCAATGGTATGACCTTTCTTTGCTTTTGATAAAAACCCATAATTACAGGGGGTTTACAAAGCAGGATGTACGCCTCGCTTTTCTCTCCTAACTGTTCGGGATGACACGGGGTTAGTACTTGTAATAAGTGCACTATTAGTGTGTCGTGAACTGGAGCTCACATGTGAGAAATATTAGTGGCAGCTCTAACTCAGCCCTCGTCGCTCTGAGTTCCTAGACAGATGTATTTGTATTTCAAGTGTGAACTTAAGCACAGAAGTTGCTTAGGAAAGCACTATTAGTTAAACATTTCTTGGCAGGCTCTGTGTATTAGATGTCCTTTTGCCATTTCACACAAATTGAGGTTTTGACAGGTGCCATTTTATTTAGTTGGCAGAACTTACTCTACTGTTCTGCTCCTCAGCCCTCTTTGAATTTTCTCGATAAGGTGCAAATACCAAGCTGGTGTAACAGGTAGAAGTATTGGCCAAAAATGATCTTCTAAAGGCAAAATTAGTAAGTTCTAAAAAAGACTCTCACAGTTCTTGTACAAGGTATTTCGCGGTATTTTGTTTAATACGGTGGCTTACATTTTGTTGAATTCTTTTTCTTTCCTCTGGTGAAATTTTAGATTCCTCAGTCTTAAAATGCCAAATAAATACTTGGCAATGCAGACTTGATGGCCGTGTCCTGTTTTATTAGCGGGGAACCATTCATCCTTTCTATAACAGCTGTCTGGGCCTCACTGAAGTGTTATTTAGTAGCCTCTCTGGAGAATCACATTCCCTGTCTCCTCATCTATAATACCCTGAGGAGAATTCTATTTCCCTCTTTCTGTTATATAAGAACATAGGTTTCATAGAAGACTATAGTTATTTGGACAATTCTTGGCCTCCTTCCTTGATTTAAGAAAAGGAAAATAGGTGTACTTCATCAGTAATATCACCAGAGACTAAAATTTTGTTTCCTTTCTAAGAGAGAGTTTAGCTTTTTTAAGCTTTTTCTTTGCAAGAAGGTGCTGCCATTTGCATTCTGCCACTTAGGTATTTATGTGTGTATTTGAAACTGGACTCTGAATTCCTAAGCTGGAATGTACCAGCTATGCCCCGCTTTGCTCACATAATCTTAAGGATGCTGGGATATGGTCATGCCTATGGAAATTGATGGACTTCAAATCTCTCAGAGCTTGTGCTTTTTAAACATTTTCTCCAATCAGCAGACTTCAACCTCCCCTCAAGTGCTTTTGACAGGGTTGTGTGGAGCCTGTCTGCATTCTGTCCTTCTCCCCTGATTAATTCACTCAGGACTGGGAGTTGAGAACAAAGATAACTCCCTCTCCCTTAGCAACCATTGTATACCTTCCTGACAAATCTCTCTCAGTCTTCCCCAGGAACTGTTATTAACAAAATTAGAAGGAACTTGATATGTTAACATTATGTGTCTGGAAAGGCAGGAAAGCCACCAGAGCAAGCTCATCTTCACGAGGTGCAGTGGTCCAGGGCCCAGACCCCTTCCATGAAGGAAGTCAGGGATTCCTCTGCTGTGGGGAACCCCCTTGACTAAAGCCACTCCCCTTTCCACATGCCTTAACTGGTTTCACTGGGAGTATGAAGGCCAGGCCATCCCAGCCCAACTTGTGGCAATTCTGAAGGGCTCTGGTTCTAGCACACCCGGTAGGCTGAGGCTGCTCTGAGGCCTGCATTGCAATCAGCTTCTCCCTCGGCCCACACCTGCTTCCCTCCACAGATACCAATCCCAAGGTAGTTCCTAATTACATTGTGCACTGTAAACTCTGGGGAACCTATCTGTGACATAGAGTGGTGCTATTATGGACAATGGAAAGGATATCACCATGGAATTTTGTCTTCTTTGTCATTATTAGATGCTACTCTAAAAACAATTCTAATTAGACTCTCTGGTAAAGAGAACACAGAGATGAATTTAGAGTAAAAATAAGCTAATCACTAAGGGAGAAACTCTGTAGTTTTGCCTTATTAGCAAAAACCATCAATTGCATTAAATTGCCAGGTGTTTTCTTTTATTGTATTATTTAGCCTTCATAAAATTTCAATGAAGTAGATATTATCCTCATTTTATGAGTAAGGAAACATACTTGGACATGTAAAATAACTAAACCATAGCCAAATGGATCTAGAACTCCAGTTTATCTGAATCCAAACCTTTGAATCTACCATTCTCATCCTTGCCTAAATGTCCCTCCCATAAGTCCCTCCTACTTCTCTGCTGCCCAGGTACAGTACTGCTATATTCAACATGTAGTTAACTCAATGCCTCACTCATGTAAGTTCTGAAAACTGCCGAAGAAAGATATTGCTCTCAAATAAAGCTATATTGTTTTAAGTTTACTTTGTGGTGTAAGACAGTATCTAATTAAAGTACTAAGTTGAACCTCTCTGTATAACATGGAGGTCTAAATAAAGTTGAATCCTTAATGAAGGTATTAAACAAACAAACAAAAAATCCCAAATTCATATATAAATAAAATACACAGACAACAGTATAGTGAAAAGGGGGGGTAGTGGAGGTGGGCAAAGAGGGGATTAATGGGGACAGGAAGAGGCTTTGCTGTGGGGGATGGGCACACAATACAGTGTGCAGATTATGTTTTCTTGGTTGTACACTTGAAACCTGTATGGTTTCCACTTAAAAACTGTATGGTTTTGTGAATCAATGTCACCTCAATAAATTCAATTTTTAAAAAACCCTAACAGCTTTTTATTGTCTCTATGTTGCTTCTGTTTTCTAGTATTAACCAACAAACTATATATAATGATAGATCAGCATATTTGTCCTCAGAATTATTTTGTAAAAATACAGCTCATTTTTTTTTACCCTTGCTAGGTGTTCTTAACCCTGTTGCATTTACATGCATATCTCACCTCTGGCTCCTCATTTCCACCTTTCTTGTTACGTTGTTGAATTTCCTTAATTATTTAAGTACTAAAGGCCCCATGCACGAATTTGTGCATGGGTGGTGTCCCTCGTCCTGGCCGGAGATTGAGCTCTCTCAGGGGGGCCAGCTGGGTAGGAGGGAAAAGGAGGACGGGCCACAGAAGGTTGGCTGAGGTAGTGCACTGACCACCAGGGGGCAGCTCCTGCATTGAGTGTCTGTCCCCTAGTGGTCAGTGCGCATCATAGCAACTGGTTGACCAGTTGTTCCTGTTGTTCCAGTCATCTGTCATAAAGGTCACTTAGGCTTTTCTATATATAGACTAGAGGCCCGATGCATGGAAATTCGTGCAAGAGTAGGCCTTCCTCCCACCGGCTACTGGCATCAGCTTCCCTCCAGCACTCGGGGATCTGGGCTTCCCTCCTCCGGCTGCCAGCAGGCACTCGGGACCTGGGCTGCTTCCCTCCTCCAGCTGCTATCAGGCACCTGGGAACCAGGCTGGCTTCCCTCATGCCACTGGACTGGCTTCCCTCCAGCCACCCGCAGGCACCTGGGACCTGGGATGGCTTCCCTCTGGCTGCCAGCAGGCACCTGGGACCCAAGACCTGGGATGGCTTCCCTCTGACTGCCAGCAGGAACCTGGGACCCAGGACCCAGGCTGGCTTCCCTCTGGCCCCAGCTTCATCAGGAAGGATGTCTGGAATGATGTCTGGTCTAATTAGCATATATCCTTTTATTATTATAGATTTTTTTCATCTTTTAATGTTCTGTATATCTTCCTCTCAGCTGTTTTAAATCATTTTTAGAAAGTGAATTCCATGCTCTTCATTACTTAATTTTATCTTTTCCTTGGTCTCCTCTCCTGTAAGAATAGTACCAGAATAATAACTTCTTAATTTTCTAGAAACCATACCAACATCTGAGTCAGCATGGTACAGGAAAAATACATATGCTTTTACTCCAAGTTTGTTAATAGTAAGGAGGCAGTGAACAAGCATTGGATTCAGAGTCAAACAGGCATGAGTTCAAATCTCAGCCTTTGTGCCCACTAACCTCTCTATACCTATACTATTGTTTATTTTAAAATGGTGGGTAGATTAAAAATAATGCATGTGAAGCGCCAGCAGTTGTTCAATAAATGGCTTTATCATTATTCTCACTGTGGTATAAGCCCCTTGAGGGCAGAGATGGAGCTGATTCAATTCGGGCCTTTTGAATAGTGCCTGGCAGTATTGAGTGCACTCTAAAGTCATTATGCATGACTAAACAGATGGAAATCAAATTGCAGTATAGTAGGAAGCATCATGGATTCTGAGCTCTGCCATTAGCCAGCTACATGATTGTCAGAAGATTTGTTGGGTCTGTTTCCTCAGGGGTGAAATGGATCATCTCTACTATCTCTTCTAGCTTTAACATTCAGTGATTTTGTGTATATGACAAATGTTTAGTACCAGAGATGGGTAGGATGGATCAGAGATACTTTCATTCATTCATTCATTCATTCATTCATATTCTCTCTCCCCCACTTCTTCCTGCCTTCCTCCTTCACAGAATGACAGCTGTATACTGAACTTGATTTCCCTTTGTGCTGGCCCTCACCCAGCTCTGTAGTAGAGGGAAGGGAGACTCCCAGGAGTCAACAGAGCTTCATTCTCTATCACAGCATCTTTCAACTAGACTACTCAATTCTTTAGATCATTTAGGAGCCACAAAGGGACTGAAGCCTTAAATCAGAACTTTAGTTATATATTACTAGAGGCCCAGTGCACAAAAATTTGTGCACTCGGGGGGGGGTGTCCCTCAGCCTAGCCTGTGCCCTATCACAGTCTGGGACCCCTCGGGGGATGTCTACCTGTTGGCTTAGGCACGCTCCCCAGGGGATTGGGCCTAAGCTGGCAGTCAGACATCCCTCTGGCAGACCAGGAGCCCTTGGGGGATGTCCACTTGCCAGCGGGGGGGCAGGTCTAAGCTGCAGTCGGACATCCTTAGCTCTGCTGAGGAGGGAGAAGAGGCTCCGGCCATCACCGCTGTGCTGGCAGCCGTCAGCCTGGCTTGTGGCTGAGCAGAGCTCCCCCTGTGGGAATGCACTGACTACCAGGGGGCAGCTCTTGCATTGAGCATCTGCCCCATAGTGATCAGT
>NW_006295180.1:443583-444693 GCF_000327345.1 Myotis davidii
CTGGCCATGGCCATCATAGTTGGGTTAAGTTGCATATTTGCTCCTGATTGGCTTGTGGGTGTAGGAGAGGTAGGGTCAATTTGCATGTTTCTCTTTTCTTAGATTAGACTAGAGGCTCAGTGCACAAATTGATGCACATTGAAAGGAAATTAGTTAGAAGAAATATTTTAGAGGCCGGGAGAGATGATGGGAGGGATCCAGGGCATGTCTGGCCCATCTTTCCCAGTCCCGATCGGCTGGGGACCCCAGCAGCAAGCTAACCTACCAATCCAAGTGTCTTCCTCCTGGTGTTCAGTGTGTGTCATGGCAACTGGTTGAGCTGTCAACTGAACAGTCAACCAATTGGTCAAACACTTAGTGTATTAGGCTTTTATATAGAGAGATTCTGGCCGAATTTATTAGCCTGAAAAAAAGTGAAAGGAAAGCTTCAGAATGGAGAATGCTCCTCTCATCTGAGTAAAGATGATTAACTTTGAAGATGAGATTTTTGTCTCATAGTCTAAAATTACAAATATTTTCAATTGTGTGGTTTTTTTGTCTTGGTTAAATTCCTATACTAATAACTCTAGTAACCTCTGGTCTGGTAATCCTATCTAATAATAGAGAAACATGGTAATTAACCGTAACTTTGCTACCCTTCCTGTTGGCTAATCAGAGAGATATGCAAATTAACTGCCAACAAAGATGGCGGCTGGCAGCCACACAGCTGAAGCGAGCAGGAGGCTTGCTTGCTCCAGTGATGGAGGAAGCCAAGGTTCCCTGCCTGCCTCAGCCCAGCTCTGAGCTCCAGATGCAACAATGTTGCAATTATAGAAGCTAAACAAACTCCAGATACCTGCTTTCAGCTGGCAACGGGCTCAGAGTTTAGAGCGCCAGTGATGGTAACAGAGTTTCAATTATACAAGCTTAACAAACTCAGATATCTGCTTTCAGCCAGCCACGGCCTCAGAGCTGGAGCCGGCTCTCAGCTCCAGTGACAGCTATAGAAGGTAAATAAATCCCAGAAAAAGAAAAAAAGAAAATAAAAGAGGCTGGGAGCTTCAGTCACCTGCCAGCCTGAAAAGGGCCCTCAGCCCCTCACCCAGACTGGCCAGGCACCCCAGTGGGGAC
>NW_006295180.1:444704-470140 GCF_000327345.1 Myotis davidii
AGTACGTCGGTGGTGGTGGGAGCCTCTCCTGCCTCCTCAGCAGCACTAAAGATGTCTGAATGCAGCTTAGGCCTGCTCCCCGCTGGCAAGTGGACATCCCCCAAGGGCTGCCGGGCTGCCAGAGAGATGCCTGATTGCCAGCTTAGGCCCAATCCCCTGGTGAGCAGGCCTAAGCCAGCAAGTGGTCAGCCCCAAGGGGTCCCAGACTGCGAGAGGGCATAGGATGGGCTGAGGGATCCCCTACCCCTGAGTGCACAAATTTTTGTGCACCGGGCCTCTAGTCCTATATAATAAAAGCCTAATATGCTAAGTGTCCAGTCATCCGGTCATCCATTCAACCAATCAAAGTGTAATATGCTAATGATATGCTAAGGCAGCTCAACCGCTCGCTATGACGCACACTGACCACCAGGGGGCAGACGCTCTACGCAAGAGCTTCCTTGTGCTGGTCAGTGCGCTCCCACAGGGGGAGTGCCTCTCAGCCAGAAGCCGGGCTCATGGCTGGTGAGCGTAGCAGTGGTGGTGGAAGCCTCTCCCACCTCCGTGGCAGTGGAACATCCCCTGAGGGCTCCCGAACTGTGAGAGGATGCAGGCCCTGCTGAGGGCCCCACCCTCCCCTGAGTGCATAAATTCCATGCACTGGGCCTCTAGTATGAATATAAAAGAGTTAAGAGTTAGGCAGACTTTGAGTATACAGGCCTTTGCCCTACAAGCCTTTCCAACCTGTCTGTATTGTGAAATTTTTTTTAATTTTAGCTCTATTTCTTGCATTTGTATGACCTCATATAGGTTAATCACCTTCTCTAAGATTTGTTTTTTTCCACCTGTTAAAAAGGAGGACATGGGCAATAATAGCTAGATCTTAGAATGTTGTGAGGAATATGTAAATTGTTTAGCATATACACACATAAGGAAAGATATCATAGAAATAATCTTAATCAGCCTACAGTGTGACTCATTGATTGAGCATCAACCCATGAACCAGGAGGTTAAGTTTCGATACCCAGTCAAGGCACATGCCCAGGTTGCAGGTATGATCCCCAAGGGGGATACGGGGGAGGGTGTAGGAAGCAGCTGATCAATGAGTCTCTCTCATCATTAATGTTTCCATGTCTCTCTCCCTCTCTCTTCCTCTCTGACTAAAAAATCAATTTAAAAACTTAAAAAAAAAGAAATAAATCTTAATCATAGCAGGCTAGGTCACTATGATCATGAAATATTTAATAAAATAGGAACATTGCAGGGCGTGGTTGCATGCCTGTGGTCCCAGCTACTCAGGAGGTTGAGGCTGGAGAATCGCTTCAGCCCAGGAGTTCTGGGCTATAGTGTGCTATGCCAATTGGGTGTCCACACTTAGTTCGGCATCAATATGGTGACCTCCCGGGAGTGGGGGGCCACCAGGTTGCCTAAGGAGGGGTGAACCGGCCCAGGTCGGAGATGGAGCAAGTCAAAGCTCCCGTGTTGATCAGTAGTGGGATAGCGCCCGTGAATAGCCGCTGCACTCCAGCCTGGGCAACATAGCGAGACCCCGTCTCATAAATAAATAAATCGATCGATTAAATAAATAACATAACATAACATAACATAAAATTGGAACAATTCTATCTCTGGCAATGTTGTAAGATGCCCAATCTCCTACCACCCCGCCACACCTCCAAGAGCTCTCAGCATTGGAAAAGGTGAAAATGCACTGGGACATCACAGCCTGGCACTGAAATTCCCTTCTTCCTGGCAGAGTCTGAGAGTTTTCTAATTCATTACTTGGCTTTCTGGATTTGTTAGTTCTTTTTCTTATGTAAGTTAGTTGTTCCAAGTTTTGATCTGCCAGTCTATTTCCAGTGAATCATTCCCAGTTGAGGTCACGTGGCAGAGCCACTAGTGTAAGGAGATAACCAATCAGCAGTGGGTGTTGGAGCTGGACTACACTTACATCATGCTTAAAGTGTCTCCTATTTTTAGATTCCTAAAAGGGCCCACACAGAATACTTTCTTACAAAGAAGCAAATTCCTTATTGTAATTAATTGGTTCATTAATATCTTCCCTATAGATGCAGTGACAAAGTATCAGGGACATTAAACCCCATTGTTTTAACTGGCCCAGCAGAATTGGCCTATTTTGTCTACTTACTCACCAGACAAGTCCTTTTTTCACAGTCTTCAAATTAAGACCCCAGCTTGACAAGCCATTGTTTGCCAAAAACACTGCTTTTTATCTTGTGTGACTTATCGTTCATATGCCTATGTAGTTTAACACTGTGCAGGTATTGGATTAAAAACTTAACATGTGAGTCCGTGTAACATCCCTAGAGGTTAGTTAATATTAGTATTCCCACTTAACAAATGAGGAATCTGATTTAGCCCAAGTAGACAAACCTTGTTAGGAGGCATGGTTGGAATTTGAATCCAGGTCTGTCTGACACTGTAGCCCAAGTTATAAATTTCATAGGGCTCCCTAATCTTCTTTGAGACTACCACTTTGGTAGTCTCATGACACTTATGAACCCCTTCTCAGAATAATGTTTTTAATTTTTAAAAAGGATTAAAAAGAAAAAAAAGATTAAAAAGAAAACCATATTGTCCAGCCAACATGGCTCAGTGGTTAGGTGTCAACCTATGAACCAGAAGGTCACAGTTCGATTCCCACTCTGGGCACATGCCTGGGTTGGGGACTTGATCACCAGTGTGGGGCCTGCAGGAGACAACCAATCAATGATTCTCTCTCATCATTGATGTTTCTGTCTCTCTCTCCCTCTCCCTTCTTCTCTGAAATCAATGTAAAAATACTTTTTAAATAAAAATATATTGAGACTACAGGCCCATTGCAGGAAGATTCCTGCAAGAATAGGGCTTCCTCAGGCCTATTCCTGCAAGAACAGGGCTTCCTGAGGGGGGCTTCGCTCCCTCCCTTCCCCACCACTTAGCTCTCTCCCTTCCCCACCACTTAGCTCCCCCCTTCCCCACTGCCTTGACTCCCCCACATCCCCGCCACTTAGCTCCCTCCCTTCCCCGCTGTCTCGGCTCCACTCCCGCCTCTGCTACCTCCAATCCGTTCCCTTCTCCGACACTTGGCTCCCTTCTGCAGTGCTTGGCTTCCTTCTACACTGTCTTCAGTCTTCGCTGGGTGCCTGTGTATGCAAATTAACTGCCATCTTTGTTGGGTTAATTTGCATACTCCTCTGATTGGCTGGTGGGCATATCGAAGGTATGGTCAATTAGCATCTTTGTCTTTTATTAGTGTAGATAGTTATCAAAAATGTTTTAAAAAACAAATTTATTATAGTTATTTTATTAACACATAAAATAGCAAGACCTCATGGCAAGTCTAACAACTACTTAAATTTTGAAATGATGGTGGGTGTAAACAATTTTTTGAGGTTGCTGCAACACAGACATAAAAATATCTATGATTTTAATTAGTAACAGGTACTCCAAAAACTACTAGGATTGTTTCCTACACTCATAACTGAAAGAAATGCTAAATTTTTCCTTAGACGTTAGTGAAAATAAAGATGTAATTTTTTCTCACCGTTTGTGGGCCTCTTTAAATCTCCCCATAGATCCTATAGGAATCAGTAGATTCCATGCTAGGAACTCTTAGAAATACACTGACTAAAAAATAATTTAACACCTTTCTTTCTATATTATTTGCCATTTGTATTATACACATTTATTGTGCACTTAGTATATGATAGGCACTGTGCTAAGTACTGAGTATACAAAGTTTGAATGAGACTGTGCCTACCCTGATTGCCTATTAAGAGAATTGAAAGTATAAACTGATAATATACATTACAATATAGTACCAAGATATAAACAAATTATTGTAGATATGCTTGTTTGTATTTCTAAGTATAAACTATCATCACTACACTCCCTCTGGCTAAGCAGTCTGAAATAGACTTTTATAATTATGAGAGTTTTCCTCTTATTTCTCATAAATGCCTTCCCCTATGCATCCATGCTAAATTTGAGGTTTTCCAATTAGTTGCTCTATTAGTCAGGGTCTGATTAACTAAAAACACAGGATATTTAATACAGAGAATTTGTTACACAGATGATGGAAGAGCAGATAAGATGGTGGGGAATACTGAGGCAACTGAAAGATTAATGATTGGGAACCCTTAACCTTGGGTTAGCTGGAAGAAAAAAGGGAGGGGGTTAGATTACAAGAGTCCAGAGGCTGGGATAGCCCAGTGGAAGTTGGAATCATAGTGAGACAGCATTCATCAGGAGTTGCAGCCACAGAAAATACATAGCTGTGGCAAAGAGAGAGGAGAAGAAATACATTGACTTTTTTTTCTATCCTCCAACCTCCTCCCATTGCCTCCCATTGAACAAACCTAGCTGGAAGAGAGTTGACATGAGAGCTGAAGAGCAGAATGTGAAAATCAGCTGATTGCTGTATAGATAAACCAAAGCTGAGGAAAGCCAAGAGATGGATCCACAGGCAGTCACACCCAGGAGCAGCATAGTTACATTCTTGCTTGACAGGCAATGCTACTCCTGTTCCTTTTCCTAGATGTATTACTTCTGTTGAACTGTCTCAAATCTACATTTGGTTGTCTCCAGAACTATTAGCAAATACCAGATTGCATCTGTCCCTCTTGGATCTATAAGAGTGTTTCTTAAATCTTCCAATGCCTGTAAATCTGCACCTTGCTCCAGAATCATAGATACTTCTATCTTTTTTGAGTATCTGAAATATCCACTAAGGAGCAAGATTCTCTTACATTCTACCCAAAGCATGTATTTTCAACAGGAGTGATATCACACACACACACACACACACACACACACACACACACACACACACACACGGAGGACAAATATAGGTTCTTGGAGGAGGGCAGAAGAATGAGTGAAAAAAAAATCCTTAGCTTTTACAATGGTTTGGGGTCCTCTACAGCTGAAACTTACCTGACAGCGTCTTACTTCTTAGTATCTAATTTAATTTCTCTTATCAGAGAGAAATTTGGTATTTGGTTTGTTTTTTATTTATTTCAGTGAGGGAGAGATAGAAACATTAATAATGAGAGAGAGTCATTGATCTGCTGCCTCCTACATGCCCCCACAGGGGATCGAGCCCACAATCTAGGCATGTGCCCTGACCAGGAATCAAACTGTGATCTCCTGGTTTATAGGTTGATGCTCAACCACTGAGCCACATTGGCTAGACAAATTTTACACTTTAATTTAATTTTTTCTCCAAGAAAAGTATGAAAAATAAGATTAGTGAAAAGGGGGACATGCTTCAATAATTATAACACACCATTATGTGCTCTAATATGTTATTAGCATATAATAAATAAAATGCAACAGAATAATCAAAAATTTAAATCTAATTATGCATGAGAATTTAATACTTGAGAATAGCATTTCATTTAAATAGGAAACGAATGAGTTATTTAATAAATGGTGCTGATACAAATAGTTATCCAATTGAAAGAAAATAAAATTGGACCTCTAAATTTTTTATTTTCAATTATAGTTGACATTCAATATTATAGTAGTTTCAGGGTACAGCACAGTAGTTAGACATTTATAACTTAAAAGGTTAGCTCCCCAATAAGTTTAGTACCCATCTGACAACATACACGGTTATTACAATTTGTTGTTGTTGTTAAGCCTCACCTAAGGATATTTTTTCCTTGATTTTTTTTTAGGGAGCGTGGAAGAGAGAGGGAAAGACAGAGAGAAACATCAATGTGAGAGAAACACAAGAATTGGTTGCTTCCTGCACAAGCCCTGACCAGGGCCTGGGCTGGGGAGGAGCCTGCAACCAAGGTACATGCCTTTGACGTGAATCGAACCTGAGATCCTTTGGTCCACAGGCCAATGCTCTATCCACTGAGCCAAACCAGCTAAGGCCCCAATTATTACAATATTATTGACCATAGTCCCTATACTGTACTTTACATCCTTGTGATGATTTCGTAACTGGCAATTTAAACTTCTTAATCCCTTTACCTTTTTCACCCAGCCTCTCATCTCCCCCACACATCTGGCAACCATCAGTTTGTTTATTCTCTATACATGAGTTTGTATGTTTGTTTTGTGTTTTAGATTCCACATACAAGTGAAATCATATGGTATTTGTCTTTCTATGTCTGAATTATTTCACTTAGTGTAATACCCTCTAGGTCCAATCCATGTTGTCACAAATGGTAAGATTTCATTCGTGTTATGGCTGAGTAGTATTCCTATCTATGTATATAAAAGCCAAGCAACCTGAACGGCGGAACGACTGGAACAAACAGTCACTATGATGCACACTGCAGCAGCCAACTGGCCCAATGGGGGCCCCAATCGCCCCCCCCCAACCTCCTTAAATACCCAGAAATGGGATTGCTGGATCAGATGGTAGTTCTATTTTTAAATTTTTGAGGAATATCCACGCTGTTTTTCATGGTGGCTTCACCTATTTTCAATCCCACCAATAGTGCATGAGGGTTCCCTTTTCTGCACATCCTCTCCAACACTTGTTATTTGTTGATTTATTCATGATAACCATTCTGACAGGTGTGGGATGACATCTCATTGTAGTTTTAATTTGCATTTCTCTTATGATTAATGACACTGAGCATTTTTTTAGATGTCTATTGACCATCTGTATGTCCTCTTTGCAGAAATGTCTATTCAGATCCTCTGCACAACTTTAAATTAGATTATTTGTCTTTGCCTTTTTTATGCTAAGTTTTGTGAGTTCTTTACAGATTTTGGATATTAATCCCTTTATCAGATATATCATTAGTGAATATTTTATTCCATTCAGTAGGATGTCTTTTTGTTTTGTTGATGATTTCCTTTGCTGTGCAAAAATTTTTAGTTTGATGTAGTCCCATTTGCTTATTTTTTCTTTTGTTTCCCTTGCCTGAGAAGAACTATCCAAAAAACTATTGCCAAGAGTGACACCAAAGAGTTTACTGCTTATTTTTTCTTCGAGGAGTTTTATGGTTTAGGGAAATTGGACCTCTGTCTTATATAATATATAGAAATAAGTTCCAGATGGCTAAAATACTGAAATGTAGATTTTTTAAATACACAAGAAAATCTAAGAGACAGCATGAGAAGACTAGAAAAATAGACACACAAAATAAAAATAGATATTTATCAAATATAAATTTAAAACCATTTATATAGCTTAAAAAACATTATCAATAACAAATAATAAGCTTGGGAAAATACTTGCCATACAAAAAGCATATGGCACAACACAATTACACTACACAAAAATCTCTCAAATTGGAAGAGAGGAATAAAAATTAAGCAAAGGATACAAAGAGACCATTCATAAGAGGACAAATTCAAATGGTCAACAACACATGGAGAGATCAAACTCACTAAACTAGAATAATAAGATGTCATTTTACATACAACAGAATGACAATTATTTTTAAGTATTTTCAAGTATTATAACACCTATTGCTGGCAAACATGTTGATAGAAATGTAAATTGTTTCAGGTTTTTGCAAAAGTAATCTGACAAGTTCTGTTACATTTAAAAACACACCACTTTTTACTATTTGGGTGCAGGATATATAAAAACTCATACTTAATGGTAAACATTGAAAATGTTCCCTTTGAGATTAAAAACAAGACAAGGACTTCTGATAACACTTCTTTAATTTACCATTATAATAGATCCTAGCCAGAGTAGTATGGCAGCTAAAATAGGGAAAAATTTTAATAATTATCAGAGAAAACTATTATTATTTGTAGATAACAAGTTATATGTCTAGAAAATTTGAAAGAATCCACAGAGTTTAGCAAGTTTGCTTTACACAAAATTAATATACACAATCATCTTTCTAAATACTAGCCTCCATAGTTAGAAAATAAACAATTTTTAAAATTTTATTTATGATAGTATCAACAATACTAAATGTCAAAGAATAATCTATTAGAAAATACAGGCCTACCTCAAAGATATTGCAAATTCAGTTCCAGAGCACTGCAATAAAGAAAATACCATAATAAAGCAAATAACTTGAATTTTTTGGTTTCCTGGTGCATATAAAACTTATGTTAACCCTATACTATAGTCTACTAAGTGTACAATAGCACTGTCTAAAAAAAAAATAAAAGTGTACATACCTTAAATTAATAATATTGCTAAAAAAAAAAAAATACTAACCACCACCTGAGCCTTCAGTGTGGTTATAATCTTTTTGCTGGCGCCCTAGCTGGTTTGCTCAGTGGATTTAACATTGGCCTGTGGACCCACAGTTCCTGGGTTTGATTCCAGTCAAGGGCATGTACCATTACCTCGGTTGCAGGCTCCTCCCCAGCCTGGGCCCTGGTTGGGGCTCATGCAGGAGGTAACCAATCGATGTGTTTCTCTCACATTGATGTTTCTCTTTGTCTTTCCCTCTCTCTTCCACTGTCTCTAAAAATATCAATGGAAAAAATATCCTTGAGTGAGAATTAAAATAATAATAATAATAATTTATTTTTGCTGGTGAAAGGTGCTGCTTCCATGGTGATGACTGCCGACTGATCAGGGTTGTGGTTGCTGAAGGTTGGAGTGGCTGTCACAATTCCTTAAAATAAGCCAGCAGTGAAGTTTGCCACATTAACTGATTCTTCCTTTCATGAATGATTTCTCTGCAGCATGCAATACAGTTTGAAAAGCATTTTACTCACAGAACTTCTTTCAAAATTAGAGTCAATCCTCTCAAACCCTGTTGTCGCATTATTAAGTTTATGTAACATTCTAAAGCCTTTGTTGTCATTTCAACAATCCTCACAGCATCTTCACCAGGAGTAGATTCCATCTCAAAAAACAAGTTTCTTTGTTCATCCATGAGAAGCAATCCTCATCTGTGAAAGTTTTATCATGAGGTGGCAGCAATTTAGCCACATCTTCAGGCTCCACTTCTAATTACGGTTCTCTTGCCGTTTCCACCACATCTGCAGTTACTTCCTCCACTGAAGCCTTGAACCCCTCAAAGTCATCCATGAGCGTTGGAATCAACTTCTTCCAAACTCTTGTTAATGTTCGTATTTTGACCTCTTTCCATGAATCATGAGTGTTGTTAGTGGCATCTAGAAGGTTAATGCTTTCCAGAAGGTTTTCAATTTACTGTGCCCAGAGGAATCACTGCATGGCCTCTACAGCCTTACAAAACATATTTCTTAAATAATAAGACTTGAAAGTTGAATTTTCTCCTTGATCCATGAGCTGCAAAATGGGTTTTGTGGTAGCAGGCATGAAAACAACATACATCTCTCCATCAGACCTTTTGGGTAACCAGGTACATTATCATTGAGCAGTCATATTTTGAAAGGAATCTTTGTTCTGAGCAGTAGGTCTCAGCTGTGGGCTTAACATATTCAGTAAACCATTTTGTAAACATATGTGCTGTCATCCGGGCTTTGTTGTTCCACATATGGGGCACAGGCAGAATAGATTTAGCATAATTCTTAAGGGCCCTATAATTTTTGGAATAGTTCATGAGAATTGGCTTCAACTTAAGGTCACCAGTTGCAATAGCCCCTAACAAGACAGTCAGACTGTTCTTTGAAGCTTTGAAGGCAGGCATTGACTTCTCTCTATGAAAGGCTCTAGCTATGAAAGTTCTAGATGACCTCTTCTTCCAATATTAGGCTGTTTCATCTGCATTGAAATCTGTTGTTTAGCATAGCTTCTTCAGGGTAATGACGCAGCTTCAACATCAGCACTCGCTGCTTCACGTTGCACTTTTCTGTTACGGAGATTGTTTCTTTCCTTAAACCTTATGAACCAACTTCTGCTGGCTTCAGACTTTTCTTCAGCCACTTTCTTTTTTCAGCTTTCATAGAATCAGAGAGAGTTAGGGCCTTGCTCTGGATTAGGCTTTGGCTTAAGGAAATGTGGCTGGTTTGATCTTCTATCCAGACCACTAAAACTTTCTCCATATCAGCAATAAAGCTGTTTTGCTTTCTTATTATTCATGTGCTCACTGGAGTAGCCATTTTAATTTCCTTCAAGAACTTTTCCTTTGTGTACAAAACTTGACTGTTTGGAGCAAGAGGCTTAGCTTTCAGCCTATATTGGCTTTTGACATGCCTTTTTCACTAAATCACTTAATCATTTCTAGCTTTTGATTTAAAATGAGAGGTATGGGATTCTTCCTTTCACTTAAACACTTCTAGGCCATGAAGGATAATTGATTGGCTTAATTTCAATATTATTGTGTCTCAGGGAATAGGGAGGCCTGAGGAAAGAGAGATGGGGAAATGGCTAGTCAGTAGAGCAGTCAAAACACACACATATATTGATTAAGTGTACCATCTTATATGGGCATGGCTTGTGGTACCCCAAACAATTACAATAGTAACATCATGGATCACTGATCACAGATTACAATAACAAATATAACAATAATGGAAAAATCTGAAATATTACAAAAATTACCAAAATGTGGCACAGAGACATCAAGTGCTTAAATGCTGTTGGGAAAATGGCACTCATATATTTGCTCAATGCAAAGTTGCCACAAACCTTCAATTTGTTAAAAAAAGAAAGAAAGAAAGAAAAAAGCAGTATATGCAAAATGCAATAAAGTGAAGTGCAATAAAATGAGGTATGCCTGTATGCAAGACCATTATAATGAAAACTATAAATTTTTTGAGAAGACTTATAAACTGCATTCATGGATTCAAATGTCCATGCCAGTTATCCCCAGTTCAATAGATTTGGTGCAATCTCAGTCAAAATTTCAAAAAATTGTTTTCATGGAAATTAGCAAGTTGATTCTAAATTTATATAAAAATGCAAAGGGCCAAAAGTAGTTAAAACCCTGTTGAAGAACAAGGTAAGAGACTAGTTCCACCACGTATCATGAATTTTTATAAATCTATAAAAACAAGAGAGTATAATACTAGTATAGAAATAGGGTACTCAATGGGGATTCAAGATTCAGGATATTCTTAGTAAACCAGGTTAGACTGCAAAGACTGGTCTAGTTTCAGAAACTAGTGAGAATAACTATTCAGATTTGGTTTAAGTAATTTTAACTTTATTTTACTTTTAAACCAGCAAATAGGAGTGCAAAAGAACACAATATACAAGTTTGCCAGAAATTTGATAGTCTCAGTAATCCTCATGGAGTAAGGGACTGATCTGCCATTTATACTGCTTTGCCCATAGAGAGGCATGGAGGAATACATTTGTATCCAAGGGTCCATTACATCACTATGTAAGGCAATGCTTATGTTCCACAATTACACATTCCTGCATTCTACTTTCAAATTATGTAATTAGGTCTTTTCAAGAATTCCGTGCACCATGCTTGACTATGGCCTACATGAATCATCTAAATTTTCCCATTGAAATTCTCAAGGCCCATTCTTCCCCTAATCAATTCTCCAACTTTCTCTTGAAAAGACCAGCTGATGGTATGAATTCAACTCTTTTTAATTCATAAATTTTCAGGATCAGGCTGCAGATTTGATATTTGGCTTTCAGCACACTTCAGTGGCAAACAATAAGAAATTCTCTTAACAAAGCCATAGAAGCCTCTGAGTTTTCAGCATGTGCTTTAAATGGAGATTTGGGGGCTTTAAGCATGTGTTTCTTTTTATTTAAGCTATCAATTATCATTAGAAGAAGCCATCTCATCCCATGGTCCTGGGATTCCCTGTGACCTTTTCATTATTCAATAGCATTGATCTCTTAGTTCCCTGAAGCTTTGCTTTCAGTGGCAATTCAGTGTAGGTCCACACAGGTGATAATTTGATTAACTACTTCAACAGATCATGACAAGAGCCATTAACAACACCAGCTGAATTTTCATTGCATTCAACCTCAGCCAAGCCAGACAACACTTCCATAGTCCCACATGCATCCCATATTTCTCTAAGGCTCTATAGCCTGCAACTCTGGGACCCCCGTAATGGGACCCTCACTCTGTCCTGCAGACTGGCGGCCACCCCAATCAACCGCAGGAGACGTTACTTGATGCAAATCGCAAGAGGTTTTATTCCAGCGCGCTGGGGCTCAACTCGAAACTCACGCAGGAGCGGAGTTGAGTTCTCAGTTACAAAGACTAGATACCACCTTTGTCTGGTTGAAACAGAAAATAATTTATTAAAGGATTTTAGGTGGCTCACAGAATGCCTAGGAGGAATCAAGTTTGTGGTGAGGCAGCCAGGAAAAGTGTTCTTGAGAAGGGACACAGTGACTTGTGTAGGAAATAGGTTAACTGGACCCTGGGATCCACTAGCCCCTGTAGCACTGCTATCCCAGAAACTCAATCATTTTTCCACCTCTAACCCTCAGTGACACTGGAGAGTTTCTCGTGGTTCCCCCAACTTCACAACCTCATCTCACAAGTGTATACTGTGATTCATACCTGACTCTAGCCATGGAGACTAGTAAAGTGTCTGGAATTTCAGTTTCTATAGTGGAAGATACGTTCTGTGTTTCACTAACACAGGTGGGAAAATCCAAACATGGGAAAAGGTTTCAGTTACTGAGCAGCCAAAAAGAACAGATGCTGGAGGCTAAGTCCAGCGGGTCAGGATAAATGCCAGAAGTCCTCAACAGGTTGAATGGACTCTTTCAGCAGGGCTGAAAATTTGCATGTCATTACCTGCTGCTGGAACAGCCAAAGACAATTCCCCCAACCTGATGGTCCTTTATTGTTTACCAGACTTTACCTTTGATGTGTATATCTGTTTTGCTAGAGGGAAAAATGTGTGAATAAAAAGCTGTGGGTCTGGAGATTCAAAGAACCCACTTCAATAGAAAGTGGAGGCTCCCCTGGCTCCCCCATGCCTCCCAAATTTATATTTCTTGTCTAGTTTATCCATTTATAGGCAGCCCCTTCTCCAGATTCCTGACCCTTAATGCAGAAAGACCCCAGCAAACAGATGTTTACTTTACCTTCTAATTAACCAAAAGAGGATAGACTATTGAAACCCTTTTCTCTTCCTCTCCAGTAGGGAGACAAGATCATATTCCACAAGAAGATAAATACTCACAGCCTGGAGGTCACGGAAACACCTTTATGACTGTGCCTATAGCCCGGGTCTCACATTGGATCACATTTTGAAGTCCCTCCATTAGTATCAGCAGCCAATTCCCCTCCTTATTTTACCAGGAATTTGTCATAACACAAGAGCTTACCAGGCTGCTTTCCTCCCTTTGGCTGCCATCCAATACTGACCTATTAACTATTAGAATTTCACACTGGTTTTCACCACAAGCTTGTCTTTCTCCATGCTCAATAGCATTTTCATTTAGTCAACATGTGATGACTACTCACATACTAGGCTTTGAGGACATATCACATTCTACAAGGAAGGAAGAGACACACCATATAAGAAAAAATTGATGATTAGGAAAATGCAACTGTTCAGATTCTTTACAGAAACATCCAACATTAAAGTATCTGTGTCTGAAAACAAGTAAAACAAAACAAAAATCCAGCAACTCCAGTGAATTCTCTTTGGACTAGAATAAGCCTAAGCTCCTAACTCCTAACCATACTGGACCTATAAGGCCCCATAGGATTGGGCTCAGCCTTCCGCATTGACCTCATCACCCACTATGTTCCTATGCTCACTGTGATCCAGCCCCTTCAGCCTTCTGTTTCTTGAGCAAGCCGAGTCTACTCCTACCTAAGTGTCTGCCCTCGATGTTCCCTATTCTCTTAGTCCTCGCCATGGCTGGCTCTCTGAGTGCACATCCCAGACCACTCTGAAAAATAACCACTCTTCCCAGCCCCTCTGTCTGATCACTCACATTTCCATTATGTTGCAATTTACCACGCCCCTCCTCACCAAGAGCATGTGCTACCAGAGAGCAGGGACCTTGTCAGCCATGTTCATTGCTATCCCCTGTGTACTGCGCAGTGCCTGCACATAGAAGAAAGGTTCAATGTATGAATTAAAGTATAAATGAAGGGAATAGCAAAGTCCAAACTGATAATAAGGGCAACTGGGGGCATGTCAGGGGCTCACGGTACTTAAATTTCCAAGGTATACTAAGGCATCCTAGATTTTTATACTTTCTGCAGATCCTTCTCCCCCTTTATAAGTTTGCCACAAGGTAGAAAGGAAAAATGGAAGTATCTTTGGTCCAGCTTAGAAGGACCATATGCACATTATGACATTAGAAACTAGGGGACCTGGGTTTGGTCAGATTGCACCTTTCCAGTTTATCTGCCCTTTTGGTGAGATTTACTTAGCAGGCAAGTGCTTCCCTTCTGTTTTGTTTTGTTTTTTATATTTTTTTATTTATTTCAGAGAGGAAGGGAGAGGGAGAGAGAGATAGAAACATCAATGATGTAGGAGAATCATTAATGGGCTGCCTCCTGCATGCTCCCCACTAGGTATTGTGCCTGCTACTTGGTAATGTGCCCTGACTGGGAATCAAACCTTGACGCCCTAGTCCAGTGGTCAGCAAACTACGGCTCGGCAAACCATAGCTCGCGAGCCACATGCAGCTCTTTGGCCCCTTGAGTGTGGCTCTTCCACCAAATACCGACTTCTGCACATGGGCCACGAAGTTTCAATCGCACTGTATGTGCACACCCGCACGTGGTATTTTGTGGTATTTTGTGGAAGAGCCACACTCAAGGGGCCAAAGAGCCACATGTGGCTCGTGAGCCGCGGTTTGCCGACCTCGGCCCTAGTCCACAGGTCGACACTCAAATACTGAGCCATGCCAGCTGGGCCCTTCTGTTTTTAACCATGACTAATACCTCCAGCTGGTTAAGAGAAAGCCATCAACTTTCTAAGGAATTTTGAATTTTCCTACTTGATTTTAGAAAGAATAAAATCCTGATCAAATCAAACACAGAATTCAAAAGGTGGCTCATATGAGATCATTTGCATTACAACTTTATAAGAACCATAAAAGGCTAACACAAAAGAAAACTTTACTATCATTCATTTATCCATTCATTCTACAAATACTTCTTGAGAACCAACTATCTGTAAGACAATGTTCCAGGTGCTAGCATAACTAAAGGCTATTATGGAAATAAGACAGTGAAATGATAGGGAGTGATAAGGAGGCTACTCTATGTTTGCTGATCTAAAAAGGAGCTTCCCATAATTTGTTAGGATATAAAGGACATGTGAAGCTCTCAGGGAATAGCATCCCTTGCAGAGAAAACAGCTAGTGTACATGGTGAATGGAAATATACCAGGGTAATAAGACTTTGGTGAGCAAGGTGAGAAATGATAGAAGTGGTCAGCGAGGCAGGGAACAGTCAGTTATGCAGGGCTTTGTGAAACAGTGTAAGGATTTTAGATTTTTTTCTATGTGGAACAGGAAGTCACTGAGGATTGCACACAGGCAAATTACATGATCTGATTTATACTTTTAAAAGAGTACTGTGGATATTGTGTATAAAGTGGGGTTGTAGTGGGTCAAGAGTAGAAATAAGAGTAGTCATTGGAGAATTCCAGACAAGAGCTAAATCAGATTTGAATTAAGCTATAGCAGTGGAGTGCAGTGTTAAAATATACAAATAAATATTATATATGTACCCAAGAACATGTATGTGTAAGTACATACAGAGAGAAACAGTCACATCATAGTTAAAGCAAAAAATAATTCTGAGATCTCCAACCTCTATATTATTCCAGTTATGCTGTTGTGAGAAACAATTAAATACAACTTGTAAACCCACTTCAACCCCTGCTCTCTGATCTCTGTTCCCTAACTGTTAAAGGAAATAATTAAACTGAGCAGAGAGCAGGAATTTCCATTTGAGGTTCTGGAAGGACACAGGTAATAGAACATGATTTGTAAAAGCCTGCTTTTCTCTCTTATTGTCCAAGTCTGCATCCATGAAGTGAAGGTATATATAGTTCTGTCCCCTGAGCAAATGCACTAGTTGAAATATTCTGACTGAATTAATGAGGGGGGTGGGGTTGAGTTTTTATTAGTTGACCATCTGTTCTATTAAATCATCTCAGGCACAGCTTCTTAACTGAGCTTCCTCTCTCCAGTGTAAACCTCCCAAATCCATTCACCATGTTGTGCCAGAGTGCTAGAGCTAACAGACAATTCTCATTGTGTTGCTCCCTGGCTATGAAACCTTCAAGAGTTCTCCATCAACTTAAGGGCAAAGTTTCAGCTACTGTCATGTGGGCATGGCCCTCTGGATCTCTTGCCATCTCCGCAGTGGCCCCTGCACTCATTGCACCTTTTGCGTCAACAAAACTGAAGAAGGGAGACCTGTTGTTCCACCGAGTGCCCTTGCTCATGCTGTTCCCTTGTCTAGACAGCCAACCCTTCCTTACATATGCAGCACTGGCCTCACCCTCTCAACAAAGCCGCCCAGCAGCCTTCTGGATTGTATGAAATGCCCTTCTGTGCCCTTAGAGCAATGGTTCTTAACGTGTGGCCCATGAAGCCCTGGCGTGTTCCCTAAACTAATGTGGGGGGTTCACAAGGCCAAAATTATTTTCATAATAATACTGGATGTTTTGTGCCTTTTCTACTGTGTTGCCATGGGTGGTGATAATGTAGAAGCAACAGTGAGTAAAACTGCTAGCATCTTAACACAAATCAAGGCAGTGGCACCAAACTACACTAGTAGTCACTCTATTTGTCACCACCACACTTGTGAAAAACACAACACCAGTTGCACTTTAAAAGGTCCTTAATGAGGCAGTAAAAATTACTGACTTTATTAAATCCCAATCCTTGAATACACAACTTTTTGTTATTCTACAGGATGCAATAAGAAGTAAAAATAAAGCACTTTGCATACCAAACTACAATGTCTGTCACAAGAAAAAGCACCTGAGTTTGAGTTGTGAGCTGAGAGTTATGAGAGTTATGACAGAAGTTAGTTATTTTTATTTTGGGTATTTTTTTTTCACAGAACATTTTTATTTGGAAGAACAACTGACAGACAAAGTAGGACTATTCAGACTATTGGGGATTCGGCAGACAGTTTCTGAGACAGGAAGCAAGTGAGCCTATCACTTCAAAGAAAACAACTGAAGCCACTGATAAAATTTGAGCTTTCCAGCAAAAATTAGAATTTTTGGAAAATATGCATCTGCCACTGTGAGCTTGACAGCTTCCCAGAACTTCAACACTTTTCTGATGAGATTGGTGGAGATTTTAATGAATATGATTTCTTAATATATTGTCCAATAAAATGTGCAAACATCTAGAAGATCCTCATAACGCAGTGAACCAATGTTTGCCAAATGACCAGTGCATGATTTTACAAAATCATATATAGATTAAGTCCATTCAGATTGCAAGATAACCAATGCATTTTAATGTAACAAAGTATAAAATGTTTATTGCTATCACCCCAAGTGGATCTATAGAATCAGTGAAATTTCAATCAAAATTCCAACAGGCTTAATTTTTTAAAAGCTTGATAAGCTCAGTCTAAAATTTATATGGAAATGAAAAAACAAAACAAAGTATCCAAAGCAATTTGAAAAGGAAGTTGAGGAATTTTCTATCTGATTTTAAGACTTACTATTAATTAAGCTGCAGTAATCATGTTAGTGTAGCCTGGGTATAAAGATAGACATATAGATAAATGGAACAGAATAGAGGCCCTAGAAATAATTCTACATATATGGGGCCAATATATACATTTTTAAAGATCTTTGCTTTGTGAGAGAGAGAGATAGAGATAGAGAGAAATATCAATGTGAAAGAGAAACATTGATAGGGCTGCCTCCTGCACACCCCTACTAGTGGTCGAGCCTGAAACCTGGGCTTGTACCTGCCCAGGAATCTAACCTGTGACCTTTTTGGTGCATGGGGTGATGTTTAACCCGGTGAGCCACACCAGCCAGGGCAGGGCCAATATTTTTTAACACAGATGACAAGACAATTTATGTGGTAAAGATAATCTTTTCGCTATTGATTCTGGAACAATTGGATAGTCTTCTTTTTTTTTAAGGAAATCTCAATCTTTATCTTATAGTACATATAAAAATTAACTCAAACTGTATTCTTGTCTTAAATGTAAGAGTCAATCGTATAAAACTTCTAAAGGGATACATAAGAGAATTCGGTGACCCTCTGTTTGGCAGATTTCTTAAATAAGACATAATAGAAAAAGCACAATGTATAAAAAGAAAAGCCAACACATTACTCAAAATTTAAAACTATTGCTCTGCAAAATCCACGAAAATAAAAAAGAAAGCCATAAATTGAGAGAAAATATTTGCAAAACATGTATTTGACAAAAGAGTGCTATCTGGAATATATAAATAGCTCTTAAAATAGTAAGACAAGTTACCTAAAAAAAAGTGGGCAAATGATTTGCACAGACACATCTACAAAAAGATGCTCAATATAATTAGTTATTATGGAAATGAAAATTAAAACCACAATGAGGTACCTATCACCCAGTAGAATGGCCAACATTAAAAGACTGACAACACCAGGCACTGGAGAGGATATAAAGCATTGGAACTCTCATAACTTGCTAATGCAATGTTAAATGGGACAGCCACTGTGGAAAACAGTTTGGCAGTTTTATAAAAAGCTAAACATATACTGTGTGACCCAGCATTTCACTCCTAGGTATTTCTTCAGAGAAATGAAAATATATGTTCACACAAAGACTTGAACATTAATATCCATAGAAGACATTTATAATAGCCAAAAAAAAAAAAAAATGGAGGGGGAAACAATGTCCATCACCGGGGCAAATTGTGCCATATCCAAACAATGGAATACTACTCAACAATAAAAAGGATCTACTGATACATGCTAAAACATGGATACATTTCAACAAAATTATGCTGAGTGACAGAAGTTAGTCAAAAAAGACTACTTTATATTCCACTTAGATACAGTTCTAGACCTATACTGTCAAATATTGTAGCCATTAACCACATAGGGCTAATGAGCACTTGAAATGTGACTAGTTTGACTTGAGACATGTTAAAAATATAAAATATATACCAGATTTTTAAGACTTAAAATGAAGAAATATAAAATATCTGTCTTTAGTCTGTTGGAACTGTTATACTAAAAATAGACTGGGTGGCTTATAAAACAACTAGAGGCCCGGTGCACAGATTTGTGCAGTGGTGGAGTCCCTTGGCCTGGCCTGCACTCTCTCTCGCAATCCAGGACCCTTCGGGGGATGTTGGACTGCTGGTTTCAGCCAGATCCCCACAGGCCAGGCCAAGGGACCCCACCAGTTCACGAAACTGCACCAGGCCTCTAGTATGCATATAAGATCTTTGGTTCATCTCTTCCTGCCCTCTTCCTTGCCCCCTTCTCTCTGAGATTCATCAGTCTGTTCCATGTTTCCATGCCTGTGCGTTGAGCATCTGCCCCCTGGTGGTCAGTGCGCATCATAGCTACCAGTTGAATGTTCACTTAGGCTTTTATACATGTAGATAGAAATTTTATTTCTCACACAGTTCTGATGGCTACAAAGTCTAGGATGGAGGCACTAGCAGATTTGGGGTCTGGTGAAGGCCTACTTCCTGGCCCATAAATGGCCATCTTCTTGCTGTGTCCTCATAAGGAGGAAGGGTCAAAAAGTTCTCTGGGGTCTCTTTTATAAGAGTACTAATACCAGTCATGAGGTCTCCATCTTCATGACCCAATCACTTTCCAAAGGTCCTCCTACAAATACATCAGAGTGTGGATTAGGTTTCACTAGATTATGAACTTTGGAGGGTAGACAAACATTCAGTCTACAGCAATATCTCATTAATATTTTTCTATTGAGTACATGCCAAAATAATAATATTTTTATTAATGTGTTCAATCAAATATGCTACTAGAAAATTTACAATTACATGTCTTGCTCACATTTATAACTCATATATTTCTTATGGGCAATGTTCTTATGAAAAAATGCAAACTACTGGCAAGGATGTGGAGAAAAGGGAACCCTCTTGCACTGCTGGTGGGAATGAAGACTGGTGCAGCCACTGTGGAAACCAGGATGGAGTTTCCACAAAAAAGTAAAATGGAGCTGCCATTTGACCCAGTGATCCAACTTCTAGGAATATATCCTAAGAAACACCAAACAACAATCAGAAAGAATATATGTACCCCTATGTTCATAGCAGCATTATTTACAATACTAAGATCTGGAAATAGCCCAAGTGCCCATCAGTAGATGAGTGAATAAAACAGCTGTGGTACATTTACACCATGGAATACTATGTGGCTGTAAACAAAAAGGATCTCTTATCTTTTGCGACAGCATGGAGGGACCTGGAAAGTACCATGCTATTGAAATAAGCCAGTCAGAGAAAGACAAGTATCACATGATCTCATTTATATGTAGAATCTAATGAACAAAATAAAATGATTGTCAAAAAAGATCCAGAGACATGGATACATAGAACAGACCAAGAGATATCAGAGGGGAGCAGGGGTGATGGGAAGATATTAACCAAAGAATATATATGCATAAATGCATAGTTCATGGACATAGACAATAGTGTGATGAAGGCCTGGGGTAGAACGGAGTTGGGTGGAGGGGCGGGAGGGGGGGGAACAGGAAGGAATGGGAGATATCTGTAACACTATCAACAATAAAAAAGTAAGAAAAATGCAAAGTAATCTATAGTGACAGAAGACACATTGATGATTGTTGGGAGTAGTTTGGGGGACATAGAAAGGAGGAATGAACTACAAAGAGGCACAAGGACACTTTTGAGGGTAACAAAAATGTTTATTATCTTTATTACATGTATACATACATATAGTCATATGTCAAAACTCATTAAATTGTACATTTTGAATATGTGTGACTTATTGTATGTTAAGTTATATTTTAACATATTTGTTAAAAATGTGTATGTTTTCAGATTGAACATTGCAACTAACCTTTAAGAATCAATCACTTTTTAAAAAAAAGAAATTATCACTTGTCAAGTTTTTGTGTAATAGTAAAGAAGAAGATCCACAATTATTTGAAAAGACTGTTAAAATGCTATTTCCATTTTAAATTATGTCTATGTGAGGCTATTTTTTCATATATTTCATATCTCAACAGATCGAATGCAAGGCATATGTGAGAACCTAGATGTCTTCTATTAAGTCAAATATTTAAAAGACTTATAAAATTTTAAAATATTACCACTCTTCTGGCTACCTATATTATGTTTTGGAAAATATAGGTGTGTTTTTTTTTCATTACAAATATCTTATTTATGTTAACACATAATAAGTTTATTATTGGTTACATTTTATTAATAAGTATTTAAAATTTTTTCTGTTTATTTCTTTCTATTTTAAATATGGAGCCAATGAGACTGTGTTTATACACACAAACAATGTTTTATAGCATGTCATTGGAATCTTTTAGAATGTCTGGATAGGTCATAAAGTTTAGAGGAATGGGAATTTCTAAAAAGCTCTTATGAAAGCAGGGAGAAAATATCTGTATTTTTTAAAATCAGCTCCTATATATTCGATTAAATATGTATATTTTAAAATTAGGTTATAAATAGCTCAGTCAATTAGGCTTTGGAAAAATGTCTTCTGATCTAGAAATGAAGAAGTAGTTTTTTTCCCCATTAGCTGTGGAATTAACCAGCAACCAGTCCTGTGCATTTCATGAGGATTAACATTGACCCAATCTATTGTTTTAGGAAGTTGTATCAGTCAGGATCCAGGAAGAAAAGAGAGAAATCACACCAGTTATTTTAACAGGGGGGGAAAAAGTGACAAAGGATTGCTAGTCAGATACTGGAGAATGAAAAAGAGGAAGAGTCAGTATCACAGAGACGGCACCCATAGCATGCAGCTGCTACACCCAGGAGTGAGCAACTAAAGAAAAGTCAGAATTATTTAAGCTCAGGAGCTTAGAGAATGGGTCCCACAGTCTGGAATTCAGATCTCTGAGCAGGGGTAGCTGTTCAGATAATACAAGTGCCTGCAAACTTAAAAGAGGTCCCCAGGGACCTGGGAGCCAGATGGGTGTAGAAGGGAGGGGGCTCCCCGTTCTCCTGAGGGGAGAGAGGTATGGTGCAGGGGTCCCCAGACCTGAATTCTTCTGAAGGTACACAATAAGGCTGGTTCTCCAAGGCTTAAAAACTCGCTAAACTGGAGTCATCTGGAATCAACAACTGCTGCTTCTGGAAGGAGCTGCCCCTGCTGGAATGAAGTAGTGTTGCTAAGGTGATACTGACAAAAACAGGAAGCAAACAGGAAAGAGAGCATCTTTCCTTCTTCCTCCAGCCTCATGGTCTCCCTCTAGCACCCAATCAGCAGAACTTAAAGGAGCCTGCCCACAGCATCGCAAAACAATATAGAAGTGTGGGTTTGAAGCTAAGCAACACCAGCTTAATAAATAACATAGTGGCAGCACTTAAAGTACAATTGTTTTTCTCAAAATAATAACCTGATGAGTAGGAATTCACATACATATGTACATATACATGAATTACAGTAACACATATATTTCATGACTGTGTCCCTCACTCCTCTCATGCTTAGCCCCATAAACATGACTTTTGTTTTATGTTTATATCAAAACTCCTTTGGCATGCCTCTCAGTGGAGCATACAGTATTTGTCAAATAAACTATTAATTAAATGAAAACAGAAAAAATTGCATGATGCTAACTTCAAACTTAAAAGCTTAGCAAGGTGAAATATTGTCTAAAGAATTGACATGGGTTATTAAAAATCAAAAGGAATTTGAAGATATTTATTTACTCTTTGGGTCCAAATTTAATCATAACTAAACATGATGACTATTGTGGGCCATGATGTAAGATATAATTGATTGATTCTGAAATTACCTTTTACCCTAACTTGAAAATAGATGTCATGAAATCCACTATCCATTTGAGTTCTAAAGGAATAAGGAATAAGCAACTCATTGAGTCTGCACAGTTGATTTGATTAATTTCAAGATGAAAAGCTCCAAAGGATTAAGAATACAAGATAGGGGTTCTTCATTTTTTATATACTCAATAAGAACATTAGATTGCATTTCAAGTACGAATGCATCAGTACCAACGTTTAATAGAGTTATTATGTACTTAATGTGAGGGAGTCACACCCAGCAAAAAACTCCTGGAAGTCAAACACAGACCCATGTGTAAAGGGTGCTCCTGGGGACAGGTATGATGCAAGGGTCCCCAGACCTCAGCCCTTCAAGTCCAACCTCACACCTTTACTTTAGGGTATGGATTCCTCTTCACCCTTTTCCCATATCAGAATTCTGAACAGAGAGTGAGAGGGAGGGGAGAGAGAGAAAAAGGGAAGAAGAGAGAGATCAGTATTCATATTCAGAAATGTAAAGCTCTTAAGCAATATAAACTCTTCAATTAATGTTCTTTAAACATATTCTTTGTGCAGTAAAATTACTTTAAAATAATAGTGCTCTAGTAAATGGCTATCACTAGAAAATGTTAGAGAGTTTAAAACACTTGACTTCTCCCTTTGTAATCAGCCAACTTCATTATGCTTTCTGCTTAATGATTACAGCTCTTAACAGAGTTGGGTTTTATAACATAAAAATAATAGGCATTACACATTGCATGCTCTCCCAAGGGACTAGAGGTTTGTGTCATTTCATATACCAGTATGAAAACATGACTTTTGTTTAACCCGTGCACTAAATGTCTCTAAATACTATAGTGAAATGACACAATTTAATGTAAATGTAAACTGCACAAATAGTTTCTGAGACAACGCCATCTAATCCCGCTCTGAGGAACAGAAAATGGCGTATCATATCCGTGCCATTAGCGTTCTCTCTCCCTGCATACAAGTCAATTCATGTATAAGCAATACAGAAATATGCTACCACCTTAGAATGTTTTATATATTTTTGTTTTTTATTATAATGGTAGTAGTGCTTATTGTAAAAAATGTAGAAAATAAAGTATAAAAGAAGAAAATAAAAATCATAATCCCACCATCTAAAAATTATTACTTGCGAAGTATTTTTGTTTATTCTATTCTACTATTTTATAAGTATGTACTTTACATTATGGTGATAATTTTATGCCACATGTATCCTGCTATTTTCATGTATCAGAACCTCGTGAGCCTTTTTCTCTCTTCATTAAAATCTTGGTGAACGTACCTTTAATCAGTTTATCCTCCTCAATATGAGTGCACAATAAGTTACTTCATTATTCCTCTACTGAATATGTAGATAGCTGACTTTTTCATCATTATCAGCATACTTGGTAAATATACATGCACTTTTATTCTACGAACTAGGATCCAGACTCTGAGGAAGGAAGGGGGCTCTCCACTGACTGAGGCCATGTCTCTGAGAGTTTTTAAGGAAATAGCCCTGCTAGATTACAACATAGGGAAAAGGGGGTGCTGTTACAAATTTAACTGAAAGTTACCTCACAGAGTGATATGATCATATATTCCCAGCTATGGCAGGTCAGCGTGGGTGGTCCTGCCTCATACCTAAAATTTCCCCGCTGAAAGGTTATTTTTGTCTTAAGCAAGCCCTATCCATTGTTTCAGTGCTCCTGGGTTAACACGTTTTGAAATGCCTCTTTTTAGACCACTCAGAGGCACACCAACCCTTAAGAGAGCACATAATCTTATTAACGATCCTATAACCCAGTTCCTGCCTTGATTTCCTCACTTTTATGTCATCTTTCTTACATCCCCTCCTTAATTCCAAATACATGAAAGGAACTACAAAGTGTCATTCTGGGAGCATATTTTTCAGTTTGTTGAGATCTTGCTTCCAGCTGTATCCTGTTTGGCTCAAACTCGTAAAGCAAGGTTTGGATGTTTCTTACCTTGACGTTTACTTGGCATAGCCAGCAGGATTCCAAAGAAGCCCACCCAGGACCACCCTGCAGACACAGACCCAGTACCAGGGACCAGCAGGGGCCCACTGTGCTCCATCAGCTCCCACTTCGTGTCAGGTGAACTGGGCTGAGTCTTCTCTTGGAATCCTGGACCTTCCTGCTTTAGGTACTAGGTCCTGCTTGTATTTGAGCTGTTCTTGTGTGATTGCTTTTAATTTTGTGTGTGTGTGTGTTTTTTCCCATTGCCTCAAAAGAAAAACCAAGATTAATATGGGAAACGATGCCTCCTAGGCTGACAAGCCCCAGGACAACCAGTCTCCTATTTAGTACTAACAGTTAAGAATTCCCACAGGCTTCACGTACAATTCACTTGTATCTACAGAAATGTGGAGATTTAACCAAAAGGGGTATTAGCTTAAGATGGCTGAAATGGCCTTTTTTGCTATCTCTAAATGAATTTTTTGTGCACTCAATTGGAAAAAGCTGACTCTAAAATTGAACTGAATGAATGGGATGCTTACCTTGACTGGAAAATAAAAGCCTCTAAAAAGACCACAGATAAACTTTTTTTTCTAAAGGAAGTTAATAGGAAAATTTTAACGAGTGTCTCTGAACTGTCAGATAAATTTTCTTCTCTTCAGAAAGTTAATAAAAAACTTTTAGAGACCGTCTCTGAACTAAAGAAGCTTCCGAAGCTGCTCAATGCCAGCATCCCTCACCGCCCCCACCCCCACCCCA
>NW_006295180.1:470187-493581 GCF_000327345.1 Myotis davidii
TCCCTTCTCTGGACTTGTCTCTGCTTTCTCCTCCTCCTTTTCTCTCCTTTGCACCAACTCCACCACCCTCAACTGACTTAGGAGAAACTAAAAAGAGAGAGCCAGGCCAGGATAGGCTAGAAAAATTCCGGAAGCTCCCTTTAGAGAAAAGCCAGTCTCGGGATGAGGTAAATCAGTGATAGTTTACCCTTCTTGAATTAAAACAGAATTAAGGAATTTTTTTTATTCTCTCCAAGAGGGTTCAAAAAGAAATTTGATTTAATTGTTAGAATATATTATGCTGGCTTTTCTGACCTATCCCAACTAATACCTCTACTGGTTTCTGAGAGCAATGCAGCAGAATGGCTAAGTAAGATCTAAGAGTGTAATAGATACTAACAAATTGGTTTCCAGAAGATTGTCCCAATTTACGTTCCACTGGCCAAAACAAGAATGCCCACTTCACTATATCATTGAGTGTTAATATTTTTTAAAATATATTTTATTGATTTTTTACAGAGAGGAAGGGAGAGGGATAGAGAGCTAGAAACATCGATGAGAGAAAAACATCAACCAGCTGCCTCCTGCACACTCCCCACCGGGGATGTGCCCACAACCAAGTCACATGCCCTTGACCGGAATAGAACCTGGGACCCTTCAGTCTGCAGGCCGAAGCTCTATCCACTGAGCCAAACCGGTTAGGGCAAGTATTCATATTTTTTAAAGTGAAATGATTTCTCAATAGATTACTAGTGAATTTGAACAATTTCTTCCCAAGGCACTTTAATTCTTAATGCAAGATGCATAAAAATAATTTTTATAGAATACTTTCTGCTAAATTGATATAGTGAATTCTCCCCTCAGCTAATTCTGAATACTTATAAGAAAAATGCATCAATTCTCATTCTGAATTCGGAAGGTCTCTTTCTCTGATTAAAAAACAGCAATGTTTATTGAATGTTAAATCATGGATTAAAGTGAAAGTCTTTGACTGAGGACAATTAGTTCTTTTTTAAAGCCAAAAGACTTCAGAAAATTCAGAAGTATATACTTGACAATGCAAAAAAAAAATAAAATTCAAAAATTTGCCAAAAATGTACTTATGTGCCAGGAAGAATAATTTTAATATCAGGGGAAAGATTTCTGAGATTATAAAATTAAGAAAAATATTTGCCTTTTGCATATCCATGGCAAAAGATTGCCTGCTCCAATCAGAAGACTTTGCCTCATTGATTTCTCCTATGTGTCTCCCATGCTTTGAAGCTAGAACTTAAAATTAGCCAGGAATTGACTTTTCTTTTTAACTCTTCTGGTTACAAACATCATCTCATTAACTCACAAGTCTACTTCTTAACTGTTTGCAGCTCATTTTTAAGAAATATTTAAACATTCAAATTACATACTATTTCAAGTTATTTCTTCCGAATTTAAATACATGCTAATGAAAGGAAAAGTTTAGATAATAAGACAACAGCCAACAGAAACTAAGACAATTTCTGACCAAAGTTTACCCAATGGAATAAGAAATCCTGGCAAAATCTTCCACTTCACCCACATGGACTTGATTGATAAAAATATTTCCTAAGGACAAACTATGTGGGCAAAGCAGAGAACAAGTCTCAGTAACCTTAACAATTTCAATGAGCAAAAGAAGCTAATTTCCAACAGCAAACAATATAACCACTATACTTATAAAATCATTTACATTTAACTAAGAATATTGTATTTTACATGGCAACTCTATTTTAAGGGAACTTATTACATCAATTTTGATATTTGAATATTAAATGCTAATAATCTGGAGGGTAACCAGCATTTTTCTAATGCCCCTCCCCCCAACACTACATGGTGGAAATTATATGAGGTCTAAATTTAGAAGATATAGGTCCTAATTTCCACTCCACTGGTGCTTGGTTATGTGATCTTGGACAGGTCCCTTGAACTTACTGGGCTTTGGTTTCTTATCTTTAAAACAAAGATAATGAGAAACCTCCTCAAAAAAGCTAAATCCTCATCTATACTAATAAAAGGATAATATGCTAATTAGACTGGGAGACTGGCCAGGGAGGGCAGTTGGGGGCAAGCAGGCCAGCAGGCAGAGTGGTTAGGGCCATGGTTGGCAAATTGCGGCTCATGAGCCACATGTGGCTCTTTGGCCCTTGAGTGTGGCTCTTCCTAAGCCTTAGGAGTACCCTAATTAAGTTAATAACAATGTACCTACCTATATAGTTTACCTTTAAAAAATTTGGCTCTCAAAAGAAATTTCAATCATTGTACTGTCGATATTTGGCTCTGTTGACTAATGAGTTTGCCAACCACTGGGTTAGGGGCAATTGGGCAGGCAGGCAGGTGAGTGGTCAGGAGCCAGCAGTCCCAGATTGCGAGAGGGATGTCCCCTGAGGGGTCCCAGATTGGAGAGGGTGCAGGCCGGGCTGAGGGACACCCCCTCATGCTTGAATCTTGTGCACTGGGCCACTAGTCCTATCTAATAAAAGAGAAACATGGTAATTAGCTGTATGTCCGCTACCCTTCCCATTGGCTAATCAGGGCAATATGCAAATTAACTGCCAGCCAAGATGGCGGCTGGGAGCCAGGCAGCTTGAAGCGAACATGAGGCTTGCTTGCTTCAGTGACGGAGGACTCCAATGTTCCCCGCCTGCCACTGCCGGCCTCTGAGCTTGCAGTTTGAAACATTGTTACAAAAATAGAAGCTAAACAAAACCCAAGAAACCTGCTTTCAGCCAGCCAGGATCTCAGAGCTGGAGTTGAAACAGTGTTTCGATTATAGAACCAACCAAACCAGATACCTGCTTTCAGCAGCAGAGGCCTCAGAGCGGGAGCCAAGCCACAGAGCTAAAGCTGGCCCAGAATTAAAAAAGGAGGGGATGGGAGCTTTAGTCACCTGCCAGCCTGAAAACAGCCCTCAGCCCCTCACCCAGACTGGCCAGGCACCCCAGTGGGGACCCCCACCCTGAAGGGTGTGTGACCAGCTGCAAACAGCCATCATCCCCTCATCCAGGCTGGCCAGGCACCCCGGTGGGGACCCCCACCCTGAAGGGTGTGTGACCAGCTGCAAACAGCCATCATCCCCTCATCCAGGCTGGCCAGGCACCCCGGTGGGGACCCCCACCCTGAAGGGTGTGTGACCAGCTGCAAACAGCCATCATCCCCTCATCCAGGCTGGCCAGGCACCCCGGTGGGGACCCCCACCCTGAAGGGTGTGTGACCAGCTGCAAACAGCCATCATCCCCTCATCCAGGCTGGCCAGGCACCCCGGTGGGGACCCCCACCCTGAAGGGTGTGTGACCAGCTGCAAACAGCCATCATCCCCTCATCCAGGCTGGCCAGGCACCCCGGTGGGGACCCCCACCCTGAAGGGTGTGTGACCAGCTGCAAACAGCCATCATCCCCTCATCCAGGCTGGCCAGGCACCCCGGTGGGGACCCCCACCCTGAAGGGTGTGTGACCAGCTGCAAACAGCCATCATCCCCTCATCCAGGCTGGCCAGGCACCCCGGTGGGGACCCCCACCCTGATCCAGGACACCCTTCAAGGCAAACCAGCTGGCCCCCACCCGTGCACCAGGCCTCTATCCTATATAGTAAAAGGGTAATATGCAAATTGACCAAACAGCGGAATGACCAGTTGCTATGATACACACTGACCACTAGCGGGAAGCTGCCCCCTGGTGGCCAGTATGTTCCCAGAGGGGGAGCACTGCTCAGCCAGAAGCCAAGCTCATGTCTGACAAGCACAGCGGTGTTGTCAGGAGCCTCTCTCACCTCTTCAGTAGTGCTAAGGATGTCCGACTGATGGCTTAGGGAGCAGGCCTAAGCCGGTAGTCGGACATCCCCTGAGGGCTCCCAGACTGTGAAGAGGGCGCAGGTTGGGCTGAGGAACGCCCCCCCCCCCAGTGCACAAAATTCGTGCACTGGGCCTCTAGTCTTTTATAAGAGAATTTTAATTGCTAATATCTAGACTTGATAAATCAAAGAATAATAGCCTAATCACATACATAGAGATATGCAGGGGACCCCAAATCTGGAATACACTAACAATTAAGAATTTCAAATGTTTGCTTCTGAGTTGCAGAACCCAGGAGGTGTGTGGGAAGGGGTAGAGTAGGAAATGCCTCTTCTCCTGATAAACTCTCTACTGACATTTCATGTTGTTGTTTTTTTTGTTTGTTTGGTTTTTTTTGTTTTTATTTTTATTGAATGTATTAGGGTTCAATTGGTCAATAAAATTATATAGGCTTCAAGTGTACAATTCTACAGCACATTGCATTGTGCACTTACCATCCAAAGTCTATTCTCCTTTCATCGCCATTGATCTCCCATTTACCCTCTTCTACCTCCTCCCCCGCCAACCCCTTCCCTCTGGTGCTCACCAACTATGCTGCTGTCTGTGTCCATGATTTTTGTTGTTTTGTTTTATTTTCTTTTGCTTAATCCCTTAACAATTTCATCCTTCCCAAGCCTGCCTCCCTTCTGACACTGTCAGTCTATTCTCTGTTCCTATTTTGTTTCTTTATTTTGTTCATTAGATCCCATATGGGTAAGATCTACCCATTGATGTCAATGGGTGTTAAAATTCACCTGTGAAGCCATTCTGTCTAGGACTTTTGTTTTCTGGGAGCTTTTTAAAATTACTGTTTCAATTTTATTAGCTATAATAGGTCTATTTAGATTTTCTGATTCTTCCTGATTCAATTTTGGAATATTGTATGTTTCTCTGAATTTATCCATTTCTATTGGCCATCTGTATGTCCTCTTTGGAGAAGTGTCTATATTAGGCTGTCCAGGTTTTCACATAGTTGTTCATAATATTTTCTCACAATCCTTTGTATTTTTTTTTTTTTTTGGTGTCACATGTTACCTCTCTTCTTTTATTTCTTATTTATTTATTTAGGATTCTCTCTCTTTTTATCTTGATGAGTCTGATTAAAGGTTTATCCATCGTATTTACCTTTTCAAAGAACCAGCTCTTGGTTTCATTGATCTTTTGAAGTGTATTTTTAGTCTCTGTGTCATTTATTTCCATTATAGTCTTTATTATTTCCTTCTTTCTACTTACTTTGGGTTTTGTTTGTTGCCCTTTTTTTACTTCTTCTAGGTGTAAGGTTAGATTGTTTATTTGAGATTTTTCTTGCTTCTTGAGGTAGGCCTGTAATACCGTGAATTTCCCTCTTAGAACTGTATTCATTATGTCCCATAG
Source organism: Myotis davidii (assembly GCF_000327345.1). Taxonomy (NCBI): domain Eukaryota; kingdom Metazoa; phylum Chordata; class Mammalia; order Chiroptera; family Vespertilionidae; genus Myotis; species Myotis davidii. The sequence goes on from NW_006295180.1 coordinate 475,383, forward strand.
ATTATGGGTTGTTGTGTGTTTATTTTCATTTGTATCAAGGTAATTTTATTTTTTTATTGATCTCATTGTTGACCCATTCATTGTTCAGTAACATGTTATTTCGCCTCCATTTTTTTGTGTGTATTTTTCTTTTAATTGATTTCCAGTTTCATATCATTGTGGTCAGACAAGATGCTTGATATAATTTTAATCTTCTTGAATTTATTAAGACTTTTTTTGTACTCTAACATGTGTCTTACACTAGAAAATGTTCCGTGTGTATCTGCTTCTTTGGGGTGAAATGTTCTGTAAATAGCAATTAAATATATCTGATCTAGTATGTTGTTTAAGGCTGTAGTTTCCTTGTTAACTTTTTGTTTGGAAGATCTATCCATTGATGTCAATGGGGTGTCAAAATCTTTTATTATGACCGTATTTCAATTTATCTCTCCCTTTATGTCCACCAAGATTTTTTTAAATGTATTTAGGTGCTCCTATGTTGGGTGCACATATATTTACAAGGGTTATTTAGCGGTTCTCAACCTGTGGGTCACGACCCCTTTGGCGGTTGAAAAACCCTTTCACAAGGATCGCCTAAGACAATCCTGCATATCAGATATTTACATTACGATTCATAACAGTAGCAAAATTACAGTTATGAAATAGCAATGAAAATAATTTTATGGTTGGGGGTCACAATATGAGTAACTGTTTTAAAGGGCCAGAAGGTTGAGAACCACTGGGTTATATCCTCTTGTTGGATTGATTCCTTTAGTATTATGTAAAGTCCTTCTTTGTGTCCTTTGTTTTGTAGTCTATTTTGTCTGTCTGATATAAGTATTGCTGCCATAGCCTTTTTTCCCCATTTGCATGGAATATCTTCTTTCATCCATTTACATTCAGTCTGTGTTTATCTTTTGTTCTAAGGTGGGTCTCTTAAAGACAGCATGCATATGGGTCTTGTTTTCTTATCCATTCAGCTACCCTATGTCTTTTGACATTTAAAGTAATAACTGATAGGTACCTATTTATTGCCATTTTATTCCTTACCAGAGGCCCGGTGCATGAAATTCATACACTCAGGAGTGGGGGGAAGTTCCTCAGCCCAGCCTACACCCTCTCACAGTCTGAGGCCCTCTCTCAGTCTGAGAGCCCTCGGGGGATGTCTGACTGCTTCGGAGACAGGAGAGGCTCCCACCACCGCCCCTTGCTCACCAGCCATGAGCCTGGCTTCTGGCTGAGCGGTGCTCCCCCTTTGGGAGTACACTGACCACCAGGGGACAGCTCCTGCATTGAGCATCTGCCCCCAATGGTCAGTGTGCATCATAGCAATCATTTGTTCTGCCATTCAGTCGATTTGCATATTAGGGTTTTATTATATAGGATGTATTTCATATTATCTATATTTTTCTCTCTCTCTCTCTCTCTCTCTCTCTCTCTCTCTCTCTCCCTTTTATTTCTTCTTAAAGAAGACCCTGTATCATTTCTTGTAATACTGGTTTGGTGGTAATTGAGGCTAAGCCATCAGTCAGACATCCTTAGCACTGCCGCAGAGGTGGGAGAGGCTCCCACCACTGCTGCCGCTGTGCTCACCAGCTGTGACCCCAGCTCAGGGCTTCTGGCTGAGCAGTGCTCACCCTGTGAGAGTGCACTGACCACCAGCGGGCAGCTCCTGCATTGAGCATCTTCCCCTAGTGGTCAGTGCATGTCATAGCTACTGATCAGATGGGCGGACACTTAGCCTTTTATATATAAATTGTTACACTTGATGTTGTCCCAGAGGTCCCTTAAACTCCCCCCCTTTTTTTTTCTGCTCTGCTTAGGTATTTTCTGTTATGTCCTCTAGCTGATTCAATCTTCTGTTTCATCTAACTTGCTGTTGACTTCCTCTAGTTTGTTCTTCATTTCAAATATTGAGTTCTTCATTTCTGACTGGTTCTCTTTTATGTCTTTTAATGTGCTTACTTTTTTAAGTTTAGGGACTCTCTTTTCAAGTTTTATTATTACTACTATTGATTTTTAGGTAGAGGGGAAGGGAGAGGGAAAGGGAAAAAGACACATTGATGTGAGAGCCAAACATCAACCGGCTGCCTCTGTTAGCCCCCTATCACGGATTGAACCTGCAACCCAGGCATGTGCTGACTGGGAATCAAACCAGCAATCTTTTAGTGCACAGACAATGCCCAACCAGCACAGACACACTGGCCAGGGCATGCTTACTATCTTTTTGTTTATGTTTTCACTAAGACCATCTATTTTTCCCTGAGGTCCAGCTTGTATAAGGGCCAGCTTCCTCCACCTCTGAGCAAGGGGGAGATCAGAGAAAGTTTCAAGGCACCCTGAGGTCTGCCTCCGCCTGTTGGCCACTCTGCCACTCCCTAAGGTTGCCTGGTCTTTCTCAAGAGCCTCCTATAGAAAGATGGTAAAGTGGGCACAAGCTGGCTGCAACCCACAGACTCTTCTGCAAGGCACAAGCTCGATAGGAAGGGGCAACCAGGTTGGGAGGACGAGGCTAATGGATCTGCTGCTTGAGGGCAGTGGGATCAGGCTCTCAATGTGGGGAAAGTGGTCCCTATTCCAGACCCATACCACTTAGTCTCTGACTAATCTCCACCCTGGCTCCCTCAGAAGGAGGACACTGAAGGTTCAGGTTGGATGCAGCCAGCCAGCCCCTCTGCATGAGCAAGCGCAGCAGGATGGGGCCTCCAGACATCAGAGGGACAGGTCAAATGAGTCTCCCATTAGGGGAATGGTGAGGAGATGAGTGGCCCTTCCCTGTGCCAGAGCCACATAACCCAGTGCCCATCTGAGTCCTGGACAAAAGCCTCTAGGGAGATGCGCTCCAAAGATCCCACCTCTGCACAGCACTCTGATCTCCTTGTGGGACTAAGCTCAGCAGGGCAGGGCCAGTGGTTGTCAGAAGGACAGGTCAAATGTGGGAATGGCATGGGCTGGGCTTGCAAAGCGGGTAAGAATGTCTCCCCACAGCTGGAACTCACAACCTAGCCCCGTCAGAGTCCTGGATGACAGCCTTCCAGGGAGATTCACTCCCAAGGTCCCAGCTCTGCACAGGACTTTGACCCCCATGCAGGACTGAGGGCAGGGCAGGGCCACCAGGAGTCGAAGGACAGGCCAAGTGAATCAACAGGTGGGGGTGTGGGTCATAGGCTGTGCACTTGAGATGGGGAAGAATGGTCTCTGTTCCAAAGCTGCACAGCTCAATTACTGTCTGAGGTCACTCAACCTCGCTGGGCCAGATTCTGTTTGGTCTTTCTAGTTTAATGCTCAGAAGACTCCAACACTCTTGAAGGATTTTATACATATTTATTATACCAGTGATGACTCAAGTTACAGAATTTCATTCTGAAGAGAAAAACTCCCTGGCTTCTGATAGAGGACACTGTCTTGAAAAAAAAGTGCCGTTCCCAACTTTTTCTCTGAAATAAGGTAAAGTTTCGCCAAGAGCTTCTTAGAAAAAGAGCATAACAAAGGTCTCTGTTGGGTGCAGCCGGCAGACCTTTCCGCAGGACTCAAGCTCGGCAGGGTGGTGTCATCAGTAGTTGGAGGACCGAGCTAGTACACTCCCCAGGTTGGTGCTGTAAGAATAGGAACACTCGACCCTGGGAAGATGGCATCCAGGTTTCTAGCAGACTCCCTTCTCACAAGAAGACTAAATCCCACTGATTTTCACCACCAGATACTATGTGGGGCTCCTCTTCCCGCCTCTGGTGCTCTGGGTTGAGAATCCCAATGTGGGGTTGAGACCCCATGCTCTTCAGGGGAGACTTTTGCAGCCAAGATATCTGTCTGGATTCTCAGCTGGGGCACATGGGTGGGTGGGGGCCAGCCCTTTCTGTGTCTCTGCCCTTCTTATCAATCTCTTATGTGGCTTCTTCTGTAAACCTTTGGTTATGATACTTCTGTTCAGTTAGCCTTCAGTTGGTTATTCAGGTTGACTGCTCTACAATTTAGCTACAAATCCCGTTTGGCACCAGGAGACGGTAAATGTAGCTTCCACCTTTCACAACCATATTGGAACTCTGCATTTCATGTTTTCAACATCAACTTTACTTGAAAAAATTTAACTGTGAAAATAGAAACTGCTTTTTTTAAAAAACTGAGATTGAATTTTAAAATAATAATAAAATCAATCAAAATGTTCCCTCACAGGGTTGAGGATAAAAGAAGAGTGTGTATATAAGAATTCTAAGAAAATTCCAAAGTTGGTATCTGTTTTGTTTTAGAGAAAAGAAAGGAATACTGTCACCCTCCTTTCCCTGAAGAAATTGATTGATAGAGAATTTTCCCAGCATTTTTTTGAGAGGTCACTCAACCTCGCTGGGCCAGATTCTGTTTGGTCTTTCTAGTTTAATGCTCAGAAGACTCCAACACTCTTGAAGGATTTTATACATATTTATTATACCAGTGATGACTCAAGTTACAGAATTTCATTCTGAAGAGAAAAACTCCCTGGCTTCTGATACAGGACACTGTCTTGAAAAAAAAGTGCCGTTCCCAACTTTTTCTCTGAAATAAGGTAAAGTTTCACTACCAGCTCAAGCGAGGCACTAACTGCCGGGAGCTTTGGAGCTGGCGACGGGAACAATCAGGTGTAACAGCTCCTTCTGGGGAAACGCAGGGGAAATACAATGAAGTGATTGGTACAGTAGCAGCCTAAAACTGCGTTTTCAGGCTCGGGTCTGCCCTCTAGTGGCTTCAGGTGCTAGCTACTCTTCAAAAACTTCCCCTTCAGCGCTGATTTCCCTCCCACCTTGAGTTCCAAATAACCAAATAAGTAACTAGGAAGACAGAGAAATGAGAAACGGTTCAGGTGGCACATGTTGCTGAGATGGTAAAAGATCGAGCTTCCATTTCTTTGAATATCTCTCCTCTGTTTCCCTAGAAATTAGAAGAATAAGTCTAATATGCAAAGCAAAAAAAAATGCATTTAAATTAAAGGATTGACTCTCATTCTATGATTTTTTATTCTGCCAAATTTTGGGGGCTTTATGAAATGATAATGATATTAAATGGTATTGTCTAAATGTCTCATGTCATCTCCCAAATATTTTGGACATTTTTACTATTTTTTTCATCTCTACTTCTAAGACCATCACTATTCTAACCCAGCATGGCAACCTTTCACATCAATAATCACAGAATTATTTTCAGCTGGAATGGATGTCCAAGCTCATCAGATCCCAGGCAAATAAGGTATTCTCTTTTCTGCAGCTACAGAGTTGAGACCTACGCAGGGTAAGTGACTTGTCCATTGTAATGGAATAATTGCACATAACAGGACGTCAGTAGGCTATGTTGAAAAGAATGAAGGTCTTGAAGGTCTTGGGTGACACACCATTGAGGCAGCAGGAGAGGGGGCCTGGACCCCAGATTTTCTGCCACCTGATGCAGTGTGCTTTTCACCACACCAAGATCACGAGATTTATTTTTAAGACATATGCAGTCTGCTTGATTGAAAAACTGCTAGGTTTTCATAACAGAAAGGTGTTTGACTAGAGCCTGGAATAGCAGGAATCCCACAGAGAGAAGCAATGTTTGTCATAGAGTCTCTTTAGAGAGTATTAAGCTGCACTAGGGCAGTAGGTGGGGGAGGGTCCCCTCTTCTTGCTGTTAAATGATTGAGACTGGGGCTTGAGGGAGGAATTACTGAGTAGGTGAGGAGTGGAAGGCTTCATGTACTGCACAGAGAAAATGGGGAAATAAAGGCCTATGAGAAACTGGCCCATCAAGATTGAGGGAGCAGGAGAGGGGGCCTTAAAAACTAGCTGAGGAGTCAAACACGATGGCTCCCAATAAGCAGGTGCCTGCATTCAGGGAAGAACCAATAAATAACTCTCCAAGCAATGTGTCAAAATGTTCTGTAAATTTAAACTTCCATAAATTCTGTTTTACAGCTCCAAAAAAACTGTTTTCAGAAATATATTTAATGATGGTGAGGACATAAAGAAATTGGAACCCTCATGCATTGCAGATGGAAATGTAAAATGATGCAGTCCCTATGGAAATCAACTTAGCAATTCCCAAAAAATTAAAAATAGTATTACTATATAATCCATCTAAATAATTTTCATGTGTTCCTTGTGGATTAAAATAATCATATTTTAAAGGATTCTATTTTCAACTGGTTGTATTTAAATCATTACCAGCCTTTAGTAATTTTATGCCTCTCCCTGCAATTCACTTTATTACCTGCAATTATCATTGTGCAAATAATTAGGATGAATGTGAATAACAGAATTTCTTGATTCCATGTCCTGTAGGTGTATTGCCATGGTTAATAATATTTGCCTATTCCACGATAGTACAGAGAAAGACGTTAGAATTGTTTTTTTACTAAGCATTAAGGTCTTTGGAAATGAATGTGTCATTATATTCCTTATTTCACTGATTTTAGATGCACATTTTTAAAATTTTAATATTACTGACATTGGGATGCCTTTTACAGCCACTGAGGCCAGGTGGCCTTCATAATGTAGCTGCTATTGTCTGCGCTTGTATATCAAAAAGTGCTCACTGGGTGTCAGAGATGTGGAGGAAATCCCGGAGCCACAGTGGAGGACTCTTTTAAGAACATTCTTGATCAAAAACCATGGGCACTAATGACACAATGTCAAGAATGATTCCAAAGAGTTGGATTCTGAATATGAAAAAAAAATTTAGAAATGCTTAACCAATTCATTGCAATTCTGTTTTCCTTTTCATGTTGTACAAAGATGGTATAAAAAATGTATTTGATAAATAAGTTATTAAAAGCTCTTCAATTAATATAAAATAAAAATTCAAGTAATAAGAAAGCATTTTGTCATGGTTTGACAGCACTTTTTTCTTTCTCCATAGAACATAAAATAATAATGTGTCATATATTCAGTGTCTTAGATTTTATCAAATTTGGTAATCATTTCCTATAAAAATCTTATATATTTGCATTATTTTAGAAAATTATCCATATCTCCAAATATTAACACTAGTATACCTTCTTATTTAAAAGAAAGTTCATTTTAATTCAACAAAATTTACTTCTTCCAAAAAATGTTTACTGATAATCTGCACACAAAAACATTATATTAGGTACAATGTGGAATATCAAAATAAATAAGCTAGCCCCTGTCCTAAAAGAATTTACAATCTAGTGGGTAAATGGTTGCTTCCTCTCTGGTGTGTTTCATTCATTTATTAAAAAATTATTTGCTGAGCAATCTCTATATGTCAGGTCCTACTCCAGTGGCTGGAAATACAACCATTTATTATAGTAAACAAAATGAAATTATCTACCCTCATGGAATTTACATACTACAAGGAAAACATTCAATAAAAAGGTTAAACAAATAAATGGACATTGTGTTAGATAATATAAGGACTTAAGTAAAGACTGGGAAATGTTGGTAGAGGTTGAAATTTTTGGTAAGTGTCTAGAAAACCCTCCTTGAAATTAGTGTGAAAGAAGTAGGAATCTAAAGTTGAGAAGATCTGGCATCCAGATAAAGATGAGATGAGCACCCAGGCAGAGTGCACAGCAGGAGCGTTTGAGGAATAGGGAAGACAGTCTGACTGGAGTGGAGAAAACAAAGCAAAGAGTAGTTAGTGACAGAATCAGAAAAAGTAGGAGGGGCCAGATCTTATGGAGCCTGTCAGTCAGAATAAGGACTTCTGCTTTTCTTCAGAGTGAGGTGAGAAGGGAGGTGCGATGTTTGAGCAGAAAAGTGAAGGCTATGAGTTTCATTTTTCATGGGGACATTTTGACTTGAGAGGAGACTGAAAAAGGAAGAGGGGAGCAGGAAAGCCAGTCATGCTGCTGTGGAAAGAACCAGGTGCGAGGTGAGGGTGTCGGATTGGAGTGGTAGAATAAGGATGGTGGGAAGTAGTGGGATTTTGAATATACTTCGATGGTGGCACTCACAGGATTTATTGATGGATCAGAGGTAGGAGGTTAGATAAAGAGAGGAGTCACAGAGAGTGCCATGGTCTTTGGTCTGAGCAAAGGGAATAAAATTGTCATAACAAGATGAGGAAGAATCTAGGAGCTAAGGTCAAGAACTCAATTTGGGGTGTGTTAAGCTGGTGCTAAGAAAGTCAATTCCAGCAATGTATGGAATTGGCCTAAAGTGATAGTGAAATGAGAAATATACCTGCACAGCACTGGCCCTGCTGAAGACCGGGTATATACTGATTGCCTTGTAACCGTGGAGTTTCTGGGCAGTTTGTACTGGCCTGTCAGAACCGTGCCTTGATACTGGTGAGGTTGATAGTGTGGGTCTAGTCTCAGTGAGACCCCCAGAAGGCTATGCCATTGGCCTGATTACATAACAGCAATATGCCTGTAGATGAGGCCTATGCGACATAAGAATCCCTAACTAAGACTCCATTTGGGGCTTCCTAATTGTGAAGCGTTTCAGGCACACATCAATGGTCCCTGATCTGAGAAAGAAAGCATAGTCAACATCGCTCCTACAAAGGGAGCTTGCACCTGGCCTCTCTTGCTGTGAGACAGCCTTTGGTTGTGACACATGCCCCTACTTTAACACTACTGCTATAGTGTAGCATTTTCCTGCAATAAATTGTAGATGTGTCAACATTGTCATTTTAGGTCCTATGAGTTTTCTTTAGTAGTTGAACTCTGCTTATCTGTCAGCATTAATGCAAATGCCTATTAGACAGTATGGTAGGTTGATTACAAAATGGACTTTACAGCTCCTCCATCAAAGATGAAGTCTATTTCTCCACCTTTGGAATTGGCCTTGTGACTGTCTTTTGCCAATAGGATGTGACGATGTGTTCCAGTTCTGGGTCCAGGTCTCAAAAGGTCTGCTTCCCATTCCCCTCTCTCTGTTGCATCTCCGCATTTGCCATGGGAACATGCCGGGCTGGCCTGCTGGAGAATGAGACGCGATGCAGAGTGGAGTCGGCTCAGTTATTCCCAACTGACAACCCAGACATTTGAGATCACCAGCAAAGATCAATCAGCCAAGCCCCCTAGCTAACCCACAGCCAACAATATGAAAAAAAAAAAAAAAAGCACAACAGGGCTTCACAAAGCCCAGTTCAAACCAGCGGAACCACTCAGCTGACCTGTGGACTGTGAGCAAATACAACAGCTTGTTATTGTGTCTACTGAGGTTTTGTGGGATGTTGCACAGCATTATTGTGACAATTGATAACTGATACAGATTTTCAAGTACAAATGTCAAGTAGGCAGTTGGATATATGGACCTAAAAATTCAAGGGACAAGTCCAAGCTGGAGAAGACTTTGAGAGCCATCAGCATTGTAGTGGACATGGCCAGGCGCTCCACCAGATTCGCTTGAATGCCTTCTTATCTTCCCAGAGCCTCACTCATCATTGTGATGCACTTCTGCTTCTAACATTCAGCACTTGAGTAATTTCTTCAGAAAATAGCCCCAGGGCCATTAGAAATACTTTTCCTTACAGACCTAGAAATGGCAGGGCAACCCTTGAGCAGTAACTGACATGTGTGCAGAATTGGGGGTTGGGAGATGAATGTATGAGAGCCCAGCTCCCTTGTCTCAGGAAAACTGAGGCATAACTGAAATCCCAGAGTTTCCTTACACCCAGGATCAGAACAAAAATACCCTCCACAAGACTGCCTGAGGTTGCACCTTTGCCCAGCTTCGTCTCCTATCTGTTTTGTGTCCCCTTTTCCCTCACTAGTCTGTTTTGGGAGTACTTCCTCAATGAAAAATTGCACACAAATCCTCATCTCTGAGGGTCTGATTCTGGGGCACCCAAGCTGAGATAAACACATAAATTATATTTGAAGCCATGAATCTAGATGAACTATAAGTCGTCAAGAGATTGGATATTTGTAGTTTCTCCCTGTATTTAATGTTTTCAGAGATCTTGGTATTTTGTGGGGCTTGTTTTTTGTTTGTTTGGATGGTTTTGGAACGAAGGCAATTCAGATTCAGCTGGAATAGGATTTCCTAACTAGGCCATCATCCCTCAATACATAAATATTGGCTTCTAATGCAAGTATAAAAATTAATAGAAGAATATGAGTGTATGTTTGTGTTGAAGTGGGTGTGCAGGGAAAGAATAAAGGAGTCCTTTGTGTGTTGTTGGCCATCAGGCAAGGTGAGGAGCGGTCTCAATAGAATAGACTCGAGAATATACTCTGGGTTCTGGAATGTTTTAACCATTATTTAAGAGTAATAAGTCAAGCTCCTAAAAAGAAAAGTAACCATAAATGTATATCGCTATTCATTCAAAAATATGTAGTCCAGGTCATTGGCTATATGCCTGGCACTGTGCTGGGCACTGGGAATATATTGTGAACCAGCAGGCATAAGTCTGTCCTCACTGCACTGAAAGTTTGAAGGTGGCAAAAGAGAGGTAGATCTTATATAATAAAGACCTAATATGCAAATGGTCATCACGCCCTCACGCTGTAACAGCTCAGACACTCAACACAGGGGAGGACTGGGGACCAGCCAGGAACAAATGAGTTTGCGAGAGAGAAATAGGGACCAGCCAGGCACAAATGAGCTCGTGAGAGAGGAATGGGGACCAGCCAGGCTGCAGCCTGGGAGAGGGAAAAGCCACCTACCCCATGGTCCCAGGTGCCAGCAGCTGGGGTTGTGCCTGAAGCCCAGGAGAGAGACAAGCCATATGCCCCACAGTCCCGGGCACCAGCAGCTGTGCCTGTGGCCTGGGAGAGGGATAAGCCACATGCCCCACAGTCCCAGGAGCCAGTGCCTGTAGCTGTGGCCCAGTGAAGCCACCTGCCCATGGTCCCCTGTGGCTGAGTCTGGCCCGGGTGAAGCTGGCCCGGGTTCTGGGTGCCTGTGACCGGCCGGAAGAGGGAATCTTGGGTCCGAGGTGTGGGGCGAGGCAGAGGCAGTTAGGGGCAATCAGACCAGCAGGGGAGCAATTATGGACAATCAGGCCAGTAGGGGAGCAGTTAGGGGCAATCAGGCAGGCAGGCAGAGGGATTAGAGGCGGTCAGGCAGGCAGACAGGCAAGCGGTTAGGAGCCAGCAGTACCAGATTGTGAGAGGCAGTCAGACATCCTCCAAGGGGTCCTGGATTGGAGAGGGTGCAAGCTGGGCTGAGGAACACCCCCCCGACACACACATGAGCATGAATTTTGTGCACTGGGCCTCTAGTATTAAATAACTGTGTAAGTGTATTTAATTACCATTATTGTGTTAAAAGGAAAAAGTACAAGGCATTATTAGAGTGAATAACTGGGGGCTGGGCTAACAAGAAAGGCTTCTCTGAAGAAGTGACCCTCAAGCCAGGTCTGAAGGAGGACAAGAGTAAAACAGACACAGAGGATGTGTATGGTGAGTTTGGGGCCATGAAAGAAGGTGTTTCCTCAAACTTAAGCCCTAAATGATGTCAAAGTCGAGCTCTGGCCACAAGAATCCTGCCAGCAAGACTGTGTGTTATTTGCCCTCCTGGGCCTTTCTTTCTGAATGTGGACTTTGTCCTAGCCTGAAATTCCCCCATCTGGAGGCCATCTGCTCATCTCTCAAGATTCAGTTAATGCCAGTTCCTCTTTGAAGCTTTTGCTGACTCTAGGAAATGTTAGACATTCCCTCTTCCGTGTGCCTTGTGCATTCTTGGCTCATGTAGGTACTTGTTAAATATTCATTGGATTTTTAGTGCATAAATATAACAGCACATTATTCAGTAACTTTTTTTAATGTATTTAACCCATCTCCAGAGTCTGAGCTCCCTGGAAACAGAGGCTGTCTTGCTCATCCTTCTGATGCTTGATTGTGACCCTTTAAAAATGTTTGTTGAATGAATCCATGAGGTTAAGGGATTGGGACTGATCGTAGAAGGCCTGAAATTTCATTTGAAGGAGTTTGGACTTCATTGTGTAGGACATGGGAGCCATTAAAAGTGTCTAAGCAAAAGAATGACCTGTTTAGAGCTGTGCTTTATGGAGATAACTGTTAGCAGAGGACACAATAGGCAAAAGTGGGGACAGCCTGGAGTCAGGTAGGCCAGGTAGGAATTACCTAGATCAGTGGTGGTAGAAAGAGACATGAGGGAGGCGATGCTAGGAAGGGAGAGAAGGCCGCATTCAGACCTGAGAACTGATTCCTGTGGGAGATTCATGCTAGGGCACTTGCCACCAGAGGCTGCAGTTTGCATAAACTCTCTATAATGTTTCCTAAGAATTCTCCAGAGGCATAAGTTCAGTAATTAAAAAATAGTTACATTCTCCAGAGAATAGCTGGGTGCCCTAGGTAATTTCTCCAGTTTTGATTTAATAAAAGGGTGAGATAGCTAACACAAAAATTCCTTTTTGGTTAATGCCCACTAGTTTCAAACTAAATAACCACTTTAATAAAACCCCAACAATATCAATAATCTAAGTAACTTCTAGAAGCTTCACAATATTGGCTGCTAGATTCTGGCTTCCCACTGATAACTAGAGTTAAAATTTCATTTTTATTGCTACATTCCCCTGTAGCTTTATTACTAATATGGTACACAATGCTGTGGGTTTATTTGTTTATTAAAAGTAAATAAAATTAAAAGAAAAGGGAGCATACAAAATAATTTGCAGTGTGTTATAAAGTTTATACCAGAAGTGAGGAAATAAAAAATTTAAGATTTTCATGACACATGAATGTTAATTTATCTGCCCTGCATATGTTTTAAAAGATGTTTCATATTTAATCCTGAAACCAAACTAATCATCTGTAATGTGGGTGGATTAGCATTAGCATAACTTATTTTTTGATTTTTAATTTCATAAGCAGTATTTATAATATTTATGAGCAACTATTCGGTGTACTCCTAAACATTTGTGAGAGCCCATTGTACGATAGGAACTGTGTCTTAAATCTTTTTTATCTAAAGCTTTAATCTTTGCAAAACTCCTGCAAGCTGTATTATTATCTCTATTTTACAGTTGCAAAAAACAGCCTCAAAGAGGCTCCATGGCTTGCCTGAGGCCACACAGCTCATGGATGATGACACTTGGGGATTAAAATCTGCTTGGCTCCAAGGCTGCCACCACACAGAGTCTCTGAGATTGAACCACAGCAGGTCTGCTCCAACATAGCAACACAACTCAGAGAAAATGTTGAAAATCTCCCCTGAAATAGGCAAGTAGAAGTAAAGCTGTCTTTCATGCTGCCCTGTGAGCAAAGCAGAGAACAAGTCTCAGTAACCTTAACAATTTCAATGAGCAAAAGAAATTGATTCCCAACAGCAAACTGTATAACACCACAAAGCACATATTTGAAAATCATGTCCACTAATATAACTGTTTTTTCAGAAGGTCATGGCCCTGTGTCAAATGTCACCAGACAATATGACTGTAACAATATTGCAGGCTTCAGTGAACTATTTCATAAGAAATCTCACACTTTATAAACACTTCCCCCCTGTAAATATTGATGAATATTTTTTATTGTGTGAAACAATTCTCCAAAGCATTTGAAGGTAATTGATTGCTTATTAATATTTACAACAACCCTACGAGCGGTTTGGAGCTGGATGTGGCCATTTATATTTTCTTCCCTGTGATGGCTGATGTCTAGAAAAGTCAGAAAGTCCCAACTGGACCCAACTGGTCTCCAGCTCCAAGTCCAGTGTCTTTTATGCTTTTGAAGGTGAACATTTAGCAGTAATTCCAAGAAAATAATAAGCATAGTTTCTTTTTTAAGACTGCAGAATAGAATTGCTCCCCTAATCTTCCAAAGTTATGTGCTCTGATCCCCCGATGTATGCATTGGTGCCAGACACACAAAGTCACCCCTTGTACCATCTGAGCCCCACAACATTGTCTGCAGTCAGTTCATTACCTCCATTCCACAGGCAGGGAAACAGAATCTCAGAGACATTAAGGAAATTGCCCAAAGTTACTCACCTGCAAATTATAGATCCAGGGTTCAAATTATAGATCCAAGCAAAGCCCATGCTTGTCCTACCCCCCTTGAACTACCTCTCTTACTTAAAAAAAAAAAAAAAAAAAGAAATTACTGACATCGGTCAGAAAATTTTAGAGACAGACATGAGAAAACAGGGAATAGTTAAAATTCACAGATAACTGCCAATTCTCATTTTGGCATTTCTGCCAGATCTTTAATTAGAAAAGCAGTACAGTTACGTGGTCAAATTGGCTGGTTTGCAATTCCCTGCTTCCCCCTGGCTACGCTCTGTTGGAGTGAAAACCGCCAAAAGGTGACTGTGACAACACACCAGACAATACGTTTCTGTGTAATCAGGATTTGCTTTTATATATGTGCTCCATTTAAAGAGTCACAATTTTATGTTTTAATAGGAAATTCATAATATCGCTAAGAAGCAACATCAATACACACACACACACACACACACACACACAATATTTTGTCTTGAAAGCTCAAGATGAATGTTTCGAATCATGATAGCAGGCTAAGATCTCTCATTTCTTTCCCCAAAGCATACCTGCATTATGACACAAAGGTGCCAATAATGTGGAATGATTTTGTTTCTTTTGAAAGGGAGATACAGGTGGAGATGATCAGGAAAGGTTAGCAAGCAACTGCCAGCATCCGAAAGAGAAAGAAAGAATCAGAACACAATCTCTTTTTCTTGTCAAGTATTTTTATCTGGTTTTATAATAAACAGAAACATCTTTTATTTTTAAAAGGTATCTTTCCAAGACAGCCTTAGAACGTTGTCTTTGTAGAGTCCATCAAGTCAGTTGCTTTAAAATGCAATTGATCATGATAGAACTGAATATGATAACATACAACCAAGTTTTACGAAATTACATTATCTGACATTCATATGCACTGTTTTTTAAAACCTGCTTTTAGAAACTGTTAGAAAATTCAGGGTATGGAATCTTAAGAAAATATATTGAAATATAGGTTGTTTCTGATTTTTAAGCTATCTAACTCACAAATAAAACTCATATAAACATATTCACCGCCACCTCCTTCCCACTCATACCCACTCAGGATCCCCAGCGACACCGCCATGATGTGAGAGATAGTGGGTTCAGGCGCAGAATAAAGGACAGTATTATGAAAAGAAGTTACAATGTTGGGGAGCTGACTCCAGAACGGTGAGTTGGAAAATCATGGGCTTTGGAATCAGTGGGACTGGATTTAAATATCAGCTTTATTGCTTACTAACATACGACCTTTAACAAGTTATTTAACCTCTCTGAGCCTCGTTTCTGACTCTATAATTAAAGGACAATAATACATGCCTCATGAAATTACTGAAAGGATTAAATAAGATGATACACATGTGACCCTAAGTGAAGCCATAACCCACATGGTCCAGCTCCAGCGGAGTGCCACCGTTAAAGAAGCACAGCATTGACGAGCTAACAATCATGGAACAGCTATTCCAATTTTATGTAAGTTTCTCACCATTAAAGAGAATGCAGTCATAACCAACTGCAATATTTCTCACAGCTGCTTGTTTCTTCTATCGAATTCACTTGTATCCCCTGGAGTTCCTCAGTTACCTACAACCACAGATTTCCCTGCCACTCCCACCTCACCGCCCCTGCTATCCATTTCACCACTTTCCTTTGTCTTTATTACAAATTTGACTTAATTTCTTTTGAAAAGTCCCTTCTCTTCAACTTTAGTCTCTCCAATTCTATGTTTCTTTCGTCATTCTGCCTAACAAGAATAGAGGAACCTTTCTGAGAAAAAAAGACGAATGGCTTGTTTTGGAAGGTAAAGATTGGCAGATAAGGAGATTTAAATTAAACTGGAAATTACAGGCTTTTACTGTGGTGGAAAATCTGACAAAATTCTACATTGATAATTTTCACCCCAAGATATATGTAAAGAAAATAGCACAGGGTCTGGCACAAAGTAAAATCTCAGTATTTGTTAACCCCTCTTTCATTCAGCATCTGTTCTAGATATCTATTGTTTTAATAACAAACTAGCCCGAATTAAGCAACTTAAATGAACAATGAGTATTATCTCTCATGGTTCTATGGTTTATTGAGCTCACTTGGCCAGTTCTTACCTGGGGTCTCTCAGGTGATTGCAGTCAGATGGCACCTGGGCCTGGAGTCATCTGAAAGCTCAACTGGACAGATCAGTGTCTCAGCTGGGATGAGTGGAAGAGTTGGAGACTGGCCAGGTACTTTCTGTCTCTCTCTCTCTCTCTCTTTCTCTTCCCCCTCACCCCATATTCTCTCTTTATGTAATTGATTTTGGTTTCTTCTCAGAATGGCTGTCTCAGGGTGGTTAGACTTCTTACATTGTATCTGGCTTCCTCAGAGTAAGTATTCCAAGAGACCCAGATAGAAGCTACAAGGCTCCTTATGAAGTAGCCTGAGAATTTACAAAGGCATCACTTTTGCAAGTTAAAAGCAAGTTACAGGACCAGAGAAGACTCAAGGGAAGGAAACTGCATACTCAAGAGCATGAAAACCAGGATGTATAGTTGATTGGGGAGCCATCTTTGGAGACCACCTATCATATAGGCCATTCATCATATCCAAAACCCTTTCCTCCCCATTTTGGAAATTTAGATGTGTTTTGTTATACTTCACAGTTAATTTTTCTGAAGAATAGAGAACTTGGGTCAGATCAGCAGCTTCCTGCATTAACCCAACAAAATTCATTATAAAAATATCTAGTCCCTTCCCTGTTGGAGAAGCAGTGGAACCCTAAAATCAGATGGCTTGAGTTTGACTCTTGACTCCACCCTATAATATCTCTTAAAGCTTCAGCTACTTTTGTATCCCAACATTTCCAGCCTGAAACTGCAACAAGACACTGGTGATGAAACATCTTAGGCTCATCCAGGAATGATAGGCAGTTGACAATGGTTTCAAAAAGTACAGGTAATATAATTTGTAATGTGAATATAGGGAATAAAAGTCAGGTTACTGGCAAGCATGTTTAAGGATAGAAGCTAATGAAATTTGTACTTATTTGGATTTGTGACATCTCCAAACCATTTTTGTCTTGACTTCATTGGGAAATGATGCAAAACAGCACCCTACCTGGCCTAAACTTTTTTAGTCCATTTTATTATATTCAACCAATGGCAAATTCATTTGGATGAACAAGTAGAACCAAAGCTTTGCAGACAGATGCAACAAAATCTGGTAGGTAATTCTTGGAAGCACAGCTGACTAGAAGTGAATGAAATGTGGGGGGACTGGTTTCTAAGATGGGTTTGAGGAGCTACATCCTCACCATTCACTGGAAGAAGGCAAATAAGGATCCACTGATCTTTCAACAAATCTTTAGAAATCAAACAACAGAAACACCAAAAGGGCCCAAAGTCTTCATACGTTTGGCCATGAGGTTGGGATATTAAAATAAAGTTGGGATAGGAGTGAGGTACCTCAATGGAATAACAAGTATGTCATCCTTTTGAGATGTTGTCCCCAAATTCATAGTACAGATAGACCAAGGGAGTGAGTTGAGAGCTCTATCAGTAGGTTCTGTATTGGCAATAGAAACCAACTCTGGCCAACTTGTACAAAAAGGAATTATTTTGGAAGAATATACTACTAGCATGTCAGGGTTGGGGAATGTCTAGCTTGCAGCCCATATAAGGCCCAAGAAATCCTTTGGGCTGGCTCTGCAAAGGCATAAGGGGTGAGCTAATTAAATGTTTGACCAAATATAGCAGGCTAATTTTTAAGTTGATAATTGTGTAAGGGACTAGATGTTTTCATAATTAATTTTGTTGGATTAATGTAGGAAGCTGCTGATCTGACCCAAGTTCTCTATTCTTGTTATGGAATTATGTTATAAATATCCAAAATGGCCCTTGGCAGAAAAAAAGGTTCCCCACCCCTGATATATGGCATAGAAGGATAGAAGAGGAGGGTAGGTAAAAAACAAAAAAAAACATACAGGCTTAGGCATCTCCAGAAGATCTCAGGAGCAGGAGCTACTAAGGTGATTCCTGGACAAGAAAGAATGAGCCATCACAACCATTTTCAGTCTTTGCATCACTAAGTTCAAGGAGAAAGACAGCAATTAGTCTAGCAAGGGTAGTTTTCCCAGCCATTGGCTTAAAAAAAAAGAAAAAGAAAAAAGGATGATCACCACAATTCAAATCCCATTTGAATCATTTCTAATGGGAGAGGGGTAATTCCTGAAGATGTGTGCCTTTGTCCAAAGGAAGTTCAAGGGTGGTGAACTGCCCAAAGCAACATATATCTATTACAAAAGTCAGTAATAGATACTATGCAATAGCAATAATGCCAGTAGTGAAATGAAGGGTCCTGCCTCAGC
>NW_006295180.1:493639-504763 GCF_000327345.1 Myotis davidii
GTAGTGTGTGGCTGCATTGCCAGATAAGCCAGAAATGGCTTATTTTGCCTTAAGAAGCTAAGAGGCAGTTGAGAAAGAGGGATAATTACCATCTGAGACAATCCTAAAAAAAAATAATAGCTCTGTTATTATTGTGTGCCCCATTTAATCCTCCAAACTCCTATAGCCAAGCGACATCCCAAACACAGAAGCATCCTTTTTCAAAGATCCAAGCACTTATGGAAAGGAAAGGGCTACTAGAAAATCAAACAGAACTAATTAGCTTGAACTAATTAGTTCTGTTTGCCATCCTGTTAATTTCATTGAGGGATTGGGGGTTGGAGGAAAGAGGTGGGGTTAGGTGACTTGGGTGCTCTAGAGAAGTAGGCACTGCCCAGGTGAAGTGCAAGAGCTTAGGGCAAATGGAGGTTCATGTGCTTGAAGAAATGGAGGCCTGCCGTGGGGAAAGGCAATTAGGGCAGCCTTGGACCCTGGAAGCGGGTAGAGCACTTTTTCCTTTTCATCTGCACAGCGAACTTACATGGTCCGCCAATCTGGACCTAGAACTCAGACTCCTATTGTCATTCAGCCACATTAGAGGTCAAACTGGTTTCCGCCCACAGAAAATGCCTTGCAACCAAATCCCCATTTATAACCTTGTGGTTGGGGGGAAATGCATCTTGGGTTTCTAAACACTGGCTTATAAACTTTTGGAGCATGGCTTTCTCATAGCTTAGGCACTGTCTATAATGTATCATTTAGACTCTGTGATTTTGTTGGTAGGGTTTATTCTGAGCCATCTGGCCTGGGGAGTTCCATCATCAAGCAAACATTCATCCCTCACCCATGTAATTTGGTTAAGCTTTTAATGGTGCACAATGGCTTTTATCATGTCTGCCTTGCATCTTTATTTAGTCTGGCTGATTAACTGGCTCAAATCCTGTGCCTATGTAGAGTACAGATAAACAAAGGTTTAACAAACTCATGGGTACCTTACACTCTCCCCAGGACAATGAGAGAGTGGGAGCTTCTCTGAGGTACCTGTCAGGGTGCTTGCTGTCTGCTGTGAAGCACACCCAGGTGGTGGTTACCCAGAGGCTAAGCAGGGGGGCAGTGGGGAAGGAGTCAGATTATCCAGATCAGGACACTGCAGGGGGCAGGAGGCAGTGGTGGGTGGGAAACTACAGGGCCCTCTGCAGAGGATTATATCTGTGCCCAGTTGAGTAAGATGTCTTTCCCCTTTCCCTTAGTCTGTCCTCCCATTCCCTGCCCTACCCAGGGAGAACCTAAAACCAGAAGAGGGAAGAACAAAAGTGCAAGCACAGACCAGTCCTCTTTGATCCTCTTCTCTTTGGAGGGTCCAACCAGCCTTGGCCAGGCCAGCACCTTTGGAGGGAAGGAGTGGAGGATGGAACTTTAAGCTGGACTGGATGGAGTGTGTGTGTGTGTGTGTGTGTGTGTGTGTGTGTATTGAACATCTCAAGAAAGCCATACCCATGACAATTTTACAATGTAAAAACAACAATAACAACAACTGCATGTCTTTTGCAGTTAACTTGTTGCTTTCTATTAATTTAGAAAAACTATAAAAGTTAAGAATATAGCCTGATGGTGTTTTGATCTTAAATCATCAAAATGTGCTAATTATGAAGTTTTTTAAAAAAAAAAAAAAAAACAGTCAGAAAAGCTCTGGATGGTGTGGCTTAGTTGTCTAGGCATCATCTCTCCTGCACTGAAAGGTTCCCGGTTTGATTCCTGGTCAGGGGATATGCCCAGGGGGCAGGCTCAAACCCCAGTGTTGGGGAGGGAGGAGAAGGGCGCAAAGAAGGCAGCTAGCTGATTGACGATTCTCACATCGATGTTCTCTCTCCCTCTCTCTCAAAAAAAAAATCAATAAAAAATCTTTTAAAAGAAACAGAAAAATCAGATTGCTGTTGGAAATTAAGCCAAATAATACTACAGTTTTGCAGATTGAGAATTTTAAAATGTTCAATTATGACTTTAATCTTCCTGTACTTCAGTTTTCTGTATCAGCAAACACAGTAGATTTTGCAAATAAAGTCAAAATGAAGAGCTCTTTTTGGCAGCTGGTATCTATGCACCCAATGTACAGCAGCAATATTCTCAACAGTGAAATGGGAGAGTTGCATTAATCTCTACATGTTATTCTAGCTCCGAACTCCAAAAAATGTAATGCCAGCAAAAAAACATGAGATTTTCACAAATGGCAAACCCCAGGCTGAGAGCAAATGTACCATGGGGTCATCTTGTATTACAGTGACTTAGACCACGAGAAACTAGTTCAGGTTGCATGTCGTTTAATGATGCATTGGCTACCGAAAGTGGAGTTCTCCAGGGTCATTTATGTGTCAAGTGAATATATAAGCTAAAATCACAACCAAGAACTATGCCCTGAACACATACCATCTGGAAATAAATAACATAATTTTACCGCTGGGCGAAAGAAAACATAGAACTAAAAGACCAATAGGTAGCAATAAACTAAGTACTCCAGACCCCCTTGACCCCATTAAGTCTAAATTATAAGACCTACTGAATGCCATTGCAAAACATTCCACCTCCTTCCTCCTCAGTTTCTCTAAATAATCTGTTTGTGAATGTGTGTGTGTGTGTGTGTGTACTTTAAGAATGCTAGAAATTGAAGTTTTATGAAAAATGAACAAAAGACTTTGGCATGCTATTTTAATTGCTGGGACTTGAGATTTTATTTCAATAGCATAAACCATTGTAGTTTTAGCATTCCTACTAAAAGTTTGTAAGGCACTATACACTGGGTTTATTGGCAGGAAGCCTATAATTGATAGTTTTAGTTTTCAAATAAATTTGTATAAGGTCAAATTTCCAAAGAAAAAATGGCCAATTTTCCAAAACATTTGAAAGGGTGAAGAGTGCCCCATTGAGATTTTTCTATTTAGTATTTATTAACGTGGGTTAATTCTGGTTGGGAAGAGCGATGATCTATGTAGACACAGCCCCCTACAGGGTGGATGTGAAGGCAGAACACAAGTAGGACAAGGAGAATTTGCTGGCATTGAACAGCAGGGATTTCTGATGATTGAAACCACAGCTGACATTGATCCTCACTTCTGCTCCCATTTCAGCCCCTAACTATTTTTAGGGCAAAGAACTTGAGACTTGACATCTGAAGTTAAGTTTAGTGATCGATATAAAATGGAGAGTTAATGGAAACTCTCTTCCTACTCAAAATACATAATCAGATTTGGATAAAATACACTTGCCTCAAATGCAAAAAGAATATGAAGAAATGACAGTGAGGAGAGAAAAGAGGACCAGTTTGCTGGCTGGGTCTGATCCTTGGCTGAATTCCATCTGGCTTGTGGGACACACTCCCAGATTTGACTTGAGTTAAGACTGCAGTAGTGAAAATGCAATAAGATATTATAAACACTTAGAGGTGATGTTCTCTATTAAAAGATGAAGACAGGCCCAGCCAGTGTGGCTCAGTGGTTGAGCATCGACCTATGAACCGGGAGGTCATGGTTCGATTCTGTCTCTCTTTCTCCCTTCCTCTCTAAAATCAATTGATATATATATTAGAGGTGTAGTGCACTGGTAGGGTCCCTAGTGGCTGGCGGCGGCCGGCTGAGTACTCCCTCCCTCCCCTGGCTGGCCCTGCCCCCTGGTCGAACTACTGGAAGAACTCACAGTCAAGGGGACAATTTGCATACTATGCTTTTATTATATAGGATATTTAAAGATGAAGATAGGATGGCTTATGGCTCCCTAAGCATAGAGAAGACACTTTTTAAAAAAACAAAATAGAGCTTTTTTTTAGAATAGTCAGATTCCCCATTCTGGGCCTACCACCTCTCCTTCATCTCCAGAGTCAGGGCTCAACATCCACCCATCCAGGTCTCTGATTCACATTCATACTGGAAAGCTTCTTATTTCCACTAAGGGGAACCTCCTTCCCACCTTGTATCTCCTATGCCTACTACATGGAAGAGTACAAGAGTGCCTGGCATGGGCATGTCCCTCTCTCCTGCTCTGCTCCTAACACTGGTGGCTTCTTTGTCTCCTCTATTCTCTCCTCCAGGGTCTTGCCAGTCTGAGAGGGAGGAGTTTCCGCGGATAACCAGTCTAACAGACCTAGCCTGGCTCAGCTCTCTTCCAGGGCAGCTTTGACTTCCACATAACCAGGCACCATTTGGCAGCAGCTGGCCCTGGGAGGCTGGGCCAAATGCTCAACCTCACCAGCCAATCACATGTACCTTCCAGGAGTTTATACTGAAAAATCTGAATTTAAATTCCCCAGGCAATCCCCCAAAACTAGCTCCCTTGTATGCCTCTTTCTTCCAAAGCAAAGTCAAGGTTAGTCACCCTTCATCTGGGTTGTCACAGCCACATTTAAAACATTAATTACCTCACCTCTAGATAGAGGCTCTTCAAGGGATGGTAGGTGCCTTATAGCAACTTATTTTCTCGTCTGTAAGATGGGGAAAATAATACATGTAGAGTCCTTAGAATCCTGCCTGGCACAAGTGAGCTCAGTAAAAAATAAACATCATTGTCATTTTAATAATAGTTTAAGATAAAATTAATATAATTACTATGTCCCTGGCATCTAGTAGAGTACCAATCATAAGTAGGACCTCAAAAATTGGTTGTTGAGTAGATGAAGTTGCAGAAAACCATGAGGATGCAGACTTGCTGGACTGAGGGATGCATTTCAGGAAGTGATGGGAAATCAGTGGGTGGAATGGGCTCCTGTACCCCTCTTCCCAGTCCGCATCTTACTCTGTGTGACTGCACAGTGTTTCCTCTTCACTGGAGGCTCCAGGAGGGGAAGAAAGGAGTTCCTGTTTTGTGATATTTCCACTATATAGAAAAAAGTTAAGGTTTCAAGGAAAGTCCTTCATTGACCAGCTCATTGTCTCTCAATGCTGTGTTCTTCCACTAGGTACCACCAGGTAACGAGTGGTAACTAATGAGGATTGCATAAGCACAGAAATTAGACTCACTTCAGGACCAGAACTCTGATAATGGAGGCACAGACCATTCAATATTCACCACAAGCTTCCCATTGGCATAGACAATGGTTTAAGACAATTAAGACAACTGTTCACTTCCATTTCTGGGTATAAACAGACAATGCACTAGTTACAGGGGGACCCAGCATTTGTGTACACAAGAACTATGCCCCTGCCCCTTGTTGAGATTCTCAGCACATCATAAAAGCAATATTTGAAAATTTACCATTTACTGAATATAAACTTCTGACTTGAAGCAATACAAGCAAAATCATTACACTGGGTACATTGTTTCTAATTTAGCTATTGTAGGCTTATTTACCCCTTGCATACATCTGAGAAACACTACCTCATAGTTCCCTCTTAGGGGGGCGGGGGGAGGGGAGAAATGGCCAAGTGCAATTCTTGCTCATGTTGTATTGCTTGACCCTGCAACCTGGTCACTAAAGATTAGGCTGGGGACTGATACCTGGCCTACAGGCAGACACGTATAGCATGAGGAGGTCTGGTATAAGAGCTTTGCTTAGCTGAGGCATTCTCTGTTCAAAGAAGGCTGGCATAAACATTTAGAGCCTTCTTCTGGTCACCCAAGGAGGAGCACAGTTGGTAGTAATGGTGGGAATCAAGAGACATGGAGAGAGAAGGCATGAAGCTGAAGCCACAATATCATATGGCAGAGCAGAAATTAGAAAGACTAACAAGTAAAAGAGCAAGTCAGAGACGGAGAGATAAGTGGGACTGGAAAAGTCACCAAGAGAGGGAACAAGGGACATTTTTTTTTTCCTGAAATGACAGCTATTAGAGCCACTTAGGTCCATGCACAACATGCTACAAATGAAATGATGAAGGGAAAGGCAGAGACAAAAAACAGCCTGAATCCTGAAGTCAGAGAGGGGTTGGTGGCTTCTGAAGTCATAGATGCTTTTCTAGCAAGGGCTTCTGCTGCCTTTCCCTATGGGGCCGCTCAGCTGTTCCCAGCACTGGTTGTACATTAGAGTCACCGAGGAAGCTGCTCAAACAGGGGTGACCTCAGGCCAATTAAATCAGAGTCTCCAGAGGTTGGGCCAAGACACTGGTATTTTTTAAATGCTTCCCAAGTGGTTCTAAATTGCAGCCAAGGTTGAGAACCATCAACTTCATGGCATTTAAAGAACTCTTTCTAGTTTCCTGATACACACTCTCAGTATCAGTTTCCACTGACATGGGGAACTCTCAGGGCACTGCAACTTAATATTTGCCCTTCTTCTCAATCCTGATCAATTACTAGAACTTTCATCCTGCCTATATTAAGATGATAGCTAACTATCTATAATAATAAAAGCGTAATATGCAAATCGCCTGAATGGCCGAACAACAGAATGACCATTTAGAAGACCATGCTATGACATGCACTGGCGCCAGGCCAGCCAAGGCGGTTTGATGCAATTGGTCAGGGGACCCTGCCATCGTCCCACAATCGCCCCGCAGAGGGAGGCCCAGGCCACTGACTGGTGGGGTGATCAATAGGTGTAGGGGCGCTCTGCAATCGCTCCAAAGAGGGAGGCCCAGGCTACCCGACCTGCGGCTCTATGGTGGGTGGGTGTGGCCTCCCTTTGTGGGCGGGGGGTAGGGGGGGGAGGGGGCAAGGGATCAATTGCCAGGCTCCCAGACTGCAAGAGGGCACAGGCCAGGCTGAGGGACACCCTCCCCCAGAGTGCACGAATTTTGTGCACCGGGCCTCTAGTAGGTAATAATTCTCTCTCTCTCCTCTCTTCTCTCTCTGTGTCTTTCTGATACAGAATGTTTTAGTTTGTTATTAATTCTCCCATTTGAAGAGTTTTCTATAGTCGTTCATAGATGTAATTTCTGAGATATACTTTCTCTAGGGAAAGCCATTTATTTGTAGGAGTTACAGGATGTGGTCTCCCTTACTCATGCAGAGTTCCTCCACTTTGATGAATGGAGTCACTCATTTGTTTATGAATATCTCATAGATCATATAGATCCAAACATAGATTAGTCAAACTGAGGGTTATTTTTTCCTCTGATGCACTGCACAGTACCTTTCTTTCCTTCCCCTGAGCAAAAAAAAAAAAGAGGTTAGGTGCCTGATTACATTTTATTGTACAGGCACACCTCGTTTTACTTTTGTGTTTTGCTTTATTGCACTTTACTGATGTTGAATTGTTTTTTGTTTTTGGTTTTTTTACAAACTAAAGGCAAAACCCTACCAGCAAAAAGATTAAGACTTGCTTTATTGTGATACTCACTTTATTACTGTGGTCTGGAACTGAGCTCGAAATATCTCCAAGGTATGGCTGGAGTGTGACAAAATTTCAGAACACAAATAGATACACCGGAGCTGCCTCGTACTGTTCTTTCAATTTTGGGTTCCTGTTGAAAATACTCTTTGCCAGTTTGGCTTCCCGAGTGTCACTCTGGACAGTGCTTGCCTGCTGGGTCTGTGAACTCCTGCCTTCTGTCGTTGACATCCTCCTCTGACCCCCCTTCTTTTATGTCTCTCTTCAACTGGGCCCTCATCTTTGCTCCTGCATGTTGAATGCCCCTACTCACTTCTCAAGTGCCTGTTTCTGCTTTCCTTTGCCAAATGCCATGCTGATCTTACCTTTCCAGCTTTGTATAGCCTGCTGGTGCTTAGAACTACTCATTTACAGCTTTTAAATGGTTTCTCCTGGCAACTTTAAACTCTTAAATTAAAGAAATACTTACATCCTGGTTTTTAAAAAGTACATAAATAACTTAATAGCACATTGTAGATACCTTTACAAACCTAAGTTAGATTCCTATAACTCAAAGGGCAATAGTGCCTTTCCAATGACTCTAAAAGACCTCTGCCAATAAAGTGGTGTGAAACCTTCAGGATTCTCTAGCTTCTCCTTTTACAGGATCTTTCTCTTTGGTTCCAATTCCACTAAATCGTCATTTATCAGATTGTCCACTGTTGTGGACAAAGAATCTATTGTGACAAGGAATCCCCTTTCCACAGTGAGTTTCTGAGAGCAGTCCTTCTCATACGGTATCTGAATGTGAATCTCCTGCAGGTCTTCTGAAAATTCAGATTTCATCCTGTAGGTCTGGGTGAAGCCTGAGATTCTGCATTTGCAGCAAGCTCGCAAGTGATGCTGAACTGCTGGTCCAAGTGAGCACATATGGGGCTGCTTAGCAGCTCTGGCATTCTATCAGCAAAGCTTTCTCTGTGCTTGCTAACATGTTCTCCAATCTACTCTCAACCAATTGCTAACTTAAGATTAGGCCAATAGTCTCCATTATTGATGTTGGTTCTCTAACTGTACTTTAAAATTTTGTTTGTTCATCTTGTCAACCAATCTTTCTAATTTCTGGCTCATTACTGTTACTTACATCAGCATAATTTGTCACATGCCTCAACTCTTCGTCCTTAATCATGCCTACGGAACAATTCATGTGCAATAGTGGCCATCAATAGTAGTCATTTTCTATTTTCATTTTTAAAAATTTTTGTTTTCTAAATTTTGATTTTCTTTGTAATAGATTGTTTTCTTTTAAAATTTTCAGTTTTTGGATTAGACAGATATGATGGGATGAAGAATATTCATAAAACACCTCAAAATGAAGCTCTATGCCAAAGACTGATAAATAATGAGTGGTCAAGACAAAAAATTATTGTGCACAACAGGTAAAACTATTTTTAGTGATAGGTAGAGTCTGTTTGCTCTGACTTGGTGCTTTGTTGGAATGTATGAAATTTAGGAAATTGAAAGCTTTTAAGTGGAGTTTATTTAATTGAGTAAAATAAGAAAGATTTCTTATTTCTCAGTACTAAAGGCATCTGTCTCTATGGATTTGGTCATTTGATAGCTTACCAGGTTGTTTTTGGGAAGTGGAAGAAGGCTCATTAAACAATATACCTCTCTTTCATTTGTCTGGATCAACTGAGAAGTAAGGTAATAGCATCAGCATAAAATAGCTAAAACATAACTTTCATTTTGGTAAGGGTGATGGAGCACATAGCTTATATTCATGGGTGAGCAGAACTTCTACTACTGAAATTTAGGTTAAGACTTGCCAACCCACTCACAGAAAGCTCTGGGTCACCCCAGCCTCCTTCCTCCCTAGGGAGCCTGGCCTTTTGAAAAAATATATTTTTAATATGTTTTGATTGATTTCAGAGAGAGGAAGGGAGAGGGAAATAGGGATAGAAACATCAATGATGAGAAAGAATCATGGATCAGCTGCCTCCTGCGTGCCCCCTCCTGGGATTGATCCTGTAACCCAGGTATGTGCCCTGACCAGGAATCAAACTGTGACTTCCTGGTTCATGGGTTGACTCTCAACCACTGAACCACACTGGCTGTGCACAGTGAGTGCTCTTTGTTGGAAGTTTGCACCCAAGGTAAAGAAGCAAGTGTAGGCGCAGGCTCCTTATTCCCTAGCTCACCTCTCCTCCACCAGGAAAGGCCTGAAGTATTAGACTAGTGGAGGGTCCTCCTCATGGAGAAAACATCAAGAGTGGAGAAGCAGTGTTCTCCCTAACCATAAGCTGAGTACTTTATCTAATTTAATTCCATAACAAACCAATCAACAATGGTACGTAAGTTTCTACTAGGTACCATTTACTGTTTTAGGTGCTGGGGACTCAGAGCTAAATAAAACGGAGTTAAATCTTGACAGAGAAGGCAGTTTACATTAGTGTCTGTACTTGTGCAGCCTACCTCCCTCACCTCATCCAATTTCAGCCCCATCAAATTCTGGCTTTGTTTAAATTTGTAATATTTTGTTTTTCACAGATTTTTTTGAACTAACTTCAAAAATTTTAAATAGTGCATTAAAATATTATTCATCTTGATAACTGAGCCTTTCAGTTCCCCATCCTATTTTGCATCTGAGGTGAATGCCTTATCGGCTCACCCTAGTCCCAATCTTGGTTTTAAAATAAATGTGTAAATAAATAACTAAAAATTAAATAACTCTTCAATAAATGATCAGATAGTAACGTGTACTAAGTTGAGAAACAGGTTGTGTGATAGGAAGTGATTGGGTGGGAAACTTGATAGTCAGGGAAGATTAAGAAGATGACATTTAAGTTCATACCTGAATGCCATGAACAAACCAGCTATGGGACAGTTTGGAGACGAGCCTGTGAAAAAGCCTCAGAGTAGGCTTTTTCAAAATACCACAAAATACCACGTGCGGGCGCGCACGTACAGTGCGATTGAAACTTCGTGGTCCATGCGCAGAAGTCAGTATTTTGTGGAAGAGCCACACTCAAGGGGCCAAAGAGCCGCATGTGGCTCGCGAGCCGCAGTTTGCCACCCACTGGACTAGGGTGATGGTAGTGAAGATGGAGAAAGCGGGGCAGGTTCTAGCATTCAGTGGTACTTTAGAAATAGAGTTGACTGGATTTGATGTATTAATATGGAGAAAAGGAGAGGAACCAGGAGGGATTTCAGGTGGCTTAACTTGAGCAACTTTGTGGATGGTGGTGCTATGTACCAAAATGGAAAAGACTGGGGGATGCATAGGTGAGGAGGTGAGTATGCAAATTTTCAATTTTGGGCATGTTTGGTTTGAGATGCCTATTGGATACAACTGATACAAGAAGGAGGGGAGGAAGGACAGGGCTGCAGATGGAGATTTGGGCATCATCCATGCCTTGAGATAATTTACAGCACGGTGATGGATAGAGGAATCCAGGCAGAGAGAACAGGTGGAGATGAGAGGGTGGCTGGAGATGTCACCTTGGGAGCAGCTGTTGAAACAGGAGTGGAGACAAAGGAGGAGTGGAAGTATGGTGTCCTTGCAGTCAAGAGAAGAATGTGTCTTAAGAATGGGGCAAGGAACTGCCGCTTTATGAATGAAGAAACTGAGGCTCAGAACTGTTAACCATCTCATCCAAGATCAGCACCAGTGCAGTCAGACCTTTGACCCAGAGTCTGTGAAACGATTTGCTACAGGGAGGTGTACGCTTTGCAAGAATTTATTCAGCGCTCCTCCAAACCGTAAAAACCAACATTGCACTCAAAAGAGCCCCTGACTTAACGCTTTCTTTCTCGATACCACTTCCACTTTAAAGAGAAAAACGGGAAAGCCTGGGCTGGTCCGGAGAAGGCTTCCTAGCCTCTCGCTTTCCTGGCGGGGAGGGAAGGACCGCCCC
>NW_006295180.1:505174-522169 GCF_000327345.1 Myotis davidii
GAGCCCGGCCGGCCTCGGTGCCTACACCCCACCTGGCAGGGGACCGCCGCCCCTCCCCAGGTCCGCAGGTCGCCGACGGGCCCCGTAGCTTTCCCTGGCCCGGCGGGCTGCGTCCGGTTTCAGTTCGCGCCGTAGCAACTGGCGAGGCTTGCTGCCTCTTCCCCTTTTACTTTCCCTCCCTTTGCCCGGGTTTTAGCAAAGACATTCTTGGGCAAGAGAAACAGCAGAACTGCAGCAACACTGTGAATGCCTTCTGGTTAAGAGCAGCATCCAGGCGCTTCCCACACTTGGCTTAGAATCACCTGGACACCTTTAACCATCCTGACGCCTGGGTCGCAGCTCATGCCAATTAAATGAGCCGGGAGTGGAATTTTAAATACCCCCAGGGGATTCCAGTGTGTGGCAAAGTCTGGGAATCACAGGTTCTCATCTCTGTCACTTAAGCATATCTCTGCAAATCATTCAATTGCCACAGTTTCCAGGATGCGCTACACCTGGGATAAAGGATTGTTGTGAGGATGAATGGATTAACATGTAAAACGTATGTCACTATTGTTACTACTCCGTCACTATCGTTATTGGTGCTTAATTCATTTTAATTTTTCCATTGCTTTAGAAAGCTTGTCACCTTTATAAAGGATCTGTCACCTGTAACTCACAAATCCTTTGGAAAATGCTCTGAATAACCAGGGCATCTTGAAAATGCTGTTTTAAATTTCTGACGAGAAAGATGTTAGCTAAAATTTTATCTCATTAGACAAAAATGTTTAATATATTATTTGCCTTTTGTGTGCTTAGTAGCAACCTGGCAAATAGTTGAGCGCTTACCACCTATAAAGACTTTTTGGTATTTTTGGTGTTCTTATAACAATATTTATTACAGATGCCGTAGGAGTCATTCATTGATGGTGTGCTTGTATGTTTGCATCCTTCTCCCCTCTCCCCCTTTAAATTTAAATAGTAACTTCTTTTCAGAGTGTAAATTATTGAGAATTTTTGGTGTGATGCTGGAATGCTCTACTTGTAACATGAGCATGGTACACACCTGTTATCGTCACTTCAAGGAATTCCTTGGTGGAATAACAGTCTTCTGATAGTTGCTGTAACTGTCCTGGTGGTGTGGTTACCTCAGGACCCATTTAAACACCTGACCTTTGCTTAAGAAAGTTAAAACTTACCTCGGAGTATGGACTCTGGACCACAGTCACCCGGGGGGAGCTGAGTCACCTGACTTTAGGGAGAGACTTGTGGGGATCTGATTAGAACCTCATGGAAACTGGCTTCTTGAAAGATGCCATAGAGAGGGACCAGTTTGGGATTGGACAGCCTGAGAGGCCTTTCATTCGATTTAGGCCATTTGTTGGCTTTCTCCTTATACAGGTCACTCTCAGCTGACAAACTACTGGACTGCCAGTGTGTGCCCGTTACCTGGCAGAGAAATAACTCATCTCCACGTGATAGCTCTCTTCCAGGTGACTGGAAACTCTAAACTCTGATTTTCACTTTTGTCAGGTCCTCCAATTCCTGTGCAGTTCTTACCAAGAAAAACCCCACTTACTTTATTTTAGTAAACTCTTACATATTTAGCTTGAGATTAACCTATTTTACACAGTTGAATATTTTGCCTTGCTGAGAAAAGATGGAATTAAACACAGCACATGTGTATATTGCATGAAGGCACTGAGGGATTCAAAGATGAAAGTGACATGGCTCTCTCACTTCTCCAATTTTCAAATTGGACCTGGCATTCCTTTAGACACTTGGTGTTAATGCCCACAGAAGCCAGAGCAGCTCAAATAATTGGCAACTAACTTCAAGGGTTCACGTTGCCCCAGGGAATCAATCAGTACAATTGGAGGGCTTTTTCCGAGCTGCTTCCGTGAGGCCTCACAGTCATCGGGTGCAGCATCCTCATCTCGGTGCTCATTTTCAATTTCTGAGAATTGATATAAGTGGAGCTTAAATGTAGGAAAATTAACTTTTCTTTTTTGAGTAAAATAAGATTCTTTATTTTCACATATCTGATGAATGCCATGAATTTCTACCTTCCATTTAAACTTAGAATGAAACTAAAGATCATCAGTTAAGGGTAGTGTAGAGATTGCTGGTGGGTTGCGGGAGACTATAGGTTGTCCATGGATTGTGGCCTTTCTGGTAAATTTTTATTCATAATATTGTGTCAAAATTGAGACAAACCTAGTGTTATGTCCCTCTCTGACGTAAGGGGGTGGCTAGGTGGGCTAAAAGGATTGAGGGGATTGGTTCTAGACCTCACTCTTCCCTTCACTTGAGTCCTGTTTGGATTTAACTCACTCAGAACTGAGAGTCTTTTGGAGAGTTCAGTGATGGCGAACTTTTTGAGCTCGGCGTGTCAGCATTTTGAAAAACCCTAACTTAACTCTGGTGCCGTGTCACATATAGAAACTTTTTGATATTTGCAACCATAGTAAAACAAAGATGCATATTTTTGATATTTATTTTATTTATTCAAATGCCATTTGACAAAGAAAAATCAACCAAAACAATAAGTTCGCGTGTCACCTCTGATATGCGTGTCATAGGTTCGCCATCACTGACATAGAACAAATGCTTTTTCGGGAATGGCTTGAGCTCTAAGGGAAACTTAGATATACTGAAGTGCACACTTTACACCACCCTGGTCTTCTTTTGTCTTCAGTATTAAACTTTTTATTTTAATTAAATATTCAGAATAAATTTGATTAAAAGTTTGCAATTAACAGTTAAATATTTAGGAACAATTAAATGAACTAAATTAATGTTTTTCTTTATTAGTTGTGCAAACTATGAATATTTAAAAGTATTGGTTGATGCTAGAATAATGTCAGTTGCCTAATAAATGTAAAAGATGAATGAGCAGGATCTTAAACAGAGTATACTTAGCCGTGGGTAATCTTCCCCACACACAAAATCTCCCTGGACAGTAATGAGTTCATCCACTGATTGGCAGATGGGCTGTTCATTTCTTTTTTTAAATATATTTTTATTGATTTCAGAGAGAAAGGAAGAGGGAGAGAAAGATAGAAACATCAATGATGAGAGAGATTATTGATTGGCTGCCTCCTGCATGCCCCACACTGGGGATTGAGGCTGCAACCTGGGCATGTGCCCTGACTGGCAATGGAACCGTGACCTCCTGGTTCATTGGTCGACGCTCATCCACTGAGCCATGCCAACCGGGTTGTTCATTTCTTGACACCCTGACCAACAACCCTAAAAAAGGTTAGCTTTCCACCACACCAACAAAGACCCTAGAGGACACAAGTGCTCACTCCCAGTTTGGGATCCACTCTGGGGAATAAGGTAAAAAGGCACTGACTCAGCTGGGCCCGCCTGGCCGTAGTCCCTCCAGCAGTGTCCACACTGAGCATTGCATCACTTGTAGACGGTGGTCATTAGCTGATCTGCAGAACGGTTCTGAAGCTGCATGAAATAAACACGAGGATGTTCACATTTGGGGCATGGCTCTGCTGTGGAGTCAACGTTCTTCCAGGCAGCTGCTCCACCAAGCATATCATCTACTTCTTTCAGCTTTGGATACTTCCTATTTGTTACCTTGCTGGTGTTGGTGTGCACAGAGGGGCAGGTGTTGCAGGCAAAATGGTGGCAGCACTCTCCCTCCTCCGCCGCACCCCCAGGGTCCTGCAGCCCATTCTGGTCTTTGAGTTTACCTTTGGAGTGGTTATGACCAAAGACCTCAGGATTGACATATTCAGGCATGAAAAACCCTTCAGGGAACTGAAAATCAGATTTGCTTAATTGTTTACAGCTTCCTGTAACCAGCAGGCATTTCCTGTTTGTAATGCTCTAAGTTCTGTGCATAGGGATAGAAAATGTGTTACTACTAGTCCACCAAGTCCGTGGTGTTGCCCCTCAAAGCCACCTCTGCCCAGTATACTCATCCTTTCTTCTCCCCTCCTACAGTATCAAAACCTGCTCAAAGGAGAGGATCTATTCATCTCAGTGTGTTTAAATGATGAGGTTTTGCCTGAAATGTTACCTTTTCCAGGACTATTCACCTTTTTAATAAGCAGAAAGTATCTTAATATTCAGTGTCATCTAATAGATGCTTACTGATTTGCTACCATGTGCCAGACACTAGGGTAGGCTCTCAAACTGTAGTTTTCCATGGAAACATTTTCCATTTATTTTTAAAAAATGATTTAAGAGGTCACATGCTCAGTTTTGCATAGGCTTTGCTAAGCAGTGCCTACACACACACACACACACACACACACACACACACACACACATCCTATATAATAAAGAGCTAATACGCTAATTAGACCAGACAGCAGAATGACTATCTGGATGACTTTCCGGACGAAGCTGGGCCTGCGAGGGGCTGTGAAGGATGAGTCCCTTGCATGAATTTCGTGCATTGGGCCCTAACTGGTTTGGCTCAGTGGGTCAAATTCAAGGCTGAAGTGCAAGGGTCTTCTTCAATGCAGGAGCTGCCCACAGGCTCTAGGCCAGCCAAGGCAGGTGCCAGCGGGGGCTCCCCAATTGCCCCGCTGGTTGCCCCACAAATTGGCCCTGATCACTGGCCAGGCCTAGGGACCCTACCCTGCACGAATTCTGTGCACGAGGCTCCTAGTAAAATAAGATTAAAAAATAAAGTTTTTGTGGAAGGGAGCACAGCATGAGCCTTATCTGCTTTTCTGGAAGGATAATTTGGGAGGCAGTGTGATAGGAGGACTAGATGTGGGGAACAGGAAGGTTATTTACGAGGCTATCATTATGAGCCAGGTGAGAGAGAGTAAAAAGCAGTGCTGATAGAAATTTAAAGGAAGGAATGAACATGACAGGCTCTGATCAAATTTGTAAATAGATGTAGTAAGTGAAAAAGGTTGAGAAATTGAGGATGTTAATTTTGGAATATCTTAAATAAATGATGTCATTTACCAACATAAAAGAGTGTAAGAATAGTTTTAAGAGAGAAGGGGCAATTGACAGTGAATTTGTTTTGAGGTAACTTAACAGCTTGACATCCAAAAGTCAGTTGGATATTTAAGAAACTCAGGAGAGAGGTCAGAACTCAAAAAATGTATTTGGGATTAATTAGGGTGTAGTCTCAATTCTCTCTCTTTCCTGAGTCTGTGCAGCTTTTGTGTGAATCTCTCAGGGCTCAGAGCTTACAAGGTAATATGTACATTTAAGTGTGATTGATGCTTTTGTGTTTCTCTGACTTGTTAAAAAAAACACAACTGAACATTAATGGAAAATATAGTAGATTGAATTTGTATTCAGAAATAGAATTTAAGGTTAGGATAATAAAGACATGAACATGATTAAAGGAATTGAACCTAAATGGCAAAATATGCTAATAAATATATTTTGTGGTGTTTTACAGCAATCATCCTCATCTTTTATAATATTATGTCAAAATTGAGACAAACCTAGTGTTATGTCTCTCTCACCATTATAGCTGATGAGGTTAGATGAGTAGGAAATTGAGGTGCAAAAAAGAGAATGCCACTGAGGTCACCCATGCCATTGAATCAGCTAGAGAAAGCACATTTTCTGTTCACCAATCATTGTAGTGCTCAATGTGTCGTTCTGTTTAATCTACTACTTTTTGAATTTTTGTTTAAGCAGTTTTGCTAATCACCTCCATTTGTTAGTAAGATGCCTCCATGTTAGTGTTTTTTACAAAGCTTGAAGAAATAAATGTGCTGGTGTCAAATTAAGGTTAAGTCTTTTGGAACAATCTAAAAATAAATTATTGAAGCGCTATGATGAATTTGAGGTTTTAGTGCTTTGAACTCAAAAGAGTGCATTAGTTGCTTTTGGTAGAAAATAATTGTCAGGTGGCTCACTTAAGTCTGTATATTAATATGCTCACACAGCAGCACTTGTATCTTCCTGGGGTATATGGTATTTGGAAGGTTAGGAACAGTGGAGAAGCCTTTTATAGGAACTGGTGTATGGGGGGGACCTCCACTTTATTTCACCGTGGCCCAATAATGTAATAGTTTCTTACCTTTCTTGATGGTGATGCTTTTTATTTGAATTGGCTCTGTAGTTTACAGAATGCTGCCGAAGTCATATTTGGAAGTTTATTTAATTCTTGTGGCAAAACATTATAATCAGTTTAATACTACTATTTAATGTTTGAGGAAACTGGAGTATTACACCTAGATTAGTATTTCCTTCTCAGCATGTCATGACATTGTGTTGTATTAAATTGACTTTATTCATGGGTTGTTTCCAGCACAGGATTACTGTGAGAAACTTAAGTAGAGTTATCTCAAAATAAAAATAGTAAGCTATTTCAGTTGAATTCTGGCTCTCAAATGTATTTCAGAAAGTAACTTTTTGCTTTTTCTGTTGGTTGATATATATTTTTCAACATAAATGAGAATCATTTTAACCTTTTATTTTTTTCTCTCCTGAACTTTATTGTTTCCCACTTCCTTCTAGCTACTTTGTTTTCTCAAACAGTGTCTATTCTGAATTTTGGCACATTGATGGTTGATATAGAACAGATTTGATGAGAAAGATGAGTATCTAAAAAACTTTTTGTTAAAAATTTTTTTTACAAAGTTTCAAACATACACAAAAATAGAATATCGCAGTGAACCCCATATGTTCATTGGATAGATTCGATACTTATCAACTATTGCCACATTTGCTTTGTCTCTCTCCTTATTTGTAAAGTAAATCTCGAACTTGT
Source organism: Myotis davidii (assembly GCF_000327345.1). Taxonomy (NCBI): domain Eukaryota; kingdom Metazoa; phylum Chordata; class Mammalia; order Chiroptera; family Vespertilionidae; genus Myotis; species Myotis davidii. Next base: position 511,869 of record NW_006295180.1, read on the forward strand.
CTGTTATATCTCTCATGCATCAGTTATAATAAAGAGCTAATTTGCAAATGGTCATCACACCCTCACACCATAATGGCTCACTCAACACTGGGGAGAGAGGAATGGGGACCAGCCAGGCACAAATGAGCTCATGAGAGAGTAATGGGAATCAGCCAGGCTGTGGCTCAGGAGAGAGACAAGCTGCCTGCCCCACGGTCCTGGGCGCCAGTGGCTGCACTTGCATCTGTGGCCTGGGAGAGGGACAAGCCGCATGCCCCATGGTCCTGGGCGCCAGTGGCTGCACTTGCATCTGTGGCCTGGGAGAGGGACAAGCCGCATGCCCCACAGTTCTGGGTGCCAGCGGCTGTGCTTGTGGCCTGGCTCAGGAGAGGGACAAGCCGCTCGCCCCACGGTCCCCACAGTTCCAGGCGTGAGCGGCTGCACCTGCACCTATGGCCCGGCCTGGGAGAGGGACAAGCCACCCGCCCCGCAGTCCTGGGAGCCAACGGCTGTGCCTGCACCTGCGGCCTAGGAGAGAGACAGGCCGCACACCCCTCGGTCCCAGGCGCCTGAGGCTGCGGCCGGCCCGGGCAAAGTTGGCCCAGGTCCTGGATGCTTGCGGCTGGCCAGAGGTAGGGAAGCCCAGGTCCTGGGTGCCTGCAACTGGCCAGCGGAGGGAATCCTGGGTCCTGGGTGTGGGGCAAGGCAGAGGCGGTTAGGGGCAATCAGGCCAGTAAGGGAGCACCAAAAAAAAAGAAAGAAAGACGTGGGAGGTAATTTCTCAAAAAGTGATGTAAAGTTTACATATAAATACTTGAGCACAATTATATAATAAAGAGCTAATATGCAAATGGTCCTCATGCCCTCATGCCATCATGCTGTAACAGCTCAGACATTCAACAATGGGGAGAGAGGAATGGGGACCAGCCAGGCACAAATGAGCTTTCGAGAGAGGAATGGGGACTGCGCCTGCGGTCCGGGAGAGGGACAAGCCACCCGCCTTGTAGTCCCAGGTGCCCGTGGCTGTGGCTGGCCCAGGCAAAGCCGGCCTGGGTCCTGGGTGCCTGTGGCCGGCCAGAGGGAGGGAAGCCCAGATTCTGGGTGTGGAGTGAGGCAGGGGCAGTTAGGGGCATACAGGCAGGTAGGCAGAGGGATTAGGGGTGATCAGGCAGGCAGGCAGAGGGATTAGGGGTGATCAGGCAGGCAGGCAGGCGAACGGTTAGGAGCCTGTGGTCCCAGATTGCGAGAGGCAGTTAGACCTCCCCCGAGGGGTCCTGGATTGGAGAGGGTGCAGGCCTGGCTGAGGGACCCCCCTGCCTTGCACGAATTTCATGCACTGGGCCTCTAGTATTATATAAATGCAATGTCAATATCATACCTAACAAAATGAACACTAATTCTTTGATATTATCAATTGTACAGTCCATAATCTGATTTCCTGGTTTTTAGAAATGCCTTTTTACAGTTGATTTATTCAAATTCAGATCAGATAAGTTCCACACATTACATTTGGTTGAAGACCAGTTCTTAAAGCAGATGGTTGTTAAGGAGCCACATGGAGAAACTCTTGTTGATCCCTTCAGCAATTTTATTTTCAACTCCCTGTAACATCTCCTCTTTCTCTGTTATTCCCAACTAATCTTTTTTTCTTTATTTGAGGGAAGGTAGTGGGGAAATCCCGAAGTTGATATATTACAAATGAGACATTAAGTTTATATTACTTTTAAAGTGATCTTGATTAAATCCTAACATTACATAGTAATTCAAAGTTCTGCACTTTTAAAGATATTTGAAGTATTAACATGACTGGGATTAATGGTTAACATTATGCAATAAATTGACTAACCAATAATGCAATATAAGCATTTTATAAAAGTGCAAGTGAAGAAAAGCTGTGACATTCAATACGAATTACTTTTGTTACCAGCAAGGGAACCTGGCCCTTGTGGGTCTGGCTGGGGCCAGCCAGTAGTGTGTGTGTTCTTGACTTCATGAAGGAAAAATTTCGTAACATGAGTCCAGGTAACTATGAGGGAATGTTATTAAAGATGGGGACAGTAAAATAAGAAAGGGCTTAGCAACAGGAGAGCCTAGGCTAAGCCACCCTAGTTCTCTGGGAAGTCAGAGAAAAGTGGGCCTTGGAATCAGGTTCAGGGCTTAGCCTGGGACAAGGGGCCATTGCTCCCGATTGCAAGCTTTATGGGTTCCTTTAGGGTTTAGGAGACACATTCCTGTGGGGGAAGAAGAGAAAAGGAATGGCAATGGCTGCTCCCCAGAGGGAGCTCACAAGCTGTGTCCTTTGTCCTGAGGGTTTATCTCTTTCTCACAGGCAGGAATCTTAGGGGAAGTCTTGGGAGGGTTTCGGCAGCATATTAATTAGTTTTCTAGGTGTGCTTCTCCACCAATTGGTCAGTTTCAGGGCAGGGGATCCTCAGTCATTGCAGCTGGTACTGGTATTATCCTCCTGGTTCTGCTGCTTTCCTGGGTCCAGAGCTGAAATGCACCTCTAGAGAGGTGACTTTCTGTATCTTGTGAATTGCTCTGTCAGTTTGTTTCACTACCTTGTCACAGTTTCCCTATTCTACTTGTCCTGGCTTACTGACCAGTCTCACCTTGATTAATAATACTATGTCCAGTTTAAATTCAGTGATTTGAGTTTACCAAAAGTAAAAGAAATAGCAATGATGATTATTTCTCATTTCTTTGTGCAGTATTTCACACTTGTGTTTTGTTCTATTCTCTCTTTTATCATAGTTAAAGTATATGGATAGATAGAGATATTTTAGTTTGTACTGCTAAAGTAACCAGTCTACTTAATCTTCTTCTAGTAGTCTTATGTTTTACCTAACAGACTTGCACTATTTATTTTTTTTAATTAAAGTATATTTGGTATACAATATTATTAGTTTCAGGTGTATAACATAGTGATTCGACATTTATATCTTAAGATGTGCTCACCACACTAAGTCTAGTAATCATCTGTCTGGTAACCAACTGTGTAAAGTTATCATACTGTTGTTATTATTATTGACTAGATTCCCCTTCACTTTTTCACGGATCCCCTATTCCCTCTGGTAAGAACCTTGTCTTTCTCTGTCTGACTTATTTCTGAAAGATTAGAAATAAATATTTGAAATACCAACCTAGATATTTGTGAGGTCACATAAGAGTGGTCCAAAGAGGATCTTAGCAGTTCCCTTTCAATATCCTTCTAACAGCTAACCATTGGAATTTTCCTGAATCACTAAAAATAATACTAAAATAATTTGGAGTGCAATGACACTAGGATAATCCTCCCGAGGATGTCACAACTAAGTGTCTTTCCCACACTTTGGAGTGGAAATGGTAGAGCATAGCAATCAAAATGGCTTTACCTAGTTGTTGCTTAACCTACTTTAACCCAGATTTACAAGTTTCCAAAGTGAACTTGGTTGGAAGTGTTTGTTTCTGTATGACAGGTAGACTCTTTAAATACAACTTCGTAGCCCTATACGGTTTGGATCAGTGGATGGAAGGTTGGCCTGTGGACTGAAGGGTCCGGATTTGATTCCAATCAAGGTCACATGCCTGGGTTGCAGGCTTAATCCCCAGTAGGGGGCGTGCAAGAGGCAGCAGATGAATGATTCTCACCATTGATGTTTCTACCTCTCCCTCTCCCTTCCCCTCTGAGATCAATAAAAAAAAATTTTTTTAGATAAAGGAATAGCCCTAACTGGTTTGGCTCAGTGGATAGAACATCGGCCTTTGGATTCAAGGGTCCCGGGTTCGATTCCGGTCAAGGGCATGTACCTTGGTTTTGGGCACATCCCCAGTGGGGAGTGTGCTGGAGGCAGCTGATCGATGTTTCTCTCTCATCGATGTTTCTAACTCTCTATCTCTCTCCCTTCCTCTCTGTAAAAAATCAATAAAATATATTTAAAAAAATAAAGGAATAAAAAGAAATAAATACAACTTCCTAGACTCATCTGGAGAGATATATACAAATTAGTTTGTAGTAAAGAGATTATTGAGTCTTTTTAACATTGTAGATAAATCAATCTCATTGATATTTTAATTTTTTGAAAAAGAATAATATAAATATCTTTGTATGAAATTGGCATTCCAATTCGTTAAAGTTGTTTGATCACAAGTTTCCGTCTGATGTTTAGCCAGGCATTATTGACAAAAAAAGATGGGATCCTGTGTCAGGGTTTGCGTGTACAGTTGTGCGGGCTATACACTGCACAGCACAGGTTGGGGCATTCGTACATGGGTCAGCTTGTATATTAGGACAGTCTGGCAGGTGACAGTAAAGTATCTTGAGGAAGGAGCACTTCTATTTTCACAAAGGCTGTGTAACAGCTTGCAGTGGTACCGTGGCCTATGTTTCAGACTCTATTTAGAAATGAATATTTGTTGAAGTACGGTAATCAAGAAGAGCATGTACAACCTAGCTATCATAGTTCAATGGTTAAGCATCGACATATGAACCAGAAGGTCATGGTTCGATTCCCGGTCAAGGCTTGATCTCCAGTGTGGTAATTGCAGGAGGCAACCGATCGATGATTCTCTCTCATCATTGATGTTTCTATCTCTCCTTCTCCCTTCCTCCTTGAAATCAATAAAAAAATATATTTTTTAAAAAGAGCATGTATAGCAATACTATCTCGTATGAGATTATATCATAATTTAGCATTTGCTTTTTGGCAACCTCAATAATATAGTACAGAGTCCACAGCCAAAAAAAAAAAAAAAAAAAGAAAAAGAAAAAGAAAAGGTAACAGTGGGCCAGTGAAGTGAAATAAATTATACAAAGTTTATGAACTTTATATTTTATATATAGAAAAGCCTATTTCATTTTATATATCCATCTCTGGCCCAATATCTGTTTTCCAGTCCAATAATTAAAAAAAGCAAGTAGAAAGGTGAGAAGCTGTATAGTTAAGTAGCTCACAGAAGCAGTAAGGTGGCCAGTGGTGGAGATGGAAAAACTTAAATTTAGAAAAAATAGACACAGGATCCCAAACAAACTAAAAAACTAGTGTGGATTGGTATCAAGCTAGTAAATGAAGAGGCAACCCTAGCTTGGAAACATGAGGAGAGTACTGTTTTGCCACAAAATGCAGTCAGTGGTAGTCATAGTAATGACCTGGAGTTTATCAGAAAACGTTAAATAGAATATACCATACCCTCTTTAATGCAAGAGTTTTGTAATATATTTTAGAAAGCTTTATTTTAAATCTAGAGGCCTAGTGCACGCTGGGGTCCCTCGGCGTGGCCTGTGGGGATGGGGCCAAAACCAGCAGTCCAACGCTGCCTGCTGCTCCTGCCTGCCACTCCTGCTCATCCCAGCCCCACTGCGCCTGCCATTGCCGCCACTTGGTAGTCTCACTGCTGCTCCACTGAGGTCCCCAAGCACCTGTCCTAGGGTGATACTGGCGCGCCCATGACCTAGAAGCGGCCATAGGCTCACTCCCAGTTAGTCCCAATGCCGGTCCCAATCCAGTCCGGTCCAGGTTGGGGAGGAGCGCACAGAGGAAGTGTCTGCAGGAGAGGCTAATGCTGCGGTAGCTGTGCTCACTAGCTGTGAGCCCTGTGTCTGGTGCCCATTGGTCAGCTGAGCAGTGCTCCTGCTGTGGGAGCGCACTGACCACCAGGGGGTAGCTCCTGCATTGAGTGCCTGTCCCCTGGTGGTCAGTGCACATCATAGCAATTGGTTGAATGGTCAAATGGTCAAACGATTGCTTAGGCTTATCTATAATAATAAAAGTGTAATATGCTAATTAGACCAGATAGCCAAACGACCTTCCGGATGAAGCCGTGGTGGCGGGGGCCGAGGCAGAGGCGGTTAGGGGCAATCAGGCAGGCAGGTGAGCAGTTAGGAGCCAGTGGTCCCGGATTGCGAGAGGGATGTTAAACTGGCAGTTGGACATCCCCTGAGCGGTCCCAGATTGCAAGAGGGTGTAGGCTGGGCTGAAGGAACCCCCTTATGCACAAATTTTGTGCACCGGGCCTCTAGTATAGACAGTCCTCGGGTTATGTCGGATTCGACTTACGTCGTTTTGTGGTTACGTCACCATCTCCCATTTATTTATATAAAAAAAGTTCCATCATTTCGATGTATGTACATATGTGCTTTGTGTTTTTTATTATTTATTTACCACAAGTAAAGGTCAGGGATTGTTATTTTTCTCTTAAATTTTTTTTTACTGTTTCACTTCATTACTGCTGTGTATGTGCTCCATGTGAGTGATGTAGGAGGTGGGTTCTGACTTACGATGAAAATCGCACTATGTTGTGCCTTAGGAACGGATCTCTGACGTAACCTGAGGACCTACTGTATATATAGATTTATCTTTATGGTTGAAAGTATTGTTGAAAGCATTTCCCTATGGAGCCCCTCCACCCTGCACATGACAACCCCCTCCTTACCACACTATTATCTGTGTCTGGGGGTTATGCATACATGTATATAAGTTTTTTGGTTAATCTCTCCCCACCCACCTGCTCAGCCACCCCCAAATTTCACCAAATGTTAGTACTTAAAGAGATTTGAAGGTTTACTAAATAAAATGTGCTGCTTAGTTCTCTTTGTTAAACCTACCAAGTTCATGTAAGTTGACCTCTTTTTCTAATGATGCCAGGTAAATGAGGTTTCTCTAGTTCGATCACACATAGGAGTTGTTTCTAAAAAGAGTATTTGGGACAAGGAAACATAAAAATGTTTGCTACAAATTTTCTATTTGTAGTTTCTCACATATAGTAAAGACTATATGTTTGGACTATATACCACATATAATATTTACTACAGGTTTTTCATTTGTGAGATATAATACATAGTAAACACTATGCTTTTACAAATATTTTTTTCTAAAAAAATTGGTTTCTCTGATCCAAAATATGAACAACTGTGAAATTTACCATTAAAATATTTTCTTGAGTTGTAAGAATATTTTATATTTGTTTAATTATAGGTTGAAGACTTTAAGTGACAAGTCAAGAGAAGCTAAAGTAAAAAGCAAACCAAGGTAAGCTTATGCTAAGATTTGGCTTACTGTAACCTAAATTTCATCCAACTTTTGGTTATAGTCACAATGGTATAATTACTTTAATGGGTTTTATATCTATTAAGTGCACCTGACTACAAAACAACTTATTGATTCTTTTTAAATTTTGTAACACTGGAAAATTTTTTTATGAAATTGTAAAATGACTGAAAAAATGGTTAAGTGTAATTGTTTTATTCTGACAATCAATGGCTATTTTTTATTAATCATTTTATTTGCATACTAAGAGCAAATTAAAATTCCTGCATTATTAAGAAGCAAATTAATAATGGAACAGTAACTGGCAAGCAAGCATCTTTAGCTCTGTTAACACTGGTGTCACTTTTTAATAAAGTAAAGCACATGGCCAAATGTCACTTCCAACCTAGAGATGATGAGCTTTAAAAAAATTCTTATTTTGCACTACATTAAAGTGTTTATTATTATGTGCTGAAACTAATTTACTAGTATAGGGCCAAGTGATTGTTGATAGTATATAACAGTGTATTCACTTTGAAATAAAGCAATATATTTCTCTAAAAGTTTAGGTAAGTTGTCATTAGTTATTTTAAAATATTTCATGTTACAATTGACAATGTCAAAATTCTTATATGTAACTTTTTTTTTTTAATTGGCCTAAATCAGAAACAGTTTTAATAAAATAAGTGTTTCTTTTGTCAGGACTGTTTCATATTTGCCAAAGTACTCTGCTGGATTGGAATTACTTAGCAGGTAAGTGTTTTCATTTATATAAGAAGATTGTACTTCTGACTATTTTATTGTCTAAAATATTTTATAATTTTGTAGATAAAAACTTTAATAATAATGAAATTTTATATGAACACTAGAGGCTCAGTGCATGAAATTCATGCACGAGGGTTCCCCTCAGCCCACCCTGCACCCTCTCCAATCCCGGCCCCCCTGGCCCCCAGGAATGGGCCTAAACCAGCCGTCGGACATCCCTCTCACAATCTGGGACCGCTGGCTCCTAACTGCTCACCTGCCTGCCTGCCTGATCACCCTTAACTGCCCCCCCGCCAGCCTGATCACCCCTAACTGCCTCTGCCTGCCGGCCTGGTTGCCCCTAACTGCCCCCCCTGATGGCCTGGTCGCCCCTAACTGCCGGCCTGGTTGCCCCTAACTGCCACCGCCCCTGCTGACCTGGTTGCCCCTTACTGTCCCCCCTGCTGGCCTGGTCATCCTCAACTGCCCCTCCTTCCGGCCTGGTCGTTCCCAACTTCCCCCCAGCCCCCGCTGGCCTGGTCGCCCGCAACTGCCCCTCCCAGTCAGCCTGGTCACCCCCAACTGCCCCCTTCAAGCCGGCCTGGTCACTCCCAACTGCCCCCCCGCCGCTGGCCTGGTCACCCCACGCAGCCTGCTGTTCAGTCATTTGGTCATCCCTCACTAACCCCCCTGCCAGCCTTGTTGTCCCACGCAACCTGCTGTTCAATTGTCCGCCCGGTTGTTTCAGTTGTGACAGCCCCTGGCTTTTTATATATTAGGATAGTGATTGGGAATTATTTACTTATTCCTTTCTCAGAGGGGCTTTTACTTTTCACTGGTTAATACAAAGGCAATTAAGACTTTGAGCAGATTGATCAAATTATATTTACTAGTCAATATTTTATGTGTATTTATATGCTTATGGTTTCTTTGTCACAAGAAAGTTGATACTGAATTTGAGTCTTCAATCATTTTCTTACTTTGATTTTTACTTTTATATTATTTCTCCATGGTTTTATAGATATGATTTCCTTAGCTATGACATCAAAAGCATAAGTAACAAAAGAAAAAATAGTAAAATTGGACTTAAGAAAAATTAAAAACTTCACTTCAAAGAACACGATCAAGAAAGGCAAAGAAATAACAATCTACAGAATGGGAGAAAATATTTGAAAATCATATACCTGATGAAGGACTTGTATTTAGAGTATATAAGTAAGTTCTATAGCTCAAAAATAGAAAGACAACCCAATGAAGAAATAGCCAAAGGATCTAAATAGACATGTCCCTAAAGAAGATATACAGATGGCCAATAAGCACACAAAAAGGTGCTCAACGTCATTAGTCATTAAGAAAATGCAAATCAAAACCACAATGAAATAATATTTCACACCCACTATAATAAGAAAAACAGATAAGAACAAGTATTGTTGAGGATGTGGAAAAATTAGAAACTATTTGTATTGCTGGTGGGAATGTAAAATGGTGCAGCTACTGCGGAAAACAGCTTGGTAGTTTCTCAAAAAGTTAAACGTAAATCAACCATGTGACCCAGCAATTTCACACCAAGAGAACTAAAAACATATGTCAACATAAAAAAATTGTACACAAATGTGCAGAGCAGTATTATTCATAAAGCGGTATTATTTATGATAGCCAAAAAGTAGAAGCAGTACAAATATTCATCACCTGAATAGATAAATAAAATGTGGCATATTCATACAATAGAATATTATTTAATCACAACAAGGACTGTGGATGAAACTTAAAAATATATTAAGTTAAAAAAACCAATACAAAAGCCCACATATTGTATGAAATGTCCAGAAGAGATGAATCCATAGAGACAGAAAAAAACATGTGGTTGCCGAGGTTTAGTGAGAGAGGGGAATGAAATGACTGCAAATGTGTACATTTTCTGGGGGGATGAAAATTTTCTGGAATTAGATAATGGTGATAGTTACCCAACTTTGTGAATATACTAAAAACTACTGAGTCATACACTTTAAGAGGGTGAATTATTTCAATAAAACTGTTAAATATGGTTTTATATGTTGTATGTTGTTATATGTAGTTCTGTAGTTAAAAATGTATCATCTGACAGATACGTGGTTAAGTTGTGTGCAGTAGAAAGTATGGTTTTTCCTTTCCTTATCTATATATAAATATATATATACCCACACACACACACATATATATATATATATTATTGTTTAAAGTATTACATATGTCTCCTTTTTCCCCAATTTACCCCCCTTACTTCTGCCCCCCCAGGACAAGCCCCCAGCGCCCCAGTGTCCCTGTCCATTGGTTATGCTAATATACATGCATACAAGGCCTTTGGTTGATCTCTTACCCCCCTCCCTCCCCTGCCTTCTCTCTGAAGTGGACAGTCAGTTCAGTGTTTCTTTGTCACTGGATCTATTTTTGCTCATCAGTTTTTGTTGTTCATTATATTCCACAAATGTGTGAGATCGTGTGATACTTATCTTTCTCTGACTGGCTTATTTCGCTTAGCATAATGCTCTCCAGGTCCATCCATGCTGTTGTGATGGTAGGAGTTCTTTTAGAAGG
>NW_006295180.1:523761-524729 GCF_000327345.1 Myotis davidii
ATGTCCTGTAGTTTTCTGAGTACAGGTCTTTTACCTCCTTAGTTAAGTTTATTCCTAGATATCTTAATTTTCTTGGTACAATGGTAAATGGGATTGTTTCTTCAGTTTCTCTTTCTGTGAGTACATTATTGGTGTATAATTCTTACCTGCATTTATAATGACACAGTCATCTACACCTACATTTTGCTTTATCTTTTTTCATTTCTTTGTTTGTTTGTTAATCTTCACCCGAGGATATTTTTCCATTGATTTTCAGGGAGAGAGGAACAGAGAGGGAAAGAAAGAGAGAAACATCAATGTGAGAGAAACACATCGATTGGTTGCTTCCTGCATGGCCCCAACCGACCAGGGCCTGGGCCAGGGAGGAGCCTACAACCAAGGAATCAAACCTGGGACCTTTTGGTCCACAGGCTGATCTCTATCCATTAAGCAAAACTGGCTAGGACTCTTTTCTCATTTTTACTGGGTTTCTTTTTATGGTTGCTAAATCTAGAGATTTTCCTTTTCTTCTCTGAAATGAAAGTGCTCAATTTGATATTAATTTCCTGCTTGGTTTTGTTGAGTGAAGAACATACGTGAACCTGAAAGAAGGTATAGTAAAATCTAGTCAGAGGTATACTGTTTACTATTTACATTTTATCTTTATTTTTTAAATTTAATGATTTAGTTGAAAGAACTTTATTGAAATATTTATTTTGGAAGTTTAGACTTTTGTGTGTGGTAGTTTTTTTTTAGGGTGGAGTACATTTTTGGATTTAATATGAAAAATTTACAATCATAGGAAGATGTCTATAATGTGTCATTCATTGCACTGAAAGTCTTTTCTTTTTAGAACAAATACTTAAGTAGAGGAAAAGCCATTTTTAAAAAGCAGATATTTAAATAATAGTGTTTAAAATTTTAAACATTTGTGATAAAATACATATAACATAAAATTTATCTTAACCATTTTTAAAATATATATATAT
>NW_006295180.1:524980-531768 GCF_000327345.1 Myotis davidii
TCCAGGCTTAACCATTTTTAAGTGTACAATTCAGTAGTGTTAAGTACTTTCACACTGTTGTGCATCCAATCCCCAAAACTTTTCATCCTGCAAAACTGAAAATCTACCTATTAAACAATAACTCCTCATTGTCTCCTTCCCGTTACCTCTGATAGTTGTCATTCTACTTTCTATGACTTTGATTAATACTCTAGGTTCCTCATATAAATGAACTTGTACAATATTTGTCTTTTTGTGATTGGCTTATTTCACTTAGCATAATGTTATCAAGATCTGTCCATGTTGTAGGGCTTATGTCAGAATTCCTTTTCAAGGCTGAATAATACTTAATTGTAAGTGTACAGTCATGTGCTGCATACGATGTTTCAGTCAATGACTGACAGCATATATAGTGGTCTCTTAAGATTATGATGGAGTTGAATTTCTTATAAGAAATGGAAGGATATGTAGTTCGGGAGGAATTTTTTTTTACTTGGACAGGAGCAGTATCTGTGGGGCTTGGCAATATATTTCCTCTCATTCACAACACCTCGATTTGAAATGCATAGATTATATCCCAATCAGTCAGCCTCTGACCTGTTTTAGCACAGAGGACCCTGTTCCCCCAGTGCTACATATTCAGAGGGCGCTACAGCCCTCCCACTTCTAGTGTGATAGTCTTCAGAGGACATTGTTGTAAATACTTTGTTGAGGACCTAAGATCTTGTACAAGGACCCACGTCCACAGGAGCTACCTTAACAAATAGAGGTAGACCTTGTTTTATTGTGCTTCACTTTATTGTACTTCAAAAATGTTGCATTTTTTTGCAAATTGAAGGCAAGGCCTTCCATTGGAGAAAAGATTATAACTGGCTTTATTGCGATGGTCTGAGGTATGCCAATATTGAGTACCACTGCCACTTTAGTAAAGCTTTCTGTGGTAGTGTTCCTGTATTTTGGAACTGTTTTCAGGCTGTAATGCTGTAAAGCAAATATAAGTTTAATTTCTTCTATCAGTTCAGTGCCAGAGAGCAAGCACTTTTTGTGCCAGATAGGGTCAATGGTAACAAAAACAAGTTTCCAAGTTCAAGATATTGAGTCCTTAGTTTTATGCCCTCTCCATGTTAAACACCCCCTTTTTCTTTTTCTGTTTTTTATGAATACCACATAGTCCCTTAATCTGACCACTGCTCCTACATGCAATAGCCAAAACCACATTGCCATGACAATCCCCTATGTTCCTTTATCTCTTCGTCTTGATTTCTTATTCCTATTGATCTCAGGCCACCTTTTACTCCCTCCTGATAGTCACTATTGTGGTGATCTGTGCTTTAAACCCAGCCAGTTTCCCCTCGATATTTCCAATCAGTCCAGCCTACATCTCTGATCATGGAGCAGCATTGACAGCTTTGATGTTCTATTTCTGACTCTTTTAGTAAGTAGATTTGTGTCAGTGCACTCTATCATATTTGTACAACAAAATCACCCAACAATGCATTTCTCAGAATATATCCCCATGTTAAGTGATTTTTGACTGTACATCATATTGTGCCTTTGCGTTCATCCACTAACGAACATTTGGGTTGCTTCCACGTTTTGGCTATTGTTAATAATGCTGCTATGAACATGGGCACACAAATATCTCCGCTAGACCTGCTTTTAGTTTTGGGGGTACATACTAGAAGTGAAATTGCTGTATCATATGGTAATTCTATTTTTAATTTTGTGAAGAACCATTACACTGTTTAACATAGTAGCTGCACTATTTTACATTCCCATCAACAGTGCATAGCAGTTCCCTTTTCTCTACATCCTCACCAAAACTTATTTTTGGGGAGGTTTTATTTGTTTGTTTGTTTGTTTTGTAAATATTGTAATTAGTGTGAATGGTGAGAGTGGACATCCGAGTCTTGCTCCTGATCTGAGAAGAAAAGCTTTTGACCTTTCACCATTGAATAGGATGTTAGCTATGGGCTTATCTTGTATGGCCATTATATTGTGATACATTCTTTTTGTACCTAATTTGTTAAGAGTTTTTATTATGAACAGATGTTGAATTTTGTAAAATGTTGTTGTTTTTTGTGTCTGTTGAGATGATAATATGATTTTTTCCCCTTTCATTTCATTAATGTGATGTATCACACTGATTATGGATATTGAACCATGCTTGCATCATATATATAAATCCCACTTGATGATGGAGAACAATCCTTTTGATGTGCTGCTGAGTTTGGTTTGCTAAGATTTTATTGAGAATTTTTACAACTATATTCATCAGGGATATTGGCCTATAATTTTCTTTTCTGATAGTGTCCTTTTTTGCCTTTGGTATCAGGGTAATGCTGGCTTTGTAAAATTAGTTTGAGTGTTCCTCCTTTTTGATATTTTTTGGAACAGAGTGAGAAGGACTTACATTAATTCTGTTTTAAATGTTTGGTAAAATTCACCAATGAAGCCATCTCTCCCTGGACTTTTCTTGATTGAGACATTTTGATTACTGATTCAACCTCCTTACTAGTAATTAGTCTGTTCAGCCTTTCTATTTCTTCTTGACTGAGTTGATAATTTGTATGGTTCTAAGATTTTTTTTCCATTGTTTCTAGGTTGTCCAGTTTGTTGGCACGTAGTTGTTCATACTAGCCTCTTATGATTCTTTGTATTTCTGGGGTGTCAGTTGAAATATCTTTTTCATTTATAATTTTGTTGATTTTAGTCCTCTCTTTTTTTCCTTGGTGAATCTAGTGAAAGTGTCAATTTTATCTTTTCAAAGAACCAACTAATAGTTTGGATAATTTTTTCTGTTTTTTTTTTTTAATTTATTTTATTTCTGCTCTGATCTTTATTATTTCCTTCCTTCTATTACCTTCAGCTCAGTTTGTTCTTTATTTGGGGTCTTTCTTCTCAATGTGGGTGTTTATTGCTATGAATTTCCCTCTTAGAACTGCTTTTGCTGCATATGTTTTGGTATGTTATGTCCCCATTTTTTTGTCTCAAGGTAAATTTTCTGTCTTTTAATTTCTTTTTGATGCATCATTGTTCAGGTGGTAGGTTTTTTATTACTGATCCATTCTCCTTACTTATTATGGGTCTGTTCATATTTTCTGTTTCTTTGGGATTCAGTCTTGGTAGGTTTTGCATTTCTAGGAATTCATTTCATCTAGGTCATCTAATTTTTTGACATACAATTATCGATAGTACTCTCTTATCCTTTTTTTTCTATAGAATTGATAATTGTCTCCCTTGTGTTTCTAATTTTATTTGAGTCTTCTATTTAATAAGTCTATCTAAAGGTTTAAATTTGTTCCTTTTTTTGAAGAACCAAATTTTTGTTTCATCGACTTTCTCTCTCATCTTTTAATTAGTTATTTATTTAAATTACTATAAACTCATGGATGTTTGTTTAATTCTTTGAATTAATAACCCAACATTACCATTATGTATTGTGTTGCTCAAATTCTCCCAGATTTAACCATTGGAAGCCCCTTCAAGTTGACTTCTGTATCCTTATGACATATCCCCATTATTTTTTGAGCTTTTCTTTTCAGACACCATACGATGTTCTAGGCTCATCTTTAAATAGTATTTTTTAATGTTTTAAAACATTAAAATTTTGAATTAATTTTTGCATTTTGAATATTTTTTTTGCTTTTCTTAGGTATGAAGATACATGGGCTGCACTTCACAGAAGAGCCAAGGAATGTGCGAGTGCTGGAGAGGTAAAGAATTATTGGTTATGCCCTGACTGGTTTGGCTCAGTGGATAGAGCGTCGGCCTGTGGTCCCAGGTTCGATTCCGGTCAAGGGCATTTACCTTGGTTGCGGGCACATCCCCAGTAGGAGGTGTGCAGGAGGCAGCTGATGGATGTTTCTCTCTCATCGATGTTTCTAACTCTCTATCCTTCTCCCTTCTTCTTTGTAAAAAATCAATAAATATATAGACAAAAAAGGATTATTGGTTAATCTTGTACTTGTGGGATATGCTAGTTTTTAAGAAATTAAATTTATATTAAAATGTTTTTCAGGATATCTGAAATTGAATTTAGCAATTATAAAACTCGATATAAAGCACATTTTCATAATATCTCAGTCAGGTAGTTTAATTAGGCTTACAGAGTTTGACTTTTATTCTCAAGTCACAAGTAAATACTTGTTTCATCAAGGTATTTGAGTCTAATGCCTTTGCATATGTAAATTACAGTGTGTAATTTCTTTTCACCCACTATTTATGAATTTATTATTTGGACAAAGCTTAACTTTGCCTCAAGCTACCTAAAATCACTAGTTTGCTCAGCAGATAAGTATAAAATTTCAGGGGTGTCAGCTTTAATTCACTTAGAAGATCAAACTATTCTTTCGCACTATGCATAGAGTATATAATGAATATATGTGACTTACAATTAAAATTACTTGGTGCATGTACTTAGAGCTTTAGCCAAGATCAAATAATCTGTGCTATTAATGCCAATCAAACTTACTTCTTTCTAAAGACACTTTTGTGATTCTGATGTTAAATTAATTTAGACTGACTTTCTTTACCATTTACCTACAGTAGTCAAACTGTAGTAGTTATATAGAACAGAATAGTACATATGAAATTTAGTCATTAGTGTTTCTTTGAGAAATTACTGAAAAGTGGGGGGCGGGTGGGTGGATTAGGATTTTGGCCATAAGGTAGATTAGGTACTTTGAAAGTCTTCTGGTTATAAAACACTTAAATGCTGGATAGATTAAAAGCATTTTTGAAATGCCTTAAGCTCACAAAAATTAAGGGAGATTCTGACATGCCAAAAACAAATGAAAAAGGAAATAAAATCAGAGTGTCTAAAAACAAAACAAAACCCTGGAAGCTGTGGTGAAATACTAAAAAAAAAGCTTTAGAGATAAATAGGAATAGGAGACTTACAGTGATTCTCAACCTGTGAATTGCAAACAATGAAAATACATCCTGCATATCAGATATTTACATTACGATTCATGACAGTAGCAAAATTACAGTTATGAAGTAGCAACGAAAATAATTTTATGGTTGGGGGTCACCACAACATGAGGAACTGTATTAAAGGGTCGCGGCATTAGGAAGGTTGAGAACCACTGGAGGAGGAACTGAACCTGACTCCTGCCTAAAGCTCTTAGATCTTTGAAGTGGCTACATCCCTCAGTGAAAGTTGTGCTAGGAAAAAAAGAAAAGCTTCCTGTTGGCAAAAGGAGACAACAGGGATGAAATCTGTCTTTATGACAACTTTGAATAAACGTAGTCTACTTTTTGGATTTCTTAACAGGGTCTTGACCTCACATGAGTGTGGGGCTCTAATGTATACGTCCTGCATGATCTTGGAACCACTACATTAATAAATGAAAGGGCCACAGGTGACTGTGCTTCTTGACACCCATCAGATACAAACACAAATTCTACATGGATGAAACTTTGTAAACCTAAAAAGTTCCTACAGGTTAATTTCTCACTACCACCTCCACAAAAAAATTAGCAAACACACTAATATATTACCAAAAGTTTGACAGTCATCAGAACCAGAGTAAGATTTAGACCTACAAAGAAGTTTTCTATCAACAGATGCCCAATAAAGGAATTTCTAAAGAATGTATTTCAGGATAAATTAAAATAATTTTGAAAGATAGGTCTGAGATTTAGGAAGGAATAAGGAGGAAGAAAATGGTAGACCAAAGATAAATCTAAACAGACAATAATTTATATCTATCTATATCTGTACCTATATCTATATCTATATCTATCTATACCTATATATCTATATCTATCTATCTATCTATCTATCTCTATATATCAGTTATCTATTTGGTGGGATTAAAAAGGATAGAACAAAAGTACTGGATAACAATAGAATGTAATCCAGAAAGCAGGTTATCAGAGTTAAAGGACCTAAAGTCCTTGTACTATTTATGTAGTATGTATTAATATTGACTAACCTCATATTTTAAAGTTAAATATGGAGGGCAGAATTTTAAGGTTAATTTGTGAAGAATAGAAATAGCATCATCTCTCACTTAACTTTAATCAATTTCTGAAAATCAGATGGTTTGTGCAAACACTAACCAGGAACCTATTTCTTATATTCTAAATTTGGAAAGTTGCAATATGTTACATGTCAACCCCAAACCCTCAACCAACTTTCTAAAGTATATTTAAAACAAGCAATATGTCTATGTCTATACATGGGTGGCTAGCAATCTGTTAAGATGTAAAATGCTTAAAACATAGTTTTCTGATTACAGAACTTTTGATATAGTTATTAACAAACAGTTGTTTGTGTGCAGTTGTGTGGCCTCTCAACACTAGCAACATGCAAGGCACGTGTCTCCTTTATGGATGTACTCCTCAAAACTGTCTTGTGATTATCATATTCTAACAATTGTATTTTAAATGTAATTTCAGAATCTTCTCATAATTGTTTTAAAATGTGTATCGTGCTTAAATATGAAGTTGTCCTATATAAATGTTAAGCAAATCTTTGTATTGATTGTTATATGTCTTGTGAATACTGAATGAAAAATAAAAGGCATTCTGCCTAGGACACATTCTGCAGTACTTGGCTATACTGACAGACAAATTCAGCAAAGCATAAGAAACAAAATATACCACGTTCATTCTAGGATTAAGAGGTTGGTTTGGGCCCAGCTGGTGTGGCTCATAGTTGAGTGTCGACCTATAAACCAGGAAGTCACAGTTCAACTCCTGGTCAGGGCATATGCTCAGGTTGCGGGCTTGATCCTCAGTGTGGAGTGTGCAGGAGGCAGCCAATCAATGATTCTTTCTCATCATTGATGTTTCTGTCT
>NW_006295180.1:531801-541291 GCF_000327345.1 Myotis davidii
AATCTGTCAATTTAAAAGAAGAGGTTGGTTTGATATTAGAAAGTCTTTTAAATGTAATTGACCACATTAACACATTAAAGGAGAAAAATATATGATCATCAGGTGCAGAAAATATGTTCAGTAAAATTAGGTGTCTACTCAGAGTAAAACATTTAACAAGGTTTTAATAGAAGATAATGTCTTTGTACTGCAATCTACCAAAACCTGCAGTTTTTGACTTGCTGTATATTGATCTCATATTTAACCATTTTGCTAAATCCACTTATTCTTATAATTTGTTTCTGGGGGTGGGAATTCTTTTGTGCAGATGGTAGGTTTTGTTTCTTCCTTTCTAATCTTTACAACTTTCATTTCTTCTTCTCTTTTTACACTGGGGAGAATCTCCAGTATATTGTTTGATAAAAGTAGTTAAAGACCTTGATTTAAATTCTTCTACATCTGTGTTTTATTTTGAATGCAGGTCAATTTTAACTGAAGATTTTTTTATTATGGCTGCCCTGTTCTGTCGTAGGGAAAATAAAATCAGTAATATTCTGAAATCAGCAAAAAATGTTGTTTACCTTTAAAAATACACACTTGAGTTTGGCTAACATGGCTCAGTGGTTGAGTGTCTACCTATGAACCAGGAGATGACGGTTCGATTCTTGGTCAGGGTTGCCCAGGTTGCGGGCTCAATCCCCAGTGTGGGGCATGTAGAAGGCAGCCGATGAAAGATTCTCTCCCATCATTGATGTTTCTATCTCTCTCTCCCTCTTCCTCTTTGAAATCAATTTTTAAAAAGATTTAAAAAATAAAAATAAGTAAAATAAATAAAAATTAAAAATGACCTTGATTCCATTATACTTTAAATGTAAAAAGAAAACTATACATATTTTAGAAAATAGAAGAGCTTTAAGACCTCAGGATAGAAAAAAATTTTTTAAGGCATAAAAAGCACCAACTATAAAAACAAATATTGATAATTTTTATCAAAGCTTCTATTAAACAAAATCATTAAAATATTAAGCAATTCATGAAACATAGTACAGGTGTTCAGAAAATATGAACAACCCCTACAAACCAATAAAAACAGGACAGTAACCCAACAGAAAAGCAAGCAGTAGGACCTGGCATTTTATAGAAGAAAAAATATGGGAGTGGCCAATAAACATGAGAATGTATTCAAATTTTATTAATAATCAAGGAAATACAAATTAAAACCACAAATTTACACTCCTTAGATTATCAAAAATTTAAGCCTTGAGTTTTCTGGGCAGACAGTTATTATTTGCAGAAGATAGTTTTGTTTCTTCCCTTGGAAGAAACATGATGAGGAACAACTTGAACTAGGGAGTGTAAATCCATTGGCACAATCACATTAGAAAAAAATGAGTTGGCAATAAGTGGAAGCTAAAATGGCATATATCTTTCAAACAATTTCCCTTCCTAGGGTTATTTTAAGAGTATTGTGTCCCAAGCTTCCCCCTGATAATATTGGTATGGCACACATTTTCTCTGATAATGTTGGTATGATATCATCTATTTACTATCCTATATAATAAAAGCCTAATATGCTAAGTGTCCAGTCATCTGTTCAACCAAAGGGTAATATGCTAATGATATGCTAAGGCCATTCAGCCACTCACTATGACATGTACTGACCACCAGGGGACAGACAGTTAACCAGTTGACCAGTCACTATGATGTGCACTGACCATCAGGGGGCAGTTGACCGGTCAACCAGTTGCTATGACATGCACTAACCACCAGGGGGCAGACACTTCGACTAGTAGGTTAGCTTGGTGCTGGGGTCCGGCTAATTGGGACTAAGCGAGACAGGCTGGACATGCCCTGGAGCCCTCCTGCGGTCCCTCCCCAGTTGACCAACCTTCCACATCCCTCCCTGGCCTTGATCATGCACCCATGGGATCCCTTGGCCTGGCCTGCACCCTCTCGCAATCTGTGACTCCTCGGGGGATGTTGGAGAGTTGGTTTCAGCCCAATCCCGCAGGCCAGGCTGAGGGACCCCACTGGTGCATGAATTCGTGCACTGAGCCTCTAGTCTACATCTATAAAAGGCTAATATGCAAATGTCCCCTCAGGAGTTCGACTGGGAGACCGGGAGTTCGGTCGCTTGCTATGACGTGTTGACCACCAGGGGGGCAGTGCAGAACATGGCTGGCAACCAGTGGCAGCAGTGGGGTGTGCTGCATGGGTGGCAAGGGAAGGAGGAGGTGAGGAGGCAGGGAACCTGATTGGCCTTGATCACAGGCCAGGCCTAGGGACCCTACCCGTGCACGATTTTCGTGCACTGGACCTCTAGTGTAGTATAAAGATGAGGCTACTCAAAGTCAGCAATGAATTGGCTGGAGGGAGTTTAATTACCCCAAGTCCTGTCAAGCCACTCTGGGAGATAAGAGCAATAACTTAGACACATCTCTGACTCACATGTGAAACTTGTGTGCACCAGGAGATTTGTATAAGAATGTTGTAGCAGGCTCTGTTGAAACTTTAGATAGTCCCTAAGTCCATCTACAGCAAGCATGCCAAACTTGTGGCCAGTCGGCTGCATGCCTTGTTTATTCTGATCTACAAATTATATTCTTTATAAAAATCAAATACCATACAGCAGTGAACATTAGTAGGGATAAACTACTATCCCTACATTTATCAGCGTGGATGAATCCCACAAACAACATGCAATTAAGACTATATCCTGTAGAGGATCTTTAACAAAAATTATTCTTTTGATTGAAAGAAGTATTTCATAATAAAATAAAACAGGAGAAAGAAATTTCTATAAGACCTATTGTTGGATTTATGCTATTTGGGGAAATTTTTTCATAGTTGAGTACTTGGTTATTTTAAGATCCACATTTAATCAAAAGTGCCTCTATTACTCTCCAGAAATGTATTACTCAACTTTAAAAATGAAAAAATTTTAAAGCCCTCTGATGTATTGTTGAGATGTATGAAATATTTAAAATGTATAACTTTATTTTTTAAAATTTATCTTTATTGTAGAGAGTATTACAGATGTCCCCCTTGTTTTCCCTATTGACCCCTTCTGCCCTGCCTCTGCCTCTCTCTCAGGCCTTAAAAAATGTATAGCTTTAATATGTATAGTGTTAAGCCTGTCATGTGTTTATTTTGTCAGACCATGCTCAAACGTCTTTGGTGGTCTTTAAACTGTTTGATCCTACCAGGGCAAATATACTTAAGAGCAATTCAATCCTGTTTGACAAATTATTTTATACTCATCTAATTTAAAGCTAAACCTTACTATACAGTCTTGAAATTTAGGGCAATATCTTAGAAGACAAATAACTGTGGTCAATGGTAACTTTATTGTCTAAGCTTTTTCTACAATTTTTTTTCAAGTTCTTTGACATTTTTTCTCCTTTTAGCAATATATAAATGAATATATAGTTAATATTGACTTAGGGGTTAGACTCTGAGGACAACTTTTTAAAGTTAGACTTGCAGTACATTATTTGCTTGTAATTTCTATTGTGAAATATTTGCTTGCCTTCAAATTAAACTCTTAAGAATCATTTTTTGTTTAATAATTTGATGTGTAAGCTGGTTAAGTTGCACATGCTTCACTCTTCCAGCATGGATCTGCTCCGCCTGTGGTAAAAGGTGACCTGACTGGGTGTTAGAAATACTAGTTTCTGCATGAATATATGTTGGCCTTGGGCACATAAATTAGTCTCTCTGTTTTAGTTTCCTCCTATATGAAATTAGTTTCCACCACTTACCCTGCTTACCAAACAAAGTAGTACGGAAATCCTATGAACTAATATATCCCCCACACTCTGAACTGTCAAGATTTGTACACAGTAAGGTCCTGTTGTTAGCCATTTTGTAAATCATTGGTGTTCCCTGCTTTTTTTCTTTTCCCATCTAACTTCAGTGTCTGCCAGAAGAAATTTTGGAATGAAGCACTATGGGTTTGTCTTCCTCCTTAAACTTGATTTCCTGGTGTTGAATCTGGGTTTATTCAGAAATATGGACCAAGTAGAAACATAGGCCTTCTGGAGGTAGCTCATTTCTTATCATTTAGTAAAGTTTAAATACAGTTTTGTAGAACTTTCTCTTTGCTAGTTTTTCACTTTTCTTCTTCCTTTTTAAACCCATATAGTACAGTCTCCAGAACATTGATTTAAGGGTATGAACTTAAAGTGTCAAAATCCCTGGGATTGAGTCTAGTTCCACTGTGGCCCTTGGGAAAGTGATTTAGCTTCATTGTGCTCAGTTTCTTCATTTATAAAATGAAGGTGGTAGTAATGCTTAGTATACAAGGTTGTTATGTGGCTTAAAAGAGATAATACATGTAAATTGCTTAGTACAGGACCTGGAACATAGAAAATGCTCAGAATGTTTTAGTATCTATCTATATAAAACCCTAATATGCAAATCGAACTAATGGCAGAACGACCGGTCACTGTGGTGTGCACTGACCACAAGGGGGCAGACACTCAACACAGGAGCTGCCCCCAGCCCTCAGGCCCCAACTGGCGGTAGCCCCAGGGGGCGGGGCTGGCAAGCAGACAGCGCCAGGCCAGCCAAGGCAGGTGCAAGCAGGGCCCCCTGATTGCCCCACTGGTTGCCCCACAGGTCAGTCCTGATCGCCGTCCAGGCCTAGGGCCCCTACCCATGCACTAATTTTGTGCACTGGGCCTCTAGTTATTACGTAATTATTAATAATGATGATTTCTGAAAAGCTATTCAACCTTCCACTCTTTTAAATGCAAACAACATTTTAGTGTATTTTGATATATTCTTTCCATAAACACTTCTTATATTTTATGTTTAGGATATAACTTTTAATTTTGTGGAAGGATTGAACTAGACTGTAGTTAGGTTTAATATTTAAATGTTGCATTTTAATTTTCAGTAAGAAATGGCTAATATCTAAAAATTGTTTATTCTAGGTTTTTCAAGCTATTAACCTAACTAACCAGAGTAACTAAGATTAACAGCCTTTCTTTTTTCTTTTTCTTCTCTTTTTTTTTTGAGATGGGAAGGAAAAGGGAGAGAGAGAGAGAAACATCAATGGGTTGCCTCCTGTATGCCTCCCAATGGAGGGTCAAACCCACAACCTAGGTATGTGCCCTGACTGAGAATCAAACCCGCAACCTTTTGGTGTACTGGCAACACTCCAACCAACTGAACCACCCGGCCAGGGTAATTTCACAGGCTTTTTAAAAGGTATTCCATGAACCAGGAAAAATATATTATTTATCCTCAAGTCAACCTTGTGATATAGGATTTTTTTTTTCCAGAGTTTAATACTGAAGCTAAGAGAGTTTGTGAGACCTGCTATGAGAATATAAGCACTAAAGAGGGCAGAATTTTTTTTCTTGTTTTACTCACCATTATATTTCTAGTGCCTAAAACAATGCTTGGCAGATAGTAGATATTCTGTAGAAGTTTGTTGACTATTTTATTTAAATTTTTTTTATTTGTTGATTTTATAGACAGGGGGAACATTGTCATTTCACTTATTTATGCATTCATTGGTTGATTCTTGTACGTGCCCTGTTCAGGGGTCAAACCTGCAACCTTGGTGTATCTAACCAACTGAACTACCCACCCAGGGCTTGATGACTATTTTAAATGAATTTTATGAACACAGGTCCTTGTTTCAAGCCTTAGTTTCCTGATGATGGTTACATCACAACTTGCCTATAAAGACTGTTTGGCATTTTTTTTTTATTGCTCAGTATTTTTAAAACTACTCTTAGGGATCATTTAAAAACTGGTAGACAATAGGCATTTAAAAAATATTTTTATTGATTTCAGAGATAGGAAGTGGGAAAGAGAGTTTGAAACACAAATGAGAGAGAAACATTGATCGGCTGCCTCCTGCACTCCCCCTACTAGGGTTTGAGCCTGCAACCCAGGCATGTGCCCAGAGTGGGAATCTAACCTGTGACCTCCTGATGCATGGGATGATGTTCAACCAACTGAGCCGGGCCAATAGGCATTTTAAATATACAGCATTTATGAGAATACCACTTGAATAAAGCGTGGTGTCACCTTTCCAGCTCAGTTGAGGCTTTAGGTGAGAGATGATGTGGTTATTCTTTCAGTGTGGGTTGAAAAACAGTGGGGAGGTATGAGAACTGGGGATAGAGTGAGAAAACTAGGCAGCTTTCTGACCTTTTTATTGTAGCTTAGTTCTCTACTTCAATGTTGTGAATTTCCTACATTATTAAAATGTAGAAACAATGTAGTTCAATATACAAATAATTTCATATCTTATTTTGTTATTTTATTCCTCTAAAGCTCTTTCTTTAGAGATATTCAGTAAGAATCAGTTGTGTTCATGTTTAAACTTATGAAGACTCTTACTTAATCTTGGGATATGTAAATTATCTTTTTTTTAAACTGTAACTTAACTGTGAACCCTGATTTACATATAAAATTCAAATGCATTTTTTTGTTATACAGTGAATTTTGCCATCTTTATGTTATATTTCTGTGTGGGTATCTTTCACAATCCTTTCTTATCATTGGTGATGTTTTCAAAAGATGACCTCTCCTTGCTCCTTCTAAATCTTATTCTAAGCTCTCTCCCCTACCACTGTGTTAAGAGCAAAACATAATTGTCTGGGAGAAACTGATGTCTGTCATTTTCTTCACATCTTCAGGAAAATAAATTAGAATTATTTTAGACTAGTCTAGTATTGCATCACCCTGCTATTACCCTAATATTTTACATCTGAATTACTTCTTTGTTAACATAAATCCTTCTTTTCTTTTTCTGGAATTGATCAGTTGCCTCAATAATTTCTTCATATAAAAGTACCATTTACCTTATGCAATCTGTTCCTGTTAAATGTAAATGGAATCTGTATATTCTAAATGGAAACTGTATATTCTAAATGCATTTCTGTAAAGAATTCCTTTTGTAAAAAGCAAATAATTACCTAGCAATTATGTTTTGAGTTATTTTTGTTTGTTTTCTTTTCAGTCGTTAGTGGTAGTTTTTTGTTTTATTTTTCTAGATTTGGATTTTCAAATTCGGGGTTTACTTAAAAAAGGGTATACTTAGAAGTGATGTCTAAGGTCATTTCTGAACTTCGTCTTCTCTTGATTAAGATGCACTGAGACAAGCAGTGATTTGAGGTTTTCTATACTGAATATTAAATTGGTTGTTTTCTAAGAAAGAAAACAACTTCAGTCTTCTTTCTAGTGTCCTGTGACTTCAGTCAATAGAGGAGTTTTTAAAGACAAGATCAACCAACTCTCATTATGATAACTACAGTTTCTTTGTGCTTAAAATCTGGTTTTACTTTACCCTTTCTCTTTTGTTGCAGCTGGTGGATAGCGAGGTGGTTATGCTTTCAGCACACTGGGAAAAAAAGAAGACGAGCCTAATAGAGTTACAGGAGCAGCTTCAGCAGCTTCCCGGTTTAATAGCAGATTTAGAATCCATGACAGCAAATCTGAGTAAGTATCATGTTCGTATCTGTACATTACCTTTAGGAATGAAAACAATTTGGACCGGACTTGGTATAATTTCAAAGCTTTCTAAGAATACATTAAATTCTTGGTTAACAGAAATTTTTAGAAAGTGGTATGTTCTAGTTAATTTCATATTCTGATTGAGGATTAGACAGAAAATGATTTAAAGTGTAGAAATGATTTCTAAAATATACATCAATAACTTTTTCTGGCTCAGTTCAGCTCAGGAAACACAATTATAGTTTTTTTTATTCTTAAAGTGACAGGGTTATCTTTGTTACATTAGCTCTCTGTTAAAAGTATAAGTATGGCAAATAAAAGGGATTAGGGTGACTTTGTCCTGACTACGGTATATACTCTGGTAGTTGGTGCTTTTAAATTTAGGTCTGCTTAGAACATCATGTCTTGCAGTATGCTTTTTTTCTCTTCAAACAGAAAAGAGATCAAATAAAACCACTTACCAGAGGGTATCTGTTTGACTAAATTTGTACCTTGTGGAAGTTTATGTTTTTTTGGTGTGTGTGTGTTTTTTTTTATTGCAATGAATTTTGCTGATATTCTTTATTTCTTGAGCTTATATTTAGAAAATTAACTTTTATGTTTGACAGTGCTACATCCTAGGATAATATTATGGCTTACTACTTTCTAACCAAGCTTGAGGTCTTAGTCAAGTAAGGGTTAACAGGGGTGGGCAAACTTTTTGACTGGAGGGCCACAGTGGGTTCTTAAACTGGACTGGAGTGCCAGAACAAAAGCATGGATGGAGTGTTTGTGTGAACTAATATAAATTCAAAGTAAACATCATTACATAAGAGGGTACGGTCTTTTTTTTTCAATAGTTTTATTCATTTCAAAGAGCCGGATCCGGCCCTCGGGGCTGTAGTTTGCCCACGGCTGGGTTAGGAGCTGTCTGCAGAGATAACGTTTTGAGCTAATAATCTGATCAGAACCAGCAGCTACTTGGTTTCCACAATAGAATATCCAACCGGCTGTATAGAGATGTAGACACTGTAAGCAGGCTATGCTAAGGCTTGCAGCAACCATTTGTGACCAGGTGGCGGCTGTTGTTTGACAGAAATAGACAGCATTTCTGAGTAGGTGGTGTGGTTATACAGTTTTGGGGTTATAAAAGCGGAAATTCCTTCGGCACCTGAAGTGTCTCATGCTGAGCATTAGAGTGATCCCAGCCTTGCAGACGCCAGCACAGATTAAAGAATATTTTTGCTGTCTGCCAGGGAGTGACAGCTGAAAATTCTAGCACCCTCTTAAAGGGCCAATACACAAAATTCCCTGTAGAGCAGCGGTTCTCAACCTGTGGGTCGCGACCCCTTTGGTGGTCGAACGACCCTTTCACAGGAGTCGCCTAAGACCATCCTGCATATCGATATTTACATTACGATTCATAACAGTAGCAACATTACAGTTATGAAGTAGCAACGAAAATAATTTTATGGTTGGGTCACAACATGAGGAACTGTATTTAAAGGGCTAGAAGGTTGAGAACCACGGCTGTAGAGCCACCCACGATGTGCTCCAGCAGAGGGAGGGTGAAGTGGACTGGAGCTGTGAGAGCAGAAGACAGGACTGGAGACTTGGGGGATAGAACTCAGAAGGCAGACACCTCAAGTTTCCTGGACTGAGTCATTCCCTCATGCAGCAGAAGACATCTTTCCCACATAGACATTTGCCTTGCCTGAGGGGAAGACAGTCAACACACCCTATTGGAAAATGCCCTTGCCCTGAGGCCATTTAAGAGATTAAAAATAACAATTAGACTTCAGGCAGAAGCAACTGCCCCACCCTGTTAAAAAAAACTCTCACCACACCTGAGGAGGATTGCCTGGGGGGCAATTCAAGTTGGGAACTCTATCAGTCTATAGCAGTGCTGGCGAACCTTTTGAGCTTGGAGTGTCAGCATTTTGAAAACCCCTAACTTAACTCTGGTGCCGTGTCACATATAGAAATTTTCTTATATTTGCACCCATAGTAAAACAAAGACATATTTTTGATATTTATTTTATATATTTAAATGCCA
>NW_006295180.1:541441-545804 GCF_000327345.1 Myotis davidii
GTTCAGAGTAATGATGTAAAGATACTCAACAGCATGAAAAAAGATATAGTAACTATGAAAAAAGCACAGTTTGAAATAAAGAATGACATATCACAAATAACACATTGAAAGGAATACACAGCAGATTAGGGGAAGGAAGCTGAGGATCGAATCAGTGAATCAGAAGACAGAGTTTAAAATATCACTCAATCAGAGAATCAAAGAGAAAAAAAGAATTAAAAAGTAGGAGGACAGCTTAAGGGAGCTGTGGGACAATGTGAACTGTAACAATATTAGAATAGCAGGTGTGGCAGAAGAGGCAGAAAGGGATAAAGGAATAGAGAACGTGTTTGAAGAAATAATGGCAGAAAACGTCCCTAACCTGATAAAGGAAAAAGTCACACAAGTTCAGGAGGCACAGAGAATTCCAAGCAAGAAGAACCCAAACAGGCCCATGCCCAGACACATCATAATTAAAATGCCAAAAATTAAAGACAAAAAATCTTAAAGGCAGCAAGAGAAAAGAAAACTGTTACCTACAAAGGAGTACCCATAAGGCTGACATCTGATTTCTCATCAGAAACTCTACAGGCTAGAAGGCAAAGGCATGAAGTACTCAAGGTAATGGAAAGCAAAAATCTGAGACCAAGATTACTATATCCAGCAAGACTATTATTCAAAATAGACGGTCAAGTAAAGAGCTTTTCAGACAAAAAAACAGGCTAAAGGAGTACATCACCACCAAGCCAGCATTACAAGAAATGTTAAAGGGGCTGCTGTAATGAGAAGAAACAGAGGGAGAAACCTAGCTATATAGAATTAAAATGGCAATAAATAAGTACCTATCAATAATAACCTGATCAGGTCTTATGGGTAAGAAGATAAGAATACTCTTAACATCTCTTCCTGTTTTTCAGTATCAACCCCCCCCTTTTTTTTTAAAGCAAAACAAAAGTGATTTACAAAACAATTCGCAAATCCTAAAACAGGTGTTTGTTTTTTCTCTGTGTGAATAAAGTTACCTGGATGATATTTGGAATGCTGTTGCTCATAACAGTAGCAAATATTATAACACTGTATGTCACAGATTGTTAGGTGCTTTACTCCTCCTATGAACCGTACAAAATTAGTTGTATTACCTCCCCCCCCCCACCACCACACACACACACTTTACAGATAAGGAAAGTAAGGCTTGGTGAGGCTGTGATTTGCTCTGGGTCACATACAGTGTGGATCCAGGATCCCAACTATAGTGGTAAGTCCCATTGGGGGATGAGGCAGTTAGGATGACAGCTATCAGTAGACCTTGAGAAGTGTAGTCACAAAGTCCTGGCTGTTAAAAATTTTTTCTGGTGTCAGTTATTTGTTATTTCTGAAGGGAGGTTATGGAAAAAAATATCCTGGGATTTAAGAGAAATGTGAAATAACCGTGGTTGCCCTCTGCATTTTTGCATTCTCGTGGGTGTAGGCATGATCCTTTTCAAGCCTTTGATAACAAACTGATGGAAAAATAGCTCCCAAGATACTTTGCATTTTCTTTTCAGCCACTTTCTTTTAGCTTATTTATGTTCCTGCATCTCTTTGAGTTGTTTGCTTTTCATTGGTTGTATATTTCTTTGCAGAGATATTCTTCTATGATACCCCCCCTCTTTTTTTTTTTTTGCCAACTTAGAGTAAATTCTGTTTAGAGATGTGCTTGATACCACTCTGTTGATTCAATGCATTTGCCACTCTTCTAATTATTTTCATAGTTAATTCTGCTTAGGATATGCAGTTTATATATATCTTTCTTAAAATAGAAATTACTGTATTTTCATTCTCAATTAGGATTCTAATATCCTGAAAAAAGTTTTATAGTTAGTGATATATGACTTTCCTCTTTAGAAACTGCATCATGGCCTCTTAAATGAATGGGGTGGGCTTTCCAAATGCTCACTTGAATTTGTTAATCTGAGGATTTCTATCTTTGTTAATCTGAGGACTTCAACCACCAAAGGCAAATTAAAGCTAAAAGATTATGATAATTACTTCCAAGTAATTTAAATTATATCTTTTTTTCTAACCCATCTAGAGCTCTTTTTGGAGAGTTCAGTTTTCTTAGAAGATACCTATAAAATCTAGATGGTTGGTTTTTATATTTATTGGCAATCTGAAAACATTAGCATTTGAAATACATACTATCTTTGTGTTTTAATCTATTGCTGTTATTTGCCTGATATTTCTTTTTAGTAATGAATGACTGATTGTAGAAGATAGCAGCAAGTCAGAACTGGAGTTCAAGAGGCCTAGTATTTGTTGACCTACAATAAGCCCATAAAGAGATGTTTTGGAAATGTGACTTTTAGATAAGCAACTTAAGCTTATTGGAATTAGTGCTGATATTCTTTACAGGAAGAAAATATTTTGACGCCAAATTTGTTGGGGTAAGTTTATAAACATATACCTATCGATCTACACTAATAAAAGAGGAAGATGCAAATTGACTGTATCTTCATGACACCCATCAGCCAATCAACAGTGAGTATGCAAATTAGCCCAACAAGGATGGTGGGTTAATTTGCATATGCAGGCACCAAATGGCCAGGGGCGGGGCAGGACGGTTGTTTTGTCACCATGGTGACAATGGAGGCATTCTGCATTGCCCCAGCCACTCAGGGCCTCTGGGCAGCGTGGGAAGGCAGAAAGGCGGCTCCAGACCCAAGCACAGGCAGTGCTGGCAGCCAGGGGAAGGAAGGCCCATTCTTGCACGAATCTTTGTGCATTGGGCCTCTAGTCCTATCTAATAATAGACAAACAGGGTAATTGACCGAACCTTCGATATGCCTCTCATTGGCTAATCAGCACCATGGCGGTTAATTTGCATACATAGGCTCCAAGCCATGGAGCGAAGACTGAAGGTGAGCCGGAGCCGCGAAGACGGAAGGCGGCTCCGGCTGGGGCCTTGAAGACAGAGGACGGAAGGCGGCTCTGGCTGGAACGAGGGCCTGGGTCCCGGGTGCCGGAGGAAAACCGGTGCTGGCAGCCAGGCCTATTGCATGAATCTCTTCGTGCAACAGGCCTCTATTATATATATAAAAGCTTAAATGTCTATCCCACCGTCCGACCAGTAGCTATGATGCACACTGACCACCAGGAGGCAGATGCTCAACACAGGAGCTGCGATGATGTGCACTGGCCATATAAAAAGAAATGGCATTGCAGACCTGGTGCTGACAAACCAACACTCTGCTTACCCCACATGGGACACAGGACCCACCACCAACCTGGAGCAACAGCCCACCAAATTGCAGCCAATGCCGCCAAGACCCCATGGCACAAAATGCAGCCCGCAACCCAGCCTAGCCTGGGAATGGTGGGCTGTTGATGCTGGGTAATGACGTCATGTAACAATGCCTAACTTCCTCTCCCTAGTGACAGGCCATTTAAAAATAAATGGCACTGTGGACCTGGTGCTGACAAACCAACACTTGGCTTCCACCCAAGCGGGACACAGGCCCCGCCACCACCCTGAGTGACACCCACCAAATTGCAGCCAATGCTGCCAAGACTCCATTGCGCAAAATGTGACCCACAGCCTAACCCAGCCCAAAATAGTCACTGAGCGCCGGGTAATGACATCACGTAGCAATGCCCAGCTTCCTCTCCCTAGTGACTAGCCTCCTTGGAT
The DNA here is from genome assembly GCF_000327345.1 of Myotis davidii. Taxonomy (NCBI): domain Eukaryota; kingdom Metazoa; phylum Chordata; class Mammalia; order Chiroptera; family Vespertilionidae; genus Myotis; species Myotis davidii. The sequence goes on from NW_006295180.1 coordinate 545,088, forward strand.
TTTCTTCAGCCCAGGAACATGACTTGCTTTGTAGCCAGGTACAAACATTTTACACTTTAACAAATGTCTGTGAAGCATTTTCATGTGCCTCATTTCATTTGATCCTCACAGAAGTCCTGGAGTAGGTAGATAGGAGACAAGGTAGAATCCTATTTTCTTTTCATTAGCTGGGAAACAAAGATGTAGAAAGTTTAGAAACTTGACCTGACTGAAAAGAAGTAAGAAATTGTGGAACTTCAAAATGACTTCAGGTTTTCTCACTGCGCAGAATATAGTCAAACACTGCTGCAGTCAAACATTTTACGCTTTGTTCTCCCTGCATGATCTACAGTAATAGTCTGCTTCGTGTTGATATTTACTGCTGTGTTGCTGACAATTACCTGAAAGAGAAGTTGAGGTGCTTCACTGGGCTGGAAAAGTTTAGCTAAATCAGAAGGCAGGTCTAATTAAGCAAGTTTATCTGTATATATAAAGCTCTTGGTGCCATTCGCACCGTGTTTCGTTTTTTTTTAATTAAATTTTTATTGTTCAGATTATTACAGTTGTTCCTCTTTTTTCCCCCATAACTCCCCTCCACCCATTTCCCACTCCACCCTCCGCCCTTGCCCGCCCCACTGTCCTCACCCATAGGTGCACAATTTTTGTCCAGTCTCTTCCCACATCCCCCACATCCCTTTCCCCCCCAAGAATAGTCAGTCCACTCCATTTCTATGACCC
>NW_006295180.1:546653-574749 GCF_000327345.1 Myotis davidii
GTCTTGCTGGGGCCTTGGGCCAGCTGCAGTTTGTTAGGTAATTATCAGATTGCAAAGGGCCAGGCCTTTCGTATGCAAAAGCCTCCAGCTTGGGCGGGGCGGGGTCCCAGGGGATCAACAGGGTCGAGTGAGCAGTTATGGCTGCTCTCAGTCCTGCCCTCAGAGGCCCTGCTTCTCAGTGTCCCGGCAATCGCTGCAAGCACCTCCGAGAGAAAGCTGCCCTCGAGTTCCAACCGTTGCCAGACAGTCCAGTTTTTCCCGTATGAGTCTGGGTCCCCAGAGACTCGCCTGGAACTGAAGCTCAGAGCTTGAGACTCCCTCCCGATTGAAAAAGACAACTGTGTCCTCAGCCACCAGCCCTCTCCCCATGTGCCTCTGAACCTCTGTATTTTATTCCCTCACTACACCTCCTCTGAGTCTCGGTATGCTTTTCTCTTTCCTTCTAGTTGTAGAATTTCCACTCAGCCAGCCTTCCTGTGGTTCTGGATGTTGTCCATTCTGTCTTTTAGTTGTATTTTTGAAGTTGTTGTGGGAGGCAGCAATTTCTGGTGTTTACCTATGCCGCCATCTTGGTTTCTCCGCACGCATGTGTTTTGATTTGTCATTGTTGATCGTGAATTTGGTTGACACTTCTATTATAGAGAAAGGGCGAATAGCGATATTAATATATTTCTTATAATTAATTTCCTTTCAATGTGCACAGATTTGTGCACCGGGCCTCTAGTATCAATATAATTTATGAATTCATTTTGATGAGTTTATGTATCATTATTAGGTACTAGAAGCACTTCGTGTTTTAAATATTAGATCAAATATTGTATTATTTTATTTTTTTTGGTAGCCTCAACATATCTCTTATCACCTGAATACCTTGATGTAATATTATAAGGCAATAGTAAAAAATAAAAATAACTTAGAAAAAAATAATAACTAACCTATATTTAGTCACAAGATTACCTTAACTTCTTTGAACTCTTTACCTTTTCACCGTTGTATCTAATGCCCTCCATTTGCCAGGCTACTTAACTCTGTTCTCTAGTGAGTCTGCTTTTATTAAAGAGTAAAGGCTTTATATGATGTGAGCAATTTGGACCTTTGATGATGCTTTAGCTTCATTATCCTATGGCTTTAATATAATGCCTGATTACTTAATCCCACAGGAATTGTTAAGTAAGAATGTATAGTCCATTCATGTTGGTTGTTTTTTAATGGGGTGTGATCCATCCAGTTTATAAAAGCCTGTGTAATATAAAGCTAGTCATTAAAAAATAAAGGTATGCTGGGAACTGGAAAATAAGGGCTATAGACTAACTCGTAGATCTAAATTTGGATCCCAATCCCACAACTTCTTTCTGTGAAATGCCATGCAGGTTTCTTAACTGCTCCATGCTTTAGTTTCTTCATCTGCAGAATGAGGATGAGAGTGCCTTACCTGCCTCATAGGGTATTTGTAGGGTCAAATGACAGATGTAAAGCACTCAGTAGAGTGCCCACACATATTAGGCATCTGCTGAGAGTCATGTGCTACTTGTAGACTTTGGGGATATAGCAGTGAGTAAGACAGGGAGCCTGCCATCAAGGTGCTCACATTCTAGTGGGAGTTTGTCTAGCCTTTACAAATTTACAAATCCATTGTTCTTTGACAGAGGACTTGGTTGGGTATTATGCAATTTATTTGTCCTGCAAAATAGTTTAGAATGCAAAACCACAGAATGAAGTGTGATGAGATGAACAATGTAGTGTTCTGTGCATTGGGAGGATAAATGGAATGTTGTCTAGATTCTATACACTTTCTCATTCTGTGTTTATCATAAAATGACTGTAATGTTTCAAAAGTATTTATTGAATTCTCTTGAACTTCCACTAGAGGGTAGTCAAATCCTATTCCTTTATTGAAATTTAACCTATGGAGTTTAAACTGAATTTTCTCTATTGCCTAGTTTATTTTTTATGACCTACTTTAAAAAGACTTACCTTAATCTAAACAGTAGATTCTGTTAGTTTATAAATAACAAAGTGCTGTAAGAAAATGAACTTGTAGTTTTTTAAAAATCTGACCTAACCTGATATATTATTGTTTTGCTTTCTTCTATACAGAATCTGAGAGAGCATTTAGCAGGGAGACTGTCACAGCTCTGTGTTTCATGAACTAGATTATCTTTTGTCCAGGTTACTTTCTGAGATTAACCCCTTTAAGAAGCACATTAACCCTCTTTGATACTTGTAGTATACTAAAGGATCTAATTTGTTTAATAATGACTTTTGTAGGTTAATTCACTTATTACCATACCATCATTACTGGATTACCTTATTAGATAAAAGAGTAATGTAAGCATTTGAAGAATCTTTTGGTCTTTTAGTACCTGGCCTCTGTGACCTATGGATTTGTAGTTACAGAAGATTTTTTTGTTCCTTGAGGCTAATTATTTTTGTTAGAAAAGTACTCATTGAATGTTAAATTATTAGGTTTCATTTTCATTAAAAAAAATAAAAATAAGCAAAAAATTTCAAAGGTTCACAAGTACTTGAAGAATCCAGTTTAACTGCTTAGCTTAGCATTTAGGAACCTATCATCCCTGGCCAGAACCTACTTTTCCAATCTCACTATGACACTGCTTCATTTTTCATGTATCAGTGGTTACACTACATATAATAATATTTGAAACAAATGGCTCAAAGAAAAATTCCAAACAGAATCACCCTTCCTCTGGGATAGCCTTCTCACAAAGATTTGTGAAGCTCTTTCCCACACAGCTGTCAGGCATTCCCAAATGGCTTTTCACAATAAATTCCGGTGATCTTCTCCACTGATCACTAAATGAGACATATGTTGTTGTTACAGGGAGCAAAATGGTGAGATCTGAGCTTCTTATAAAGGTGTATTTGTGTCCATGGAGGCCTGCTAATGTTTTATGTACATACATAAATTTGGTTACCAAATTTACTCATAGATGTAACTCATTTTGTAATAGGAAATGAGTAGGTTGTGACAGGGAAATTAATTTATGACCATTAAAACTCAATATAAAATATTCAGAATGTACTTCATATAAATGGTTGTAATTATTATTTAAAGAATTTTTTTAAGTTTTTAATGTATAAAGGGAAGAAAATTTATTTTTGTCAATATAATTCTCCTTTATTTTATTACTAATTTCAGCCTGTTAAGAGTTAAAATGGAAAATTCCTTTGCTTCTACTGCTTTAACTTACTGATAAAGGGGGCTGATTTGACACATTAATAACAAAATATCATAATATCTAAGTTCTCTTCCCATGATTAATTTGTTCTTTTACAAAATTTAGCATAAATTAGATGAACATGAATCATAGATTTGCTTTCTTGGTTATTATTTTACTTAGAGTGATAGACTTATTCTGCCACCAGTAATCATTCTTAATTCAATTCAACAGACTAGGTATTAGGGGATACAAGATGCAAAAATACAGTTGTTGCCCTTAAGACCCCTTCTACTTCCTGAGAGAAATGATAGTACACAAGTAGATGTATAATGTAAGTTAGAATATGAGCCTATATAGGTTCAAAGATACATGGAAGCACAGAAGAGGAAGAGAGCTCTGGGGGCTGGAGGGGGGGATAGCACTGACCTGTGCCTGAGAAGGGAGCTCAGGTTGGGTAGTGGAGGCAAGCAGGGGCATCTCAGGGGCAGGCAGGACTATTCTGGGAATAATGAGTCCTAAAGCAAAGTCATAGTGAGATTGGAAAAGTAGGTTCTGGCCAGGGATGATAGGTTCCTGAATGCTAAGCTAAGCAGTTAAACTGGATTCTTCAAGTACTTGCGAACCTTTGAAACTTTTTGCTTATTTTTTTAAAAATCTTTATTGTTGAGAGTATTACAGATGTCCCTCTTCCTCCCCCTATAACCCCCTCCATCTACCCCTCCCCAGCCTTCACCACCCTGTTGTCTGTGTCCATAGGTAATGCATATATGCATATAAGATCTTTGGTTAATCTCTTTCTGCCCTCATACCTGCTTCCCTCTGAATTTTTTCTACTTGGTTTCATGTTTCCATGCCTCTGATTATATTTTATTCATCACTTTGTTTTGTTCATTAGATTTCTTGTTCATTTATTTGGATTTTTACATTTAGTTGTTAATATATACATATTTATTGCTGTTTTATTATTCATATTTTTTATCTTTTCTTCTCCATCTACCTTCCCCCTCCCTTCTCCCTCCTACTACTCCTCTTCTTCTTCTTCTTCCTCTTCTTAAAGAATACCCTTGAAGCCCTAGCCTCTTTGGCTCAGTGGATAGAGCATTGGCCTGTGGACCAAATGGTCCCGGGTTCGATTCTGGTCAAAGGTATGTACTTTGGTTGCAGGCTCTTTCCCAGCCCAGGCCCTGGTTGGGGCTCGTGCAGAAGGCAACCAATTGATGTGTTCCTCTCACATCAATGTTTCTCTCTGTCTTTCCCTCTCTCTTCCACTCTCCCTAAAAATCAATGGAAAAATATCCTTGGATGAGGATTTAAAAAAAAAAAAAAGGATACCCTTCAGCCCGGCAGGCATGGCTCAGTGGTTGAGCATCCAACCCAGGAACCAAGAGGTGTGGTGGGTTTGATTCCCGGTCAGGGCACATGCCTGGATTGCAGGCTCAATCCCCAGTGCGGGTGCATGCAGGAGGCAGCCGATTGATGATGTGTCTCTCTCATTGACATTACTCTCTCTCTATTCCCCTCCCTTCCTCTCTCTCTAAAAAAAAAAAATCAATAAAAACTTAAAGAAAAGCAACCCAGGAACCAAGAGGTGTGGTGGGTTTGATTCCCGGTCAGGGCACATGCCTGGATTGCAGGCTCAATCCCCAGTGCGGGTGCATGCAGGAGGCAGCCGATTGATGATGTGTCTCTCTCATTGACATTACTCTCTCTCTATTCCCCTCCCTTCCTCTCTCTCTAAAAAAAAAAAATCAATAAAAACTTAAAGAAAAGAATCCCCTTCAACATTTCATGAGGTACTGATTTGGTGGTGATGAACTCCTTTGCTTTTACTTGTCTGTGAAGCTCTTTATCTGACCTTCAGTCCTAAATGATAGCTTTGCTGGGTAGAGTAATTTTGGTTGTAGGGTCCTTCCTATTCATCACTTTGAATATTTTTTGCCACTCCCTTTTGGCCTGCATAGTTTCTGTTGAGAAATCAGCTGGCAGTTATAAGAGGATCCTTAAACTATCTTCATAATTTTTTATTCTTTTTTCTTTTTGCTCTTCTGATTGGGTGTTTTTTGCTTCCTCATATTCCAAATCATTGATTTGATTCTTGGAACCCTCTACTGTTGAATCCCTGTAAATTATTCTTTACTAGAGGCCCAGTGCACAAAATTCGTGCATGGGTAGGGTCCCAAGGCCTGGCTGGCGATGAGGGACAATCAGGGCCTTCCTTCCCTCGGCTGCCAGCTGCCAGCTGAGGCCTTCCTTCATTCTGTGCCGCCCCCTGGTGGTCAGCGCATGTCATATGAGTGGTCGAACTCCCGGTTGGTCGAACTCCTGGTAGTCGAACTCCTGAGGGGACAATTTGCATATTAGCCTTTTATTACATAGGATGTCAGTTAGTATATGCTTAATATCTGAGTGGTCTTTTTTTAGGTCTTTGACATTCTCACTAAGATTCTTGAAAGTCTCACTAAGTCTCTTGAAGCTCTCATTAAGATCCTTGAGTAACCTTGTAATCATTGTTTTGAACTCTGTATCCAGTAGCTTGCTTGCTTCCATTTCTTTCATTTGTAACATGTTTCTTTGTCCCCACATTTTGGCTACTTCCCTGTGTTTGTTTCTATGTGTTAGGTAGAGCTGTTATGTCTCCTGGAATTGGTAGAGTGGTCTTGTGTAATAGGTGTCCTGTAGGTCCCAGTGGCTCAGACTCCCCAGTCAGCTAAGCTAAGCTCTCTAGGTGTGCCCCTGTGTGGGCTGTGTGCACAGTCTTGTAGTTGAGCCTTGATTGCTGTTGGTGTCGCTGGCAGGAATTGGCCTCCATGCCAATTGGCTTTGAGGACCGGCATTTACAATGGAAGAGCTGCTATGCAGGAGACACCCCTATGGAACAAGACTTGCTTCAGTGGGGCTTTGGTGCTCACTGAGTCTACCCCTTGAGTGTGTCGCTTGTGGATATGTAGAGTTGTAATCTGATATGGTCTGAAGCTATCCACTGAGTGCACTGGTTCTGGGGCATCCCAGGAGGTGCAAAGTCAGCCTCTGCCTGGGACCACTTGGCAGGAGCTACAGAGAGCTCTGCAGATGGCTGCTACTTATATTGGGCTAGCTAGGAAGTGCCCAGGCAAGGCCCAGCTGTGAAGTAAGGCAGGCTGGTGATAGTGCCAAGTCTTGGGCCTTTTATTGACAGGTTTGGGGCACACTGAGTCCAGCTACTGCTTATTTAAGGTATTTTAAAGTCTGAAGCCAGAGCCAGGACAGGCCATTCATATGGAAAAGCAGCTGCAAACAATTTGTGTGAGGCTCCAGCTTGGATGGGGCGGGGTCTCAGGGAATCACCAGGGCAGAATGAACAGTGTGGGCCATGCTGATGGAAACTCAGATATGGCTGCCAGTGATCTCTATGACTGGGGAGGTCCCAGCACAGGAACAACGACCAGTGCGAGCACCCCTGCCTGGGAGAAAGCTGCCCCTGAATTCCTGCCCCATATATCCCTGGATTCCCCCAGAGCTGCTACCCAGCGGTGCTGGAGCTCAGAGAAAGCAGGACCATGTAAGTTTGTGTGTGGAGCCTTTAAGAGGAACACCTGGGACTCTAGTAGCCTCTGTGTCCCTGCTGGTTTTTACAGCCTGCAGTTATGGGACTTCTCTTCCCAATTCTGGAACCCTAGGCTGGGAGTCTGGTGTGAGGTTGGGATCTCCTACAGCCAGGATCTCTCTCTTGATTAAAGAAATGCCACACATGGGTGTTGGACCAGCCCATTCCACGCCTCCACCCCTCCTACCAGTCTCAGTGTGCTTTCTTCTTTACTTCTTTAGTTGTAGGACTTCCATTCAGTTAGATTTCAGGCAGTTCTGAGTGATGTATTTTAGTTGTAATTTTGACGTGGTTGTGGGAGGCAGGCAGCAAGTTCCAGCATTTACCTACCCCACCATCTTGGTTCTCCGCCTTTGAAACTTTTTAAAGGGGAGAACATAAATATGAATTTGGTGGTAGCAATAAAATGACCACTGACTATCCCCAGCATTTTTTTTTTAAATCCTCACCTGAGATTGTTTCTTTCATTAATTCTAGAGAGAGAGGAAGTTGGGTGGGGCTGGGAGTGGGAGGTGGTGGGGGGATAAGAGAAGGAGAAAGAAAGAGAAATATGTATCAGTTGCCTCCCATACACTCCCTACCTCCCCCAACCAGGGATACATCTGCAACCTGGGTATGTGCCCTGACTGGAAATCAAACCTGCGACCCTTCGGTGCACCAGATTATGCTCTAACCACTGAGCACACCAGCTAGGGCTGACTGTCCCAAGCATTTTAAATCTAAATTTGCTCTTTGACACAAGAACATGATGCTGTTGGCCTATTTAGAAGGACATGTGGTTTGTTTCTTTCTTCCTTGTTAGTAGTTGGTACTAAACTGTTCATATGTTTTCACCTGGTTCACATTTTATTAACAGAAGCGAATTAGGCCAGCAAGTTCAATTTGTACCTAGAACATGAGAAGTTAATTGACCCGCCAAAGGATTAACTTATTAGAGTTCCTGGCCTCATTAGCTCTGTAATCAACCAACAGAGCTAGACTTTAAGTGGAAATTGCCATCTGTCCAAAAAAAAAATGATGGAAAGAATGTATACGTTTTCGAATATAATTGACTCCATTATATATTTTCTTTTTAGAAAAATAATTTGGAATATAACCCCTCTCACTTATAAGAATAAGGGGTCTTAGGTATCAGAACAAAGCCTTGAGTATAATTTACAAGTACATAGGTTTGTCAGAAAAAATGAAAATTTTACTGATATTTTGGAGTGTTAGATGCATAGGTGTCATTTACAACATGATCATTACTGGTCTCAAAATTATTAGTTTTAAATGACTTTTACAAAACTTATTTAATCTTTATAAAAAATGTTCTCTGCATTTTTTATAGTCGGCAATTAATTATTTAATTACTGCCAAGTGCTAAATTAGCTACTTTACATACTTTCCCTGCTCAACCCTTTGGAAAACTTAGCAAGATGTGTATTGTTAGCTCTCTTTTCAGTGATGAGGCATCTCATCTCCACCTCACCTCACCTCACCTCATCTGTAGAGGGCAGAGCTGGGTTTCCAAGCTTGTGATTCAAACCCTACTCTTAACCAGTTCCCTTTATGCTGAGGACAACCTGCATGGTACTAAGGATAACACAAAGGCACTGCATAGCTTGGAGTTAAATGGATTCCATAATAAATTTAATTATTCCAGTTCTTGTCACTAAGCAAAGTGAAATAGCCTTTTAAATAACCTATTATCTAGGATCTTTTAAACCTGTCAAACCAGTTTTCACAGAATGGGCTGAATATTGCTTCCCCAGTGCCAGTAGTACTACCTCCCAGGCTGAGTCTCCCAGTCTTTTTAGCATTTAGCATAGACACAAAAAATCTAAATAGTAACTAGTATAATTGCATCATTTTGCTTGTTTCCCCACATAAACATTATATACTACGTATGACATTATTAAAAATCTTAGTTACATTTTTAATAGATTAAAATTTAGATTTTGCAAATTGTTTCAGGTTAGCCTTGCTGTAATTGGATACATTGGCTGGTTTACGTGACCCCTGAAGATAGATTCAAAACTGTTATGAACTGCATTGTTATCAGACTTTTCCAGACTTGCCAGTGGTTTATAGTGATACATTAATATGATCAAAGTCAGTATCTAATGTCTTTGAAGAGGAATACTAAACTACTTGTCATCATATTTTGCTTTTCAGTGAAATTTTATGCCTCTCCCCAATCAATATCTTTAAGCCCTAGACCCGAGGTGGGCAAACTTTTTGACTCGAGGGCCCCAATGGGTTCTTAAACTGGACCGGAGGGCTGGAACAAAAGCATGGATGGAGTGTTTGTGTGAACTAATATAAATTCAATGTAAACATCATTACATAAAAGGGTACGGTCTTTTTTTTTTTAGTTTTATTCATTTTCCGGCCCGCGGGCCATAGTTTGCCCATGGCTGCCCTAGACCCTACCAAATGTAAGAGGAAGTTTTATAAGCATAGAGATTTAGTAGAGTTAAAATTTAGGATATTAGAAAATGTGAATGTGGATTTAATAAATCTTTGGATCAAACAAAGATTAATTAAAAACAGGTCAGAATTTGCATGTCATCAAACCTAAAGTCGCAAGTTAAAACGTGAGCAATTTGCTGGTAACCTAGATGCTACAAAAGCTATTTTAGAAAGTCATATGAGCTCAGCTGGTGTGGTTCAGTGATTGAGCATTGACCCATCAACCAAAAGGTCACCAGTTTGATTCCTGGTTGGGAAACATGCCCGGTTGCTGGCTTGATCCTCAGTAAGGGGCGTTTGGAGGCAGCCAATCGATGTTTCTTTCTCATAGTTGTTTCTATCTTTCTATTCCCATCCTTTCCTCTCTCAAAACAGTACACAAAAAAAAACCTTACAAAAAAAAAAAAAAGGAAAAGAGAGTCATATGAGCCCTAGCCAGGTGGCTCACTTGGTTGGAGTGTCATCAAAAGGTTATGGGTTCAATTCCTGGAAGGGGCACATACTTAGGTTGCAGGTTCCATCCCCTGTTGGGGTGCGTACAGGAGGCAACTGATGGATGTTTCGCTCTCTCTCTCTCTCTCTCTCTCTCTCTCTCTCGCTCTCTCTCTCTCTCTCTCTCATCAATAAAAACATATCCTTAGGAGAGGATTAGAAAACAATTTAGAAAGGCATATGAAAATCCAAGGGGTAAATGAAGGAATTTGACACATTGTAATTGTATTGCATCAACCCAGTAAAACAGACTGGAAAACTGCACAGCCAGCTTCTTTACTCTTGCCCCTTGTCCCATGGGAAGGCTGTGACTTCCCAACGTGGGAGTCAGATCTTGTGTTGAGCCTCTCCCACCTTCTCTCTCATCTGTGTTAGATGCTCCTCCTTGAGTTCCCACAGCACCTTATACCTAGGTCTTTGTGGCTGTGTTGTCATTGAAATATGCCTACTCTCTATTTTAAGTTCTTTGAGTACAAGGACACTGGAATACAAAGATGAAAAGACAGTCCTTGTGCTCAAGGTAAATTGCCATGATGCTGTTTGAGTTCTAAAATCATTGACCTCTAAAACTTTTCTGTTTAAGAAATCCAGTCCTCACCCCTATAACTGTGAAGTCTTAGTTTATTTAGCACCCTATCAATTATAAATCATTGTAGTGTACTGTATGAGGGATTCAGTTCTGATTCCTGACTGCCCTTTACTAGCTAGGTGACCTTGGGCAACGTGCTGAATTAATTTCTGTAGGCTTTGATCTTGAATCTTTTTTTAAAATATATTTTTATTCATTTCAGAGAGGAAGGGAGAGGGAGAGAGAGATAGAAACATCAGTGATGAGAGAGAATCATTGATTGGCTGCCTCCTGCATGCCCCACACTGGGGATCGAGCCCGCAACCCAGGCATGTGCCCTTGACCAGAATCGAACCTGAGACCCTTCAGTCTGCAGGCCGACGCTCTATCCACTGAGCTAAACCGGCCTGGGTGGTCTTGAATCTTTTAAGTGAAGGATTTGACTAGATGATATCCATGTTCCAATAAAGCTGCAAAGCTCTGTGGCCTAAAGGCAAATTAGAGTAGCAAAAGACTAATTGACTCGTGGACAGAGCTGAGTGTCTTCCCACCAACACTGAGTATGTTTACTGAGTATTTGTACTTCTCTTACAGTTCCCAGAAGACTTATTATATGATATGATGGGGCAAAACAAATACTAAAGTAATGAAATCTCAAATATTGCATTATGTTCAGTATAATTTGTGTTATATTTTGCTGTGTTCTCATTATTTGAAATTGATTATTCATGTGTAGTATGTAGGATCATTATGATATAATTTTAGATTAATCAAGATACTGTTTCCTCATCATCCTGGTTAATAGAGTGTTATGGAAGTAACACTTAAAAATATCTTAAAAATATTTGAAATATAAAAATATACTCAAAAAAGATAATTTGAAGTATGTCTTAATGTTGGTCAGTGTATTTTATTTTGCTTCAAGAAAATTTAATAAGGAATATTAAGTAAATGCAAAACAATGGCAACAGTTTAAACTTTTAACTTTTGGATACTTTTCTCCATAACTGAAGATTCTGATTTTTAATGTTTGTTCTTTTGATCTTATATATTTTCAGTGCATTTAGAAACTAGTTTTGAGGAAGTAGAAAACCACCTGCTGAATCTGGAGGATTTATGTGCACAGTGTGAATTAGAAAGATGCAAACACACGCAGTCCCAACAACTGGAAAATTACAAGAAAAATAAGAGGTGAGTTTGAAAAATGGCCACAATATTAATTTTCAATCTCAGTTTTTCACAGTACTTTACATGCTATTCTTTATAAGTTTGGACTGATAAAGAAAAAAAACAAATAACATTTCAAACATAAATCTTATTAATAAGCTTTCCAAAACAGGGTATTTATATTTTTTGGTACCATTCATTATCTGTTGCCATTTTATGAAGATGAATTCTACAAACAGGATAGATGAAAACTGGAGGGGTGCAGAGTAGTAGGGCAAAGCTTTCTAAGAAATTGTTGCCTTGACTTTGTTTTCCCCAGGTGGCGAATGCTTGAGCTGCTTCCCCCCAGCCTTTTCTCCTTTTTTATTACCAGAGTAATTACCAGAATAAATTATTTCATCTGTTTTAGCTTCAGTATGTCCAGTTTATAGCAGTGAGGATAATAATGTACCTGCCTCACAGAGTTGTTGTGGGGATTAAATGAGGTAAATGTTATCAAATGCAATAAGTGCTCTGTAAGTGAAAGTTATTATAGGGATTATTATCACTAGGCTGACCCGAACAGGAAAGGGAAGAGAGGTCTAAGGGTAATAGCCTTCTGAACTAACTGTGGCATGCCAACTTGTACAGTGACATTGTGGGAAGAGTTGGAAGGTGCAGAATGGGTCCTCTGAAGTCCATGGGGAGATCCACAGTAGCTGGTGAGGGTGCCTGAGATTGTCATCTGGGCAGAGCAGGAAGTAGAGGAGGGTTGATAGATGAAAGAAAACAGAAGCCATGAGATTGGAGTTTTGCTGAGGTTGAAGAGTAGATTTGGTGGGAGCGGATGAGGACAGGCTTGTCAGAGTATGCTTTTGATGTTAAGATGATTGGTAGATTGAGTAGTTCTGGATCTAGAGAGTGTAGCAGTAGGAAGAATGGATTGCCAGCAGGAAGTGCTGGTCACTGGCATATAAGAGGTAAAAAAAAGTGAAATTAAGCCCTGGCCAGGTGACTCAGTTGGTTGGAGTGTTGTCTCTGCACTTAAAGGTTGTAAGTTCAATTTCCAGTCAGGCACATACCTAGGTTGTCGGTTCCATTTCCTGTCGGGGTGGGTATGGGAGACAACCAATTGATGTTTCTGTCTCATATTTCTCCCTTCCTTCCTCCCTCCATCCCTCCCTCTCTCCCTCCTTTCCCACTATCCTCCTCTCCCCCTGTCTCCGTCTCTCCCTCTTTCTCTCATTCTCTAAAATCAAAAAACATATCCTTGGGTGAGGATTTAAAAACATTTAAAAGTGAAGCTAAAATGTAGGTATTTTGGATTATCACAGTGATAAAGTATCTAGAATAATGTCGAGGGGTAGAGATGAAAACTGAGTATTCTGAAATTCTCAGTCAGGTCCATATTTCCCTAGGGAATGGGTCTTAAATGTTAATGAGTCATAAGAATCACCTGGAAAGAATGTTGAAAATTCAGATTCCTGCCCTAGCCGGTTTGGCTTAGTGGATAGAACATCATCCTGCAGACTGAAGGGTCCTGGGTTCAGTTTCGGTCAAGGGCATATGGGCACATGCCTGGGTTACAGGATTGAAGTGGGGGGCAAGCAGGAGGCAGCCGATCAGTGATTCTCATCATTGATATTTCTATCTCTCCCTCTCCCTTCTTCTCTGAAATCAATAAAAATATATTAAAAATAAAATAATAATATAAAATGCAGATTCCTGGCATTCATCATTGGGAGTTAATTCTCATAGCATCTTTATAAAATAAATATCAATAAATTCCAAAGTATTTTACATTCAGTTGTTTAGTAAGATATTAGATGTGTGACTTAAATATTTTTATCCTGAAATGATTTTTACTAATTTAATTCAAAAGTATTAACAGCAATACAATTGGTTTTGGTTATTGTGAAAAGTCCTTGCAGATCTAAGCTTGAGTTTCTTCTCAGCCACTTGCTACCTGTATGACCTTTTGCAAATGACCTATCGTTGGCTTTTTTATCTGTAAAAGAGAAAATGATACTGTTTTATAGGATTATGGAAGATAAGAGACATAATCCGGTTGTTTTTTTAAAAGGACTAAATAAAAGCAGGCCCATTATCTTACAGAATAAATGGTAATTCTCAATTCAAATTAATTTGCCTTTCTAAACACAAATAGTAGAAATACTGAATATGAAACATTGCTTAATAACATGTATAAACTATAATCATTCTGAAATGCTTAACTTATTTTATTCACCATGTAAGAGGATGAAATATCTTCCTTCTTTTTAAAATATGTTTTTATTGATTTTAGAGAGACAGGAAGTGAGAGAGAGAGATAAAAAAAAAACATGGATGAGAAAGAGAAACATTGACCAGCTGCCTCCTGTACACTCTCCACTAGGGATAAAGCCTGCAACCTGGGCATGTGTCTTGACTAGAAATCAAATTGGTGACCTCTTGGTGCATGGGATGATGTTCAACCAACGGAGACACACCGGATAGGGTTGAAGTATCTTTTTCAAAGTTATCTTTTGGAAGAAATTTATTTAGTCAAGCTACCCACATGTATGAATACATATATTTGTCTGATTAATAATTGGTTGCAGTAGAAATAATTTGAGTTGATAACACTGAGAAAAGGCAGTTATATTCAGTCAAATGTAGATCAAAAAGTATCTTTTAAGTAATAAATCATGTACAACATTTACTATTCAAAGATGTCTTACTTACATTTTAAGCTCTTTCTTATTTACTTCTCAATTTTGAGGTATCAAAACTGGGAATATGGTGAAGGTTAGTGCAGTGACACCAAATTAGTTTTGCTTGATACAGAACTTCACTATCTTTACTGAAGCCCTAAAATGATAATAAAGAACTTTTAAAAAATTATAATTCACAAGAACAAAAGGACCAGAAGAGGCCATGCCATCCACATTTTGGAGCAGAGAATGTGGATGACGAGTGGGAGCTGACTAAGCAGAGCCACGGAGGCTGAAGCCTGAGCTGAGACTCAGGTACCTGCACAGGGAAAGATGGCCTGGAGCATGTGACATGTCCCTCAGAACTCCAGAAAGGCTCAGCATTTGTAGGTACCATGAGCCTCAAAAGGTAAAAGGTGTTGAAAGTACATATATGGAGAAGTTAGACCTCTTGGTCTTCTGCTCAGCCACATGATTACCCCAACCCTTGCTCACTAAGTGATGTTTGGTAGCACCCAAGAGGTTCCAGATTTGAAGAATCTGCACACATTTTAGGGAAGATTGAGCTACTACTGTATTGAAAATAAAGGAATTAACTGAAAGTCTACATATTAAACAGTGAGGCTCTTTAGGCCTCTTTCACTCTGGCAGCCAAACTTAAATTTCCTATGCAGAATATTGGAGGTCTCATCTGAGAAACTGACCAGCCTTAGAGAAAAAACCTGTAGGTAAGGACATTTGGGGAGTTCTCTGATGAACAGCTGGGTCTGCATCTTAACATCTTCTATGATGAGCCCTGCATCTCTGCACATGACTTCTAATCAACTTTTTGGTGCCTCATTCTCAAATAGAATGGACAGCTAATTTATTAAAGGGATAATACAAGAAAATTGTTCAGAACAGAAGGATATGAATTTGAAAGGGCCTACCAAGTACTTGGAAAAATTAGTGGATAAAGATCCATTGTCAATACATAATTTTCTAAATTTTACTACTCTAGAAATAAAGATCAAAAAAAGCCTTTACAAAGGTCTTGTATTAATGATTAGAAATCAAAAGAATTTCAACTTTTCGGCAACACGAAGTTGAAAATGGTTTTCACTTTATCTTACTTTATATATACTTAGCAAAATTTTCATCAAGTGTAAGGAAATAGTCATTTCCAGGCATACAAAGGCTCAAATTTAGCTCATGTGCACATTACCAGGAAACTGCTGGAGGATGTGCTCTATACACAAAGGAGTAAACCAAGAAGGAAGGATGAACACAGAAAAGAGGTGACTTGCCCTAAGAGGATCCATCCAATTTAGAAAAGAAGCAAAGGGAATTCTCAGAACCTGGTGGAGAGAAGTTTCAGCAGGCTGGAGAGCATCAGACTGAAGCAGGAGACTCTTCTGGGTGATTCCTGGAGCAGTGTTTCTGGGGGGTGAGAGGGAATGAAGCTAATAGATTGTCTGATCTGCTTGACCATATTGAGAGGAGTTTTATAAGCCCTGATGGAGAGCTTGATGATGAATTAGTGATAAGTATGTTTTTTAAAAACTGAGCAAAAAAAGGCAACTATTAACACTAAGGGAAAACACAGTTTTATAAGAAGAAATCAGAGGCCCTGTGCATGAAATTGTGCATGGTTGCAGTCTGGCCTGGCCCAGGCCCAGCAAAGGGGAGGGGCTGCAAATGGTTGGCCGGCTAGCCCCGCCCCTGATTAGGGGGTGGAGGCTGATCGGGCGTGGGGCCAGCCGGTGGGGGGGGCTGATTGGGGCCTGGATCAGGCTGGTTGGCTACCACAGTGCCCATCATAGCCACTGGTCGTTCTGGTTGTTCCTCTGTTACAGTCTCTGGGCTTTTATATATATAGATATACTACATGGTTCAGTTATAAACAATATTTATATAACTTTGTAATAATTAAATGTAGAATGTAGATTTAAGCTAGAATTACAATAATACTTATTGGGAAGATGAGGAAATCTTTCAGTATGAAATGGACCAAAATAAATAGAAAATAAACAATAATAATATATATTATCTCATCTTGCACAGCAGGAAACCAGTGAGTAATATTTAAAATAGAAAATAATGAATAAATATTAGTGTTGGAATATTATTTAGAAATAATGGAGGTAAATACCAGGAAAAATAATTGAAAGAATTGGATGTGGCTGCTTGTGAAAGAACAGAAAGGTGGAGAGATCTGGGGCAAGGGACTAATCTTCATCTTAAACAAACCCTTGTGGCACTGTTTGACTTAAGGAATGCACATGTGTTATTTTTGATGAATGTAAAGTTGAATTAAAAATTTTTATTAGCTGCAACATTCCCTGAAGTGATTCACATGGAATATTAGACTGAGGAAATAGCCACTGATAAAAATCCCATGATCAATTAAGTTTCAGAAACACTTTACCCTGTATTTGCCTCAGGGAGGCAATACATGTTAGTGTATTAGGCTTCCGAAAATGTCTGTGGTAAAGAAATTTGTTTGATTCAGCATTTCACAACTTTCTTAAAGAGCCAATTTGCATATAATACATATTAAAATCCTTTGACTTGATATTCTATATAACACCATTTGATAAATGTTCAAATATTGTTACAAAAATTTAAACTTTTTGTTATCCACAAGAAAAGAGTTTCTTAAAAAATAAACCTCCTTCCTTTTTAAAAAGAAGGCCTGCAAACTAAATGAATGATTTTTCTTTTCTCGCTCTGAGAAGATAATATGTAAACAAAAGGTTGGCTGTGTGAGTGTGTGTGTGTATGTACGCATGTGTGCACTCATGCACGCATGTTTACAATGTGTGCACCTTTGTAGCTTTCCAGAAAATCTGGGCAGACATCTGGATGGGGTAGAGAGAATGGGGAACAAAGGATAATTTTTCACATACCTCCAATGCGAATAGTCTCTCCAATGGCTCCAGTACATTTTCTCATTCAGCTCCCATCAGAGCCTGTAGAATGGGCAGGGCAGCAATTATTGGAGTTGAGGAGGTGATTGAGTTACATGAAATAAATTGACTGTTTAGGATTCAGCATCAGAACCAAATGTTCAGACCCCTTGAACTTATCTTTTTTTGACCTTTGAGTTGAAATAAATTGAATCAGTCCCAGATGTTGATATCAATGCATTCTCCACTGTGTGTGGAGAAATGATATTTTGTCATACATTTGATGGATGTTCCCAGCACAAACAATAGATTCCTACCTCCTACAAAAGGTGGAATAGGACCAATTCCCAACAGTAATGGTGGCTTAAAATGACAGGGATTCTCACAGTGGGCAGAGGGAGACCTACAGCTTTATGTACTAGTATGTTCCTAGGGAAGAGTCCAGTAGCACTGTCTACCCTTGAAAAACATGTAAATAGATGGTGTAAACCATTTCTGCATTAAAGGGCCTCCTTCAGCTGGTTATCTAATGAAAATGACATATATTAAATATAGAGTTGTAGGGGGAAAATACATATAAATAGCTTTTGTAATAACTCTTGTGCATATGAAGTGATATCACTATTACCAGTACCTTTTGTGGACTGGCATAGACACTGCCTTGATAAAACATAAAACATAGAACAGTGATAGAACTCCAGGATCCATTGCATAAGCTTTCATAAGCAATAGGAAATGCATTTTTCATCAGGTAGGAAGAGTTAATATTTAGTATATGAACCAAAATAAAGAACTTAAAACCATTAACATGGGTTTGCCTAGCTAGCAGTTAGAAATATGGACTTGAGATTTGGGACTCGGCTAACATTTTTAGTCACAGGGTGTGGGAGAATGTAAATGATAAATATGTAATTTATAAATGATAATTTCAGATAATTATATAGGCTTTGAAGAGAATAAAGCTGAATAATCTTATAGTGGTAAGGTTGGGAGAGGTGACTAGGGTGAGCTTTGACTAGGGTGAGCAGGGAAGGCTCTTCTGAGGAAATACATGAGAACTAAGACCTGGAGAAGAGGCCATATAAGGATTTAGGATTATATAGTTCCAAGCAGAAGGAGCAATAGGTGCAAAGACCCCGAATCTTGAACAATTGATAAGTTCAGGAGAATGAAGATGTAGAGTTAAAAAAGAAATAGAGGATCTCAACCTTATACATTTTTCCAGTACTGCCATAATATTCCTCAGAATGTTTATTGAAATTCTCTCAAAATAATTAGTTATACTGTACTTAAATCAGACATAAATGTATAATTTAATGAAAGTATTTCTTATTTCCAAACTTCCGGATCCTTCGTTTTCCCTTTCTGTGTGCAGCATATTATCAGATGCTTTTCTGAAAATAGCTGCATCTTAAAGAACAGTGTGATTTTAGTAATTCTGCTTAATTATAAATGACTCATAATTTTAACACAGCCTTTCATTGGACTTGAAATCAGGTTAGGGGCATCTTAAATCTAGAAACATTGTCACTGATTCACTTAGACTTCGAAAGATAATCTCTATCTCTTAGAAACCCTGTCATCTAAGTGGGGGTCACTTCTTCTATTAATGAGATTTAGTGCTCATGAATATTTTGAGAAAGTCATTATTCTTTTTGCTTTATGTATTACAGATAATGTTAAGGAACATGCTCTTTGTGTTTATGTTTAATTTTTGGTCACATGGATTATAGATGAATTTAGAGAACCCTTTAAAGCAAAGCATAACAGATTTATTCACGATCTCATGGCATAGCTTTAATAGTATTTGACCAGTTTGTGTTCTAGAGAATAACCTGCCAAAGTCCTGAGCTTCAAGAAGTGACTGTCTAAGCCAGGGGTGGGGAATCTTTTTTCTGCCAAAGGCCATTTGGATATTTATAACATCATTCTCAGGCCATACAAAATGATCAACTTAAAAATTAGCCTGCTAGCCCGGCTGGTGTGGCTCAGTGGTTGAGCATTGACCTATGGAACAGGAGGTCACAGTTCGATTCCTGGTCAGGGCGCATGCCTGGGTTCCCAGTGGGGGTGTGCTGGAGGCAGGCAATCAGTGATTCTCTCTCATCATTGATGTTTCTCTCTCCCTCTCCTTTCTTCTCTGAAATCAATAAAAATATTTTTAAAAGGCCTGTTAAATTTGGTCAAACATTTAATTAAGTAACCCCAATACCTTGGCAGGGCCAGACCAAATTATTTCACAGGCCTTTATTCTCCAACCCTGGTCTAAACTAAGCTAGACAAGTAGTGGGCCATAGGCCTGACCTGTACTTCCATTTCAGAAAGGTGGGGAGGATGGTGCTAGAGAGGCTTGGCAGGAGCGTGGCACATAGGCCTGGCTTGAATAGAAGAAACAATGCCATTCTCCAGGGTGAAGATGCTTTTGGGTCCAGAAGAGGAGTTCCAAAGCACCTCACCCAAAGGAGATAAGGAAAGACAATAATTAGGTTCTGCAATGGAGGACTGTTCTGCAAGGTGGATCAGGAGAACTTTAGCTCAGACAGTGCTTTTACAAAAACAGACTTCTCTATCTGCCTAAGATGGTGTAACAGGGACTAGATTTACTATCCCACCTGACGCAACCAAAACCAGACAAAATATCTGAAATAACACTTTTTAAGACATTGGATGTTAGGCAACCGAGACAAGTGAGCCTTGCTAGACAGGGAACAAATGAGGTGAACCCTGTGACTGCCCCAGTATTCTGCCTTGATAAAGTTTCCCAGCTACAGTGTAGGGAGGAGGGGAACTCAGGAAGAGCCTGGTAGATCCTCTGAGTTGAAGAGACAGATTTGAGAGTCTGTGAAAACCAAGGCAGTTGGAGGACACAGGACACAGTGCCAGAGAGGAGTGCAGTGCACAGAGAATCACAGAAGTTTGCAGAGGGTTTCCCTTGAATATTCAGCAGAGCACTGTTAATGTGTGTGAGGATTAATAAAAAGGATTAGTAAACAGTGCCTGGTGTCTGCACAGTGAAAAGTTGAAAAGTTTCATGTCATGTTTTATTTATGAGCAGTTTTATCCATATACTGATATCAATAGGGGGGCATAAATGGTAATGGGAAAAGTAAAATAAAATAAAATAAAATAAAATAAAATAAAATAAGGAATAACCATTCTAAACAAAAATAAAAATTATTTTCTGGATTAATTGTTTAAAAATAATAAATGCTTCTTTAATTCATTTACTGAACTTTTCCTCCCAGTTGTCTAAATGCCATTCTATATATTCCGGTTCATAAAGTTATGTTTTTGATTTTAATAGAGACAATAAAAATCTATAATGCATAGTTGCAGTTAGAGTTGTCAAGACTGAAGATATAGAATTCTCGAGAAAGGTTTATTGAAATTCAGTAAAAAAAATTATGATTGCCGAAACCGGTTTGGCTCAGTGGATAGAGCGTTGGCCTGCGGACTGAAACGTCCCAGGTTCGATTCCGGTCAAGGGCATGTACCTGGGTTGTGGGCATATCTTCAGTAGGAGATGTGCAGGAGGCGGCTGATCGATGTTTCTCTCTCATCGATGTTTCTAACTCTCTGTCTCTCTCCCTTCCTCTCTGTAAAAAATCAATAAAATATATTTAAAAAAATAATGATTATCTTGGATTTTAGAAAAAGGTAATCTTTTTTTCTGAAGATAGATTGGTGATAACTTCTACATTATACTTACAGATTTTGTCATAACTTTTAATATCTTCAAATCAGTTTATTAAATTTGGAATAATATTTTATTTGTGCATGACCCAATACCACTTTGAAGTTTATGTTTACTCATTGGTTACTGTTTTTTCAGAGATGCTTTCAAAAGTTTCAAATCAGTTATTTGAGTCTTCAGGTGAGCATAGCTAATTTTGCCTTTCTCTCTTTTCTCGCATTTTTGAAGGAGTCTAGAAATGGGACAGGCAGAGATATACTTAGTTGTCTGCCCTACCTGCTCTGACATCAGTGGCAGGAAAGATTATGGGAAACTCAACAAGAAAATGAGGTGCTTCTCCTTCTTAGACAATTAGGTCTGCCCTCAAGGTTATATTAGTCCAGTTTTACTGTGGCTAATAAATGGTCTCTTTCCTTGCCTTCCTTCTACCATTTCTAGTGTTTAGTTCTGGGTCAGAAAATTGGCACTTAATTGTCTCAGAGGGCATGCACTACTTTGCTACTGGAGAGGTTTGGTACTGGATTTCAAAGAGGGCCATTGCCTCCCACAGTGACCAACATTTTTCTTTCTCTCTGGATGTTTCATGTTTTATTTATGACCAGTTCTATCCATGTATGGTATCAAAGAAGTGCATTATTGTCATATAAATAACACATAACTTATTTGATGAAGAGAAAATAGAAATTGATATATAGCTATCTAGGATTAATTCAGTTAGATGAGAACTTATCAGTTGAAATCAATATTTTGTGCTTATACATGGATTTTAGTAAGTTGAAAAGTATCCTTTAAAATTATAAATAAACTAGAGGCTCATTGCACGAAATTTATGCATGGGGCAGGGGGTCTCTCAGCCCGGCCTGCACCCTCTCCAATCTGGGACCCCTCGAGGATATCCGACTACCTCTCACAATCAGGGGCTGCTGGCTCTTAACCAGTTGCCTGCCTGCCTGCCTGATCGCCCCTAACCACTCTGCCTGATTGCCCCTAACCACCTCTCCCTGCCTGCCTGATCGCTCCTATCTGTTCCCCTGCTGGCCTGATCATCCCTAACCGCATCTGCTTTGCCCCACACCTGGGACCCAATATTCTCTCCTCTGCTGGTTGCAGACACCCAGGACCCAGGCTTCCTTCCCTCTGGCCAGCCACAGGCACCCAGGACCCAGGCTGGCTTCACCCAGGCGAGCTGCAGGCGCCCGGGACCATGGGGCAGGCAGCTTGTCCCTCTCCCAGGCCGCAGCCACAGGCAATGGCGCTGGGACTGCAGGGCAGGTGGCTTGTTCCTCTCCTGGGCCGCAGGCACCTGCAGCTGCGGCCCAGGCAAAACCACTCGCCCACAGTCTCCTGCGGCTGCAGCCGGCTGGGCGAAGCCAGCTGGGGTCATGAGTGCCTGTGGTCGGCCAGAAGGAGGGAAGCCCGGGTCCTGGGTGCCTGCAACTGGCTGGAGGAGGGAATCCTGGGTCCCGGGTGAGGGGTGAAGCAGAGGCAGTTAGGGGCGATCAGGCCAGCAGGAGAGCAGTTAAGGGTGATCAGGCCAGTAGGGGATCAGTTAGGGGCAATCAAGCAGGTAGGTAGGTGAGCAGTTCGGAGCCAGTGGTCCCAGATTGCAAGAGGCAGTCGGACATCCCCTGAGAGGTCCCAGATTGGAGAGGGTACAGGCTGGGCTGAGGGACCTCCCTCCCATGCACGAATTTCCTGCACTGGGCCTGTAGTATTGGATAATGGGCTAACTTGAGGAAAGTTAGAACACTATTTTACTTCATAAATGAACTTTTAAAAAAGATTTATTGATGCAAATGAACAGACAGCACACTGAAGTGAAAATACTGTTAATAGAAAAGATTGTATAACATGAAGACATTGATAAAAACTGATTCCATGTCCTAGCCGGTTTGGCTCACTGGATAGAGCGTCGGCCTGGGGACTGAGGGGTCCCAGGTTCTATTCCGGTCAAGGGCACGCACCGTGGTTGCGGGCACATCCCCAGTAGGGGGTATACAGGAGGCAGCTGGTCGATGCTTCCCTCTCATCGATGTTTCTAACTTTCTATCCCTCTCCCTTCCTCTCTGTAAAAAATCAATAAAATAGATATTTTTTTAAAAAACTGATTCCATGATGTACTTTAAATATTTAATCTATATCTATATTTTTTCTTAGTTTGTAGGTTGCTAAGTCCATTGACAAATCAATCCTTATTTGCCTAACCTCTTGAAACTGTCTATTCGTGACTTCTGTAACACTAGTATGCTAAAATTTCTTCTCTGCCTTAGGTTAGTTTTTATTTTCCATTGTAGATGCTTTACTGTTGGTATTCTCTTGGATTCTGTTGTTGGTTATCACCTCTTCCCATTCTACACACTCTCCCTAGGTAAACCCTTTCAATATCCTTGGCTCATCTACCACCCAGATGATGACTATTATCAAATTACTGTCTTCAGTTTGGGTCTCTCTCTCTTTACATTCAGAATCAGTTGCTACCTGGATATCTCTTCGTGGATATACCAACAGAAATCTCAAGAGCAGCATGTTCTAAATTATCTTACATGGCAAAATTTGACCTTTTCTTGTCTCAAAAAGGCATCACCTTCTACAGATTTACCCACAAACATGAGAATTGTTGTCATGTCTTTCTCCCTGTTCTACTGTCTTTACTCATTTCTTAGTCCAGTCCAGTATTTCTTGAGTCTTCTTGCTTTTTTGTCTTCACTGGTCATTTCCTAAGTTCAAACCCACATCTTTGTAGCCCCAGTTATATTGATAGCTTCCTAATTAATCTTCCTGTCTATAATCTTGTTTCTCAAACCATTTATTAACTATTAGAGTGTTCATTTTTTTCTAAATGCAGATATGATTAAGGCTTCTCATCTTCTTCAGAATAAAAAATAAGTAATGATGATATTAATTAGGTAATGGTAGCACTTACCAAGCACTTATTATGTACCAGGTACTCTGTTTAAAAATCTTAGTCTAAATTAACTCATAGAATTCTCATAATGACCATTTGACTTGATGTACTCTCCTTTTTACCAACAAGGAAACTGAGATGAGAGGAGATAAAATAATTTACCAGGAGTTGAAGAGCTAAGAAATCTCAGAGCCACACTAGACCAATGTTTTTTCATATCCTTTCTATTGTCTTCACACAAACCTTTCCTATCTCTGGGTTTGGATGCTGTGAAGTATGAAAAGGATCATGCTTCTCTTGGTGCATTGACCACTTCAGCCCTTGTGACTGTTAATTGTAAATATGGGCAAGCAAAGCTTTACAGAAGTGGTTCTCCTGGATCAGGAATAGGTTTGGATGTGAGATGCATGATTTTTTTTCTTTAATTCACTGTCCACCCTATCCACCAAAAACTGACCATGCCTATAAGGATATACAGTTTCAGGTGGTGTGGCATGACTGTGTAGAATGCTAAGACGCAACAAACCACTGCCTGGGTAATGATGAGTGATGGGTGGTTTTTATTTGTTTTTAAGAATCTGGCTAGCCAATTAAAAATTTGAGTTTAAAATATTAGTAGCACAAAAGTATAGAATTATTTTAATAATTTTATAATGTTAAATGTAACCAATTAGTTGCTATGGGTTAGTCACTGAACACTTCATTACATCGGCGAAAATAAAAGTGTTTAACAGACCTCTTTTTGAAAAATCACAGGAAATCTTCCAGGGCAAGTTGGGGTATCCATGATGATGGCTTTTAACTTTCAACAATTTCCTAAAAAGTATGTACTTCCACAGAGCTGGATGGATCCAGATGTTTCTCAGAAATTTTGTGATAGCTCTAAGTTTCATATGCATCACTCTGGTATTCAATTGACTTGCTGTTCTACTTAGGTAACTTCCTGGTGGGGCTAAAATATCTCTGGTAGGTCACACTTACATCCAGATAGGCTGCATTTGGCCCTTGAACTGCATTCTGGCTAGTAAAGATTGCACACACGTGGAGTCAAAGAGAGGTGCAGCTTTTATTCCCAGTCCTATCACTTACTAGCTGTGTAGCCTTTCAGCCTCAAGCTTCTTTTTTCTCAGTAGTAAATGAAGATGATAACACCTACAATAGGGTATTGTAGGTTATAGGGGATAATGTATGTGGGTGTTTTGTATATGTGGAGTAAGAACAATATATTTTACAGTAAGAACACCAGTAAATAAATATTCCTTACCCCTGTCTCATCCTTCTTCATCTTATTTGTCTCAACTACCTGTCTCCCTCTTCAAATCAAATAGATTTTCATGGAAAACAGGTCTAGGAAAGTCATTTTCTTTGCAAGTTTGGGGGGAATTTAATCCTCAATATGTAACTTATGTAGTACTGCCACCAACCAGCCCATTTCCTAGACCTTCATTATCTTTTTGGGGGTCAATTTTTAAAATTCCAAATCTTCTTTGTTACCATATTACTCAGATTCTTTTCAACATTAACTGCCAAGATTCTAGAATCCTATCATTTTATTACTTTCTAGGCTGTGTTTCCCCAAAGTAGATAAATATATGAAACTATAATATATCAATAGCATGATAAATAAGAACTTAGCACAGTTTTTATGATGAACTAGCTGCTTTTCAAGATAATGTGTTAAAAATGTCTTGTTCTGTAACACATCCCCTAGGCAGGATCTGTGTAAGGAACAACAACAGGGATTTTAAGAGGTAGGCAGTTTTGAGGAAATGTACTTCGAGCTGAAGGCCACCTCTATTCCCAACCCCTAGCCCACCTACTCTGTTAACCACAAATCTACCAAGCCTGTAAGTACACATTTTCATGGCCTTAGAATGCTGGGGAACACCAGACTTGGTAATTTTAAGTGGTAGGTGGTCCTTTTGAAAAAGATCTTGTGAGATCTTTCCTATGAACAGGTAGTCACAGTGATAGACTCTGTCCATCAGACATAACGAAGGGTTACTCTGTGTGTTCTATACAGGAAGTATCACTGATCGTACTTTAAAAGAATTTTCCTCTAAACATTTTCAAGTGTTAAGGAAAATGTTAGAGTTGTTTCTACAGTTGGCATTTTGAATGTGATATTTTGCCCTAAAGGATCATTGTTTTAGATTTTTAACATGGGAAACTGTAGTATGTAGAGAAAGTGTGCTCCCATCTGTGAGATGATTGTGTTTATGGAGACATTATCCACTGGTTCCAATCTGTCAAGTTTGCATCTGTGTGTCTGATTTAGTAGATTTCTAGACATATACAGATTTAATATACTTCTTGCAGCATTCCATAGATTTATTTATTAATCTGATGCTTTTTTTATTTTTCTGCTGCCCTCATAACTCAACCCCTGTAGAGAAAATGATTAAAAAGCATTTTCACCCTTTATATTATTATTAGACTTTGAGTCTTGTGCCATTTATTGAATGTGTTAGTTTCAGGATTTGTTATGCTAAATTTTGTAAAGGCACTTGCTGAATTAAGTAAAATTTAAAAGAAGGCATTTAAATTCTTTCTCTTTATTTGATCTTCTGAAAATACCATTGAACTGAAAAAACAAGAGACTCCAGTTATAAAAAATGGCAAACAAGTTATCAGATGAGATACTATGTGACCAAGTTTTTTTTTAATATAAGAATAAAATTCTCGCCCTGACTGGTTTGGCTCAGTGGATAGAGCGTCGGCGTGCAGACTGAAGGGTCCGGGATTTGATTACGGTCAAGGGCATGTACCTTGGTTGCGGGCACATCCCCAGTAGGGAGTGTGCAGGAGGCAGTTGATAGATGTTTCTCTCTCATCGATGTTTCTAACTCTCTATCCCTTTCCCTTACTCTCTGTAAAAAAATCAATAAAATATATTTTTTAAAAAAAGAATAAAATTCTCTATAGTCATAGTAAGGGTTTCTTTGAAAAAGCAGATATTCTTAGCCAATCTGTAGTCACAGTACTTGATAATCATGATTTGCTAGATGTCTGTTGGGTCTGACTATGACTCTGCACATGTATGAACAGGGCAGATGAGACGTGATCTGTGCACTTCAGGAGCTCTACAATGTAACTGTAGAGATGACACCTATACGGAAACAACGGCATTACAAGTGCATGAGGTGTTATAATATTGATAGAATTAAATGTTTTATGAGATTGTATAAAGGGAGATTGCCAATTGGATGTCAAGGATGTCTTTCTAGAAAAGATGAACCTGAAGACTGTTTCACATAGATTATTGTCATTACTGTTTCTAATAACACTAGAAGCCCAATGCACGAAATTCATGCAAGAGTAGGCCTTCCTTCCCCCAGCTGCCAGCACCAGCTTCCCTCCAGCACCTGGGACATGGGCTTCCCTCTGGCTGCTGGCAGGCACCCTGGACCCGGGCTTCCCTCTAGCACCTGGTAGGTACCTGGGACCTGGGCTTCCCTCGCAGCCCCAGCTTCATCTGGAAGTTCATCTGGAAGGTCGTCTGGAAGGACGTCCAATCTAATTAGCATATTATGCTTTTATTATTATAGACTAAAGGCCCGGTGCACAAAATTTGTGCACTCGGGGGTGGGAGAGTCCCTCAGCCCAGCCTGTGCCCTCTCGCAGTCTGGGACACCTTACTCCTTACCGCCCAAGTGCTTGCTGCTACTTACCACTCGGCTTGCTGCTCCTTAGTGCTGCGGCAGTAGGCTCCTGCCACTGCCACTGTACTCGCCAGCAGTGAGCCTGGCTTCTGGCTGAGCGGCGCTTCCTCTGTGGGAGCACACTGACCACCAGGTGGCAGCTCCTGCTTTGAGTATAGTCAGTGCGCACCATGATGACCGGTCCTTCTGCCATTCGGTCAATTTGCATATTAGCCTTGTATTATATAGGGTTTGGAGAGTAACCAGTACTTAAAACTCCTGCTTTCCTATGTTTTATTCATTTGGTTACTGAGAGTATGATATACATGGTTAAGAATAAAATATCTGTCATATTCTTAATAAATGTTACCTATCATGTCATCATCATCAGTTTTACTTTGCTGCAAAAACTCAGTGCAATTTTTGCTTCTCCAAGAAGCCTTTCCTATCAAACCAAAGTGTATGAGTTTCTCCTTTCTCTTCATTCCTAGAGAATTATCAGCATGCCATTACCAGAGCATTAACCTGTTACATCAATTTCAAATTGTTGCTTTACTTCTCTCTCACACTAAATTTCCTTGAGGTGATGGAATGTGTACATCCCAAACCCAGCATTATTCCTACTACTGTTCTTCACATTATTCCTAGTGTTTTAGGAGTAATAATTTTTTTGTTGAATGGATGATTGAACTCAAAGATTAAATTTGGTATAAGAAAATGGATATTTATACAATGTTGATAACAGTGATGATGGAAAGAATTGGATGAATTCAGGATATGTTTTGAGATAGAGTTGGCAGGATTTAGATGTGAAGGAGGGAGAAGGATAAACCAAAGCTTGAGGAATTCA
>NW_006295180.1:574850-576971 GCF_000327345.1 Myotis davidii
AGAATAGGCTCTGTTTTGCAGATGTTGCTTGAGAAGCCTATTCCACTTTTGAGTAGAGCTATCAAATAGGCAGTTGCATATGAATCTGTCGCTCAAACAAGAGATCAAGACAAAAATATAAATCAGGAAGTTGGTAGCATATATATGGTATTTAGGACTAATTAGCAAGATGAAATTGCCTTGTGAGAAAATGTAAGTTCAGGAGAGAAGAGGGCCCAACGCCAAACTTGGAGTGCTCCAGCATTCAGTGGTCTGGAAGAGGTGGAGAAGCTCACTGAGAAACGGAGGAAGCAGGAGAAAAAACCAGGAAGCTTTCTCAGGGAATTGCCAATTGGTCATGTGCTGCCTGATGGATCGAATGAAAAGAAGTGATCATTGCATTGGCAACATGATGATTATTGGTGACCTTGAAAGTGCAGTGGTGTGGTCTGGAAGTTAAACTGGAATAGGTTCATGACTGAATAGGAGGTGAGGAGTGGAAATCTGTAGGAGCTAAATATTTGAGTAGGCTACACAGATGGAAATTATGTCTTTCAGCGTCACCAGCCTTAGGTTTCCAACTTTCCAGATTATCAAATCCCAAACTGAACTCATGATGGCCCTCCAAAATCTGTTCTTCTCCCTAAGTTTTCTATTATTAATTCACTTTCCTTCCAGTTATCCAGCTAGAATCCTCATGGTTAATGTAGTTGTCTCCTTCCTCCACTGAGCCCCATGTAATTAGTTGCCATGGGCTGTTGCGTCTTCTCCACAGCATTTTTCAAATTGGACTCCTCCTTTTCGTTGCCATTGCCACTGCCACGTGAGTTGCTCTTCCCAGGAACCAATTAGCTCTTCTTCAAACTCCTCTAATAGTTTCCAAAGTACTCCCTGCTTTTATTATCTCCCTTGTCAATACATATATCCATCACAACTAGAATACCAGGTATTCTTCCTAAAACACAGCATTGCTCATGTTATTATCCTGCTAAAAATAAAACCATATTCTTTTAGCCTGGGAGTCAGAACCCTCTACCTTTTTAACCTTACCTCCCACTACCTTCTCTCCATTGATCCTGATGTTTTGAAGAATTTGCTGTTTCTTAAATATAACCAGCATTGTTTCTCCTCCACACTGTCACTTTCACCTCTGCTTGATGTGCCTTCCCCTCCCTTCTCTTGCCTCTTCTATATTTCCAAATACCTATTACCGCTAACAAGTGGTGGAGTCTTCCTTAAATATTAGTAAATTTCAAGGCTTTTAGTGCTACTGCTTTACTTATCAGTTCTCTAAAGGTTTTATAATACTGATTTTTACTTAAACCACAATTACCTGTGCCACCATGACCTCAGCCAAACTTTGTTTTTCGGAATTGAACACAGATATGATTTACTGCCTGAAGTAAAGTTTCTTGTACACTTTACAAACAGTCGTGGGTCATGATATTCTGTAAACAGAGAATGTCAAGAAAAAGCCTTCTGCTAGGCCCTCCTCTTTGCTCAGTAGCAGCTTCCCATTGATTTTGATGAGGCAGCCAGAAGGAAAGGTGAGCATGATATCAAATAAAAAGCAGCTTTCCACAACTGGCTACTCATTAATACACTAAACTGGGTTCTTTGTTTATGGTTGCTGATATTTGGGGATGGGGGAAGAATGGTGTTTGTGGAATTATTACTCTGAGTTTTAGCTTTTTAAAATGGGAAGTGCCTTTTAGAAATCTTGCTCATTGCTACATATTCTAAGAGAAGGAAAGCAGAAGGTCTGTAAAGATTGTGGTCATAGCCCAACCAGTGTGGCTCAGTGGTTGAGTGTCAACCTATGAACCAGAAGATCATGGTTCGATTCCCTGTCAGGCAGGGCATATGCCTGGATTGTGGGCTCAATCCCCAGTATGGGGACTGCAGGAGGCAACCAATCAATGATTCTTTTTTTTTTTTTAAGTTTCTCTAAATTTTATTTTTTAAGTAAAATAATCTGGTGAGATTAGGTTACAATTATAATAGAGAAAACAGAGTTATAATAAACATTGAAATAATTTATGTAAAGTACTTTGAAAAATGATTCTTTCTCATCATTGATGTTTCTATCTCTCTCTCGCTCTCCCTTCTTCTCTCTCTCTCTCTCTCTCTCTCTATATATAT
>NW_006295180.1:577027-579116 GCF_000327345.1 Myotis davidii
GTGGTTATAGAAAAAAGAATTACTCATTACAATATTAACCTGAGTGATATCATCTTTTCCACCCATCAGTGACCTTAGGGAATTGCTCCTAAGAAGTAAATTGAAGATATCTTTTCAAGATGTTCTCTTAATGATTCATGTTGCCTTTCTGTTAGGTATTTCAGTGTTCATCCCATTATTGGAATATTAAGTGGGTTTTAGGCCTATTTATTTTTTACCTAATCTTTTAAGAATTAAGTTGGACTATTAGCTAAAGGGAAACAATTGCATATGTTTTTTAAAAGATGGGATTGAAAATAACATTCTTTTACTTAATGAACTTGATGCTGGAGCAGTATTATGAAGAGTCAGTATTTCTAGAAAAAGAGAACTGGGATGACCATCTGATTAAGAACCTCCACTAGGCTGTTACAAGAATATTATCTGTTTGGTCTTGCAGGGGGCGGCAGCATGCCAGTCCTCCCTGCCAGCTGTTAATTATAGTCAGTACTATTTTGGAACATGAGCAGTATTGTAATTAGAAGTGTGAAATACTGATTTGAAATATCTCTAAATTTTTAGCAAAATCTACAGTGCAAATAAAAGAAAAATGTTTCATATTTTGAGTGGGATAACAAGTCTTTACTAAGTAAACTTACCTCCTCAAAATTACTTTTTATTAGTACTAATAAGAAAAATGGAATTAAAATTTTATGAAGGAAAACCTGGAAATAACTTGCGTCAACTTCTTTGTAAAAAAATGTTTTGTTTTGTGTTCCTTCATCTGTTTGCTCTCGCTTTAAATTTCCCCAGGAAACTGTATTTCAGCGTCCTTAATTGACACTGACAAAATTGCCAAGCACAGGATTTCCTGGAGGCTTGGGCCTTTTGTGTCAGGATGAGCGATGGACCTCCGTATTTTGATACTTGCTTCCCCTTTTATTTAAATGAGGAATAACTGCCCCTATTCTGGACAATTTTTAATTAGAGGTCTTAAAACTCTGTTATTTAAAGTTTATTAATGAAGGGACAATTAAGTGCTCTTTTAAGTTGATTATTATATATACAAGATGGTCACAGCTGGCATTAAAATGCTCTGTGTTTTCTTATAAGTATTTCAGTATTTTAAATTTTGGCAGAATTTTTTGAGCAATTAATCGTGTAATAGAAAAACTGAAAATAGTAGATTTAGGCTAATTGTATTGGTAATTACAGTAAAGCATTGATATGTAAGCATCCAGCGATATCACTCTGGGCATTAGAGGTACATATATTTTTATTATAATCTAAGAGCAGTTTTCATTGGGAATAGATTATTTTAAATTTATGTTTTTTTTTTCTACAGGAAGGAACTTGAAACCTTCAAAGGTAATTTTGTGTTTAATTCTTCACTTTAAAGTAGATGAGACTTAATTGATGTCAGATGTTCTTTCTTAATGATGATGAACGAACTCATTCCTTTTTCTTTAAATCAGTTTACATCAAAAAACTTTGCTTAATACTGCTTTGTCAGTTTTATTTAATCACAAATGATTTTGATATTGTTTAGCTATAATACATGTACCAAGCGAGAGTTGCTACAAATGACCATTATAAGTAACTAGAGGCCCAGTGAACGAAATTCCTGCATGGGTAGGGTTCCTAGGCCTGACGGGTGATCAGGGCCAATCAGGGCCTTCCAGCTGCTAGCCGGGGCCTCCCTTCATTCCATGCTGCCCCCTGGTGGTCAGCGCACATCATAGTGAGTGATCAGTCTCCCTGTCGAACTCCCATGGGGAAAGTTTGCATATTAGGCTTTTTATATATATACTAGAGGCCTGGTGCACCTCCCTGTCGCTCCCATGGGGAAAGTTTGCATATTAGGCTTTTTATATATATACTAGAGGCCTGGTGCACAAAAATTTGTGCACTCGGGGGGAGGGGGGATCCCTCAGCCCGGCCTGTGCCCTCTCGCAGAGTAGGACCCCTTGGGGGATGTCCACCTGTCGACTTAGGCCCATTCCCCGGGGGATCAGGCCTAAGCTTGCAGTCAGACATCCTCTGGCAGCCAGGGAGCCCTTGGGGGATGTCTGACTAAACGCTTAGGCCCCCAAGGGAGCTGTGCTGAGGG
>NW_006295180.1:580201-586555 GCF_000327345.1 Myotis davidii
GCGGGGAGCGTTGATTTCCTCCGTCACTGAAGCAAGCAAGCCTCATGTTAGTTTCAAGCTGCCTGGCTGCCAGCCGCCATCTTGGCTGGCCCTTAATTTGCCTATCTCGCTGATTAGCCAATGGGAAGGGTAGCGGTCGTATGCCAATTACCATGTTTCTCTTTTATTAGATAGGATATACTAGAAGCTCAGTGCACAAAATTTGTGCACGGGAGTGGGGGGGTACCTCAGCCTGGCCTGCACTCTCTCCAATCCGGGACCTCTCAGGACTACTGGCTCCTAACTGCTCACCTGACTGCTGGCCTGATCCCCGTAACTGCTCTTCCCTGACGGCCTGATCCCCCTAACTGCTCTTCCCTGCTGGCCTGATCCTCCTAACTGCTCTCCCCTGCCTGCCTGATTGCCTCTAACCACCTTTGCCTCAGCCCTGCCACCAAGGCTTTGTCTGAAAGGATTTCCGGAAGGTCGTCCAGAATATGTTCAGTGTAATTAGCATATTACCCTTTTATTAGTCTAGATGCCACCTTGTCCTAAAAAATGAAGGTTGTTAGCAGGTTTTCCTATCGTGGAAGGGGAACCTGCAGTAGCATCCTGGGTTCTGACCAGGGCCTATGCACTAGTGCTTTATCTCAGCAGATGAGATTCCTGGAAGATGACTTTTGGATGCACCTTGAACATTTCTATTGATTTTGCCAAATCATCCTCCAAAAATGTTGAACCACTTTAAACTCCCACCAGCAACCATGTGTGTGCCCTTTGTCCTACTTTAATGTCAATATCATTGATTTCCCCCTAGAAGCTTCCCTCCCCTCAGCCTGGGACTTGATTTCCCAAAATAGAATTATGGAGGAGGAAAAATAGTTTTCCTCTACCCTCTGAGTTCTTAGCAGAGGCCCTTGTAATGAAAGACAGATTACCAAGAGAAAAACAAAAGCTCATTAACATGTGTACCTTGTGTATATGTGGGAGATCCCAGGAAAAAATGAATAACTCCCCAAGGTAGCTTAGAATCCAGATTTAAATACCTTCTTCCTAGGGAAAGGGGAAGGGAGATGTAGGCCTCTTAGAGGAGAGTAAATGAATTTTAGGAAAGGTGAATGGGGGAGATAGTTTGTAACAAAGTTTGGGTGTGATGTCAACTTCTAGTCTCCTGTCCTGTGACAGGAGTCAGTCTTTGCTGGCTGATGACACTTTTCCCATTGAGGGGACCTATGACATTTAAGCTCCTTTTGGGGGACCAATTTTAGGCAGATAAGGAGACTTCAGTGAAAGCCTCTCCTTGCATTTGCTGTTTTTCAAGCATCTGCAGTTCAAGATCATCAATATAACAACATGGCATATGTTGGGGTGGCATGTTCTCTGACCTTCAGAATAAACCCAACAAAAGCTTGTTTCCTTTCTTGGATGATTTGCCACAGTAGCGATATACCCTGGAGACAGTTTTCTGACCAGACCTTCCTGGGAGTGGTCATGACATACCCTGTGTTTGTAGAAAGGTGTGGGCCATAAATCAGGGTCAGTTTTCTCACCTTTGGAAAGGGAGATAAAGTTATGATAGTTTATGTCCCTTTCCATAGGTTTCCTGTGGGTTTGTGTCTCTGCTGCGGCCCCAGTGGCCACAGCGCCACCACAGCCACAGGGTTGGGAATGCTGGTTGTTCGCCACCCTACCGGCTTGTGTCTCTGCTCCTCCCACCCCAGCGGCCCCAGCGCTGCTTTGACTGCGGGGCTTGGAGCTGCTGGGTGCCAGGCCCCCTTGTAAGCTTGTGTCTCTGCTCCTCCGGCCCCCACAGCAGCGGCGATGAAGCAGGCCCAGATGCCCCCCACAAGTGTCCCAGCCCAGCCGCCACCATCTTTGTCATGGAGCGACAATTTGCATATTCCCTCCTTATTGGCTGTGGGCATTGCCATCTTGTTGCAGAGTGATGGCTAATTTGCATATTACTCTTTTATTAGATAGGATATAGATATGTTAGGATGGCACAGTGCTAACTTTGAGGTTGCTGAGAGTCATAATTTTAAAAGATTCTGGTTTCTGTTATATAAACTCTGGACCACAAGGACAGAGTGTGGTGAGAGATAGAGCTTTGCTTCTGCAATTGACCCACAATTATTTGAACCTGCTGAGAGGTACCCAGTACTGGGTCCCATTATGTCACTGTCTTGAAATTTGGGATAAGTCTCTTAATGTTTTTCAGGCTGTTTTTTTAATCTATAAAATTAGAAGCTCTGATGAACCATATTCTGAGATGCTAAAAGCATTCAGCATTGCTTTTTAATTTTAGGAAACTTCTGAAGGTAGAGCATTGAATAATTCTTGGTCATGTTGACTCTTACAAGGCATAGAGAAACACTAGTGACAAATAGGGAAAGCCACAGACTTTCTCAGTAGCCCAAAGCCCTTCCAATTCACTGTTTTTCAGCTGCTCATTAGCAATTCAGTAGTGAAAGCACTGTTCTCAGAGAGACTCATTTCAATTATATTTCACATATAAGCTAGTATTGACCTTTTGATTTACTGAATGATTAAGGATTTTCCACTATACATTTATAGTTGAATTGTTTATGTGTGTGATCTGATTGGATGTTTAGAAAAAATGACTAACCCTGAAGATAAAAAGTATAAAGGCTTATTTCTGCTATGACTATAATTGAACAGACTTGCTTTGGCTAGATTTCTATTTAACTGCCTACAGTTATAGTATATGATTAAGTTCATGGCCAGTGTGTTGAGGGAATGTTAAATGATCATGTGATATAATGTATTATCATGGCTGTCATTATTCTTAATCAATTTTTGAGCAATGACTCATGTACATTATTTTTTTATCAGTGGTTTGGAATAAGATTTGAAATCCTCATAAAATGGTCTTTCCCTCTCATTCTTTCTTTTAGTCAGCTACAATCTTCTTATATAGCATTAGGAGAAGAAAAAAAATCAAGTTAGTATTAAGAGACAAGCAGGGGTACTAGTTATGCAAAACTGTCTCAGTACTGAGGCATCCTTTTTTTTTTTTTTTTTTTTTTTAGTATTACATACTGTATTACCTGGTAGAATAATTCAATTTATGGTGATATATCTTATTTATACATACATCCCTAATTATGTACAACATATAACAGTACATCCAACCTACCCACAGACCAATTAAAATGCTCAAGTTTGAACAAACTATAAATTGATTATTGTATCATAACTAAGTTTTTTGGAGTTAGTATTCATTAAAAATTCTTTCCTCTTGAGTATCTTGCTAATTTTTAAAAGCATAAGTAGCATATAATAAAAGAAGAAATGTAACTGCTCTTCTAAAACATTATGTAGAAAAGGGAAAAATTCAAACATATTTTAACAGTTTATTTTTGAACATCATTGCCTTTGCTTTTATTTTTCCTTTATAATAGGGTTCAGGAAAACAATAGATATTACTTCCTTCAGTTGTTTTATTCAATTTGTAGTTGTATTTGAAAGCGTTTTTCTGTTGGTGAAAAACTAACTTTTGGAGACAAAAACTCAAAATTAGGAACCCTCAAAGTAATAATATAGGTCAGTATCATCCACCAAGTTCTAGATTCTTCCTTCTATCTTCCATTGAAGTTAATGCATCAAGTTTGCCTTTCACTTGTGCCACATGTAGCAAATCTCTACAACATTATGGAAACTAGTTGATGTTTGTTTGTTTGGTTAATACTCATAGCAGAAAGATTTTCTGTGTTCCTCAAATATTGCTATATTCCTAAAATATTTTTATTCCTTTAAACTTTTTAGTAATATTTACTTGGATAATAGACAATAGAAAAAGGAGGGTAGAATCCTAAAAGTCTTCATTTTTTATTTTCAATAGAGAAGGAATTCCATTATTATAAGTACATGTAGAATAAATGTACAAGGGTTCCTTCTTTTATTGTGCTTCACTGTTTAAAAATTCTTTACTGTTGAAAGTATTACATATGTCTTCTTTTTCCCCCATTACTTCTCCCCAGCCACTCCCACCCCCTAGCACATGCCCTCACCCCCTACTATCTGTGTCCATTGGTTATGCTCATACGCATGCATACAAGTCCTTTGGTTGATCTCTTACCCCCTGCCTGCCACCTTCCCCTGCCTTCCCTCTAAGGTTTGAAGGTCTGTTTGATGCTTCTGTGTCTCTGGATCTATTTTTGTTCATCAGTTTATGTTGTTCATTATATTCCACAAATGAGTGAGATCATGTGATATTTATCTATCTCTGACTGGCTTACTTCGCTTGGCATAATGCTTTGCAGGTCCATCCATGCTGTTGCAAATGGGAAGAGTTCTTTCTTTTTTATAGCAGCGTAGTATTCCATTGTGTAGATGTACCACAGTTTTTTAATCCACTCATCTGCTGATGGGCACTTAGGCTGTTTCCAAATCTTAGCTATTGTAAATTGTGCTGCTATGAACATAGGGGTGCATATGTCTTTTTTGATTGGTGTTTCTAGTTTCTTGGGATATATTCCTAGAAGTGGTATTACTGGGTCAAATGGGAGTTCCATTTTTAATTTTTTGAGGAAACAATACTGTTTTCCACAGTGGCTGCACCAGTCTGCATTCCCACCAGCAGTGCAAGAGGGTTCCTTTTTCTCCACATCCTTGGCAGCACTTGTCCTTTGTTGATTTGTTGATGATAGCCATTCTGACAGGTGTGAGATGGTATCTCATTATTGTTTTGAGTTGCATCTCTTGGATGATTAGTGACTTTGAGAATGTTTTCATATATCTCTCAGCCTTCTGTATGTCCACTTTCAAAAAGTGTCTATTTAGGTCCTTTGCCCATTATTTTTATTAGATTGTTTGTGTTCCTTTTGTTAAGTTGTATGAGTTCCCTATAAATTTTGGAGATTACACCCTTATTGAATGTAACATTGGCAAATATGTTCTCCCATATTGTGCTTAACTTTATAGCATTTAGAAGATACTCCGTTTTTTACGAATTGAAGGTTTGTGACAACCTTGTGTTGAACAAGTCTATTGATGCCAATTTTTCAACATTGTCTCACTTCATGTCTCTGTCACATTTTGGTAATTCTCACAATATTTCAAGCATTTTCATTATTATTATAATTGTTACGGTGATTTTTGATCAGTCAGCAGAAATCAGTTATTGGGGCAAGACCCTCCATCAGCAAAATGATTACAACCTATTGAACACTTAGATGACAGTTAACATATTTTTAGCAGTAAAGTATTTTTAAATAGATATATACGTTATTTCCTTAGACATAATGCTATTGCACACTTACTAAACTACAGTATAGTGAAAACAACTTTTATATGTACTGGGAAACCAAAAAGTTTGTGTGACTCACTTCGTTGCAGTCATCTGGAATGGAGCCTGCATATCCCTAGGTATACTGGAAACTTTTCATACTCCTTAAAGACATGTGAAATTGGCCATGAATAGACATACCTATTATTTAGGGATTATTCATCATTTTCCACTTTCACTTTTAAAATAGACTGTCCATGTGTAAATCTTAAAATCACTCTTAATATTTTAAGTGTAAGTCTAGAAATATTGTGCCATTGAAAAGAAGTAAAAGTAAGAATATCTAAGGTTTCGGAGAAACCAAGATGGCGGCATAGGTAAACACCAGAAATTGCTGCCTCCCACAGCAACTTCAAAAATACAACTAAAAGATGGAACGGACATCATCCAGAACCACAGGAAGGCTGGCTAAGTGGAAATTCTACAACGAGAAGGAAAGAGAAAAGCATACCGATACTCAGAGGAGGTGCGGTGCGGGAGTAAAATACAGAGGTACAGAGGCACATGGGGAGAGGGCTGGTGGCTGAGGACACAGTTGTCTTTTTCAATCGGGAGGGAGTCTCAAGCTCTGAGCTCCAGTTCCGGGCGAGTCTCTGGGGACCCAGACTCATAGGGGAGAAACTGGATTGTCTGGCATTGGTCGGAACTCGAGGGCAGCTTTCTCTCGGAGGTGCTTGCAGCGATTGCCGGGACACTGAGAAGCAGGGCCTCTGAGGGCAGGACTCAGAGCAGCCATAACTGCTCACTCGACCCTGTTGATCCCCTGGGACCCCGCCCCGCCCAAGCTGGTGCCTTTTGCATATGAAAGGCCTGGCCCTTTGCAATCTGATAATTACCTAACAAACTGCAGCTGGCCCAAGGCCCCAGGGCAACTTGCGTTGTGTCACAACTGACTCCTGCTGGGTAGCCTCAGGCAAAGGCTAGATTAGCACCTCCTTAGAGATCCAGGAGCCAGTGTGCCCGGAGGTCAGAGTGGGACCATCCAGATTGCAGCTCCTCGGATCCATAAAGGACACACTCAGGGGGAAGACTAAGTGAGCACAAAAGCCCCATTGAAGCAAGTCTTT
>NW_006295180.1:588598-602350 GCF_000327345.1 Myotis davidii
GAATATCTAAGGTTTCTATCTTAATATGGTTTTAATATGCAGATTTGTTCTTTAACCTTTCCTTAAATTCCTTACCAAATTTAATTGACATTCTCTATTTTCTCTATAAAACATACAGCTATAGCATTCTGATTGCTGGTGGCTGATGGGCTGCTCATCTGCACATCTAAATATTTTTGTTTCCACTGGGTGCATTGAATGCTTACCCAGGTTAGTTGTGCTTGCTCTTGAACTCATATATACTTGTTATTGTGATATGTAGTTTATCAGGTAAAATGATGAAATTTCAGTGTTAAGGAGAACTGTAAGAAAACTAAGTTGACTGTTTTAGAAGACTTATATAAGTAAGTAGCTTTAAAAGTTGATGTAAAGGGTATAATTAAGAATTAGAAAACATTGGGGGGAAAAATCCTAAAAGATTCTGTACACAGATTGTTTCACTTCTTAAATTCCTGCTCTGCTTGTAAAAATAGAGTGGAAATTTTATTCACTGCAGTATGGGTGGCTTATGCAAGAATTTTCAAATCAGTGGACCTATGCTCAGAGAATTCATGAATAAAAAGTATGGTTATATTTTAAATTAAAGTGTTTTAGTGGGTTTCTATATTAGCAGTTTCTAAAAGCTAAATTTGCAACATGGGGTCCAGTGGTATCATATAAGAGGATGTCCATCATGATAGCCTCCTTAATATTAAAACACCCAGCCGTGCCAGAACTGTGACTTGCCAGTGTGAAAATATGCTAGGATTGAGGAGTTGTCACTGTCACAGCCAGTGGATCATCATGGGAGTGTGTGGGAAAAGACAGCTAAGGCCAGCCTGATACAGTGTGATCACATAGCTTGGAAAGCAGTGCCGATGAAGGAAACAGGCCTGAGGGGTCAGAGAAACAGGGGTAAAACAATTTAGTGACAAGGAAACTCAGAGAGGAAAAGGGTTAAAGGAAAAATGGTTACCAGTGATACAAATAATGCAAAGAAGTTGAACAGAATGGGGAAATCCCATTGGATTTGACAATGAATAGGTAATTGGTGGCCTGAAAGAGCTATCTGTAAAGGGAAAACCCAGATTGAATATTAGAAGTATATGAGAAAGTAGAAAATAAAGGCTGCATGAACTAACTATTCTCATGAGTGAAAAGGAAGAAATGAAAAGTTAATGAGAAAGAATCACAGTCAGGATTAGAGGAGAAGGTAAAATCAAAGATGTTAAGGAGTTGATTATGATCCTAGAAAGAATGGAAAGCAGTGCTATTCAGTTATCCTTGGAGAGGACCAAGGGGGATCTCTTTACCTGAGACCTCAGAGAAGGAAAGGATGGCTGGTAATATGGGGAAAAGTTGACATGGAGGAAGTAAGTTTTTGAGACTCTATTGTAAGAAAAGATCATCTCCATTTGCAGAACTTGTCTCAGAAGTAGAAATTAAAACCAAAACAAATATGTTTTGTTAACACAGAACTAGGGATGGGAAGAGCATATATAGTGGGTTAGTAGAGCTGGTAATCTCGGATGCTGATGAGAGTAAAATTAAAATGATTGGCCATGGAATTAAGGCTGGAAAGAAAGGACAGGCCTGACTAGACCAGTAAAATAAGCAAGATATGAAGTACTAGGGATAGTATACACCAGAAAGGTGAACACTTAAAAAGTTTAGGTGGATCTTGTGGTCAAAAAAGGAATTTCAGTTTGAGGTCTTAGAGGTAGAGCATTTCCCAGTGATGATCATGATTACATTTAAGTCAACACAGAAGTCATAAGATTGAATAGGTCATCTGAATTAGAGCGTTCTGAGACCATTAGGAATCTCAATTGTTAGGATGACTCTTGGATATGGATTACGCATACTGCTGGCTTGGCAGCCCTTAACATGTTACAGATCTAGATATAATGTAGATGGTAAACTTGGTAGTTTGTTGGTTCAAATCAAGAGTTAGCTTAACATCTAAGGCAAAACTGTTCAGTCAGCATTTGACAATATTTAAGTGTTGGAGACTCAGGTTGGATAGTATAACTGTCCTCTGTCATCAAGGATCTAAAGCACTATGGCAAAGCTTATAGGACAGAATGGCAAATGTATAATTTTAATGCAATGTAAAATTATTGTAATAGAAATAAGCTCACTAAGGTAGGAAGAAGCTACTCTTTAGAGCAGCGATTCTCAACCTGTGGGTCGCGACCCCTTTGGTGGTCGAACGACCCTTTCACAGGGGTCGCCTAAGACCATCCTGCATATCAGATATTTACATTACAATTACAGCAACATTACAGTTATGAAGTAGCAACGAAAATAATTTTATGGTTGGGTCACAACATGAGGAACTGTATTTAAGGGACCAGAAGGTTGAGAACCACTGCTTTAGAGAGAGGAAATGGCATTTAAGCTGGATTTGCTCACCAGGCTGAAAAAGGTAGTAAGGACATTCAGGAAGAGGAAAGAACAATTGCAGAGATGCAGAGATGTTTATTTTATTTCAAGAGTACAAGTTAAATTTTAACTTCTTGTTCAGTGAGGGAACTACAAATAATTAGTTAAGGCTAAAGCATATGGTGTGTGGGGTGAAGTAGTGAGGGATGAAGTAGAGGTGTAGGCAGGGAACAAAAGATACCAGACTTCTATGTCATGCAAAGGAGATTAGACTTTTTCCTTTGGGCCAGTAGTCTCCAAAGAGACATGTGAGTAGGCAAAACAGTAGGAGTAGAGATAAAAACTGGAACTTCTATTGGCTTCTTTTTTATGTCATTCCTTTAAACTTCAGTTTTGTGTATATTATATAATAAACTAGTATAGGAATTCATGTATGCATGTGATATATAAATATACACATTAGGAGTGCATGTTAAATGTTTTTATTCATGGTGGACTACGTGGTCAAAAGAGCTTAAAAAATATTGTTATGACCATAGAGACAGGGTAGGAGTGAGAAAACCCTTTGGGTGGCAGGATTACATTTGCAATTTAGAACAAGTTTTCTGGGATCATATAGAAGATAGATTGGAAAGAGCAGGTCTAGTATAAGAGAGATTAGTTGGGGAATTATTAAAAAGATTTGAACTAAGGCAATGGTAGAATGGAGAGAAAGACACAGAGTCAACAAACCAAGTAGCTAGAATAAAGAGAATTTCTGTTTTAATAACTTGTTGCAAGGAGTCTAAGAATGACTCCTAGAATTCTGGCTTGGGTAGTTTTTTTATTCACCAGGATATGTAATATAGGTAAAAGAGAAAGTTCAGGAGAGAATGGTAGCAAATTCTGCTGGGTTTTTCGGGAGGAGGTGAAAGTGTCAGTTTATTCATGACTGCAGGCAAGTTCCCAATAATTACACAAAATTGCACAACTTTTTGGTATTAGCTAGATTGAGGAATACTTTTTTTAAAAAGGTTTATTGAGATTCATTAATTTTTAAGTGTATGATTCAGTGATTTTTTAGTAAATTTATAGAGTCACCATCACCACAGTCTAGTATTAGAACATTGTTATCACCCACAGAAATTCCTTTCTGACCATTTGCATTCAATACCCATGTACATCCCCAGCTTCAGGCAATCAATAATCAGTTTATGTCTTTATAAATTTGCCTTTTCTAGACATTTCATATAAATGCAGTCATGCAATAGTCTTTTTGTATCTGGCTTCTTTCAATTAGTGTTAAATTTTTGAGGTTTATTCATGTTGTGGCATATATTAGTAGATTGTTATTTTTTGTTGCTGAATTAATATTCCATTGTATGAGTATACTACATTTTGTTTATCCATTTACCATTTAATGGACATTTTGTTAATCCTCACCCGAGGATATTTTTCCATTGATTTTTAGAGAGAGTGGGAGAAAGTGGGGGAGGGAGAGAGAGAAACATCAATGTGTGAGAGACACCTCTGTTGGTTGCCTCACACACATGCCCCAACCAGGACTGGGGATCAAGCATGCAACCCAGGTGTGTGCTCTTGATTGGAATCTAACCCTGGACCCTTCAGTCCGCAGGTCAACTCTCTAGCCACTAAGCCAAACTAGCTAGGGCTGATGGGACATTTTGGATTGCTTCCAGTTTTCAGCTATTGTAAATAATGCTGCTATAAATTTTCATAGGCAAGCCTTTTTGTGGATATGTGTTTCTATTTCTCTTCATTATATAGCTGAGACTAGAATATCTAGATTCTATAAGTTTATGTTTAACTTTCTAAGAAACTGCTGAACTGTTTTTCCAAAGTTGCTGTACTATTTTAGTGGTACATTCTCTCCAGCAATGTATGAAGATTGCACTTTCTCCTCATGCTTGTCAACACTTGTTATTAACTCTTACATCTACTCTTACATCTAGTTATATAATCCTTTTTTTAAATGATCCATTTTGAGTTCATGTGATGTAAACCTTAAGGTTGTTTTTTTTTACATACTGATATCCAGTTTTCTTGGTCCTCTTTTTTTCTTTTGAATTCCTATATAAGCACTATGTTAGCTGCATCCCACAGATTTTATGTTATATATTTTTTTCAATTACAGTTTACATTCAATATTTTATATTAGTTTCAGGGATACAACATAGTGGCTAGACAATTATATACTTTATAAACATTCCCCCTAATATTACCAGTACTCACCTGGCACCATACATAGTTATTACAATATTATTGACTAACCTAGAGGCCCGGTGCATAAAATACATGCACTCAAGTGGGGGGTGTCCCTCAGTCCAGCCT
The DNA here is from genome assembly GCF_000327345.1 of Myotis davidii. Classification (NCBI taxonomy): domain Eukaryota; kingdom Metazoa; phylum Chordata; class Mammalia; order Chiroptera; family Vespertilionidae; genus Myotis; species Myotis davidii. Next base: position 593,294 of record NW_006295180.1, read on the forward strand.
GCGTCCTCTCACAGTCCGGGAGCCCTCGGGGGATGTCCGACTGACAGCTTAGGCCATGGGGATCAGGCCTAAGCCTGCAGTCAGATATCCTTAGTGCTGCCACGGAGGCAGGAGAGGCTCCCGCCACCAACACTGTGCTCGTCAGCCATGAGCCCTGCTTCTGGCTGAGCAGCACTCCCCTGTGTGGGCGCACTGACCACCAGGGGCCAGCTCCTGCCTTGAGTGGAATCAGGCCGAAACCGACTCTCCGACATCCCCCGAGGGGTCCCAGATTGCAAGAGGGCACAGGCCAGGCCGAGGGACTCCACTGGTGCACAATTGGTGCTGGGGAGGAATGTGGGAGGTTGGCCAGCCAGAGAGGGACCGTGGGAGGGCTCCAGGGCATGTCCAGCCCGTCTCGCTCAGTCCTGATCGGCCGGACCCCAGCAGCAAGCTAATCTATTGGTCAGAGCGTCTGCCCCCTTGTGGTCAGTGCACATCATAGTGAGCAGTTGAGTGGCCTTAACATATCGTCAGCATATTACACTTTGATAGGTTGAACGGATGACCAGACGACTGGACACTTAGCATATTAGGCTTTTATTATATAGGATTTCCTATGCTGTACTTTACATCCCCATGACTGTTTTGTAAGTACCAATCTATACTTCTCAATCACTTAACCCAAACCCTTCCCCTCTGGCAACCCAATAGTCTGTTTTCTATATCCATGAGTTTGTTTCTGTTTTGTTTTTTCACTTATATTGTTCAGAACTAATTTTTGAAAAGACTATCTTTTCTCTCACTGGATTGTTTTTGGCAACTTGGCAGGAAACTAATGGCCATAACTAATGGCCATAAGAGTTTGTTTCTGGACTCTAGATTTTGTTTCTTATTACCAATACCCCCATGCCTTGATTACTGTAGCTTTGTAATAAATTTCAAAATTGCCAGTGTAAGTTCTCCAACTTTGTTCTTATTCAAAATCATTTTGTCTATTTTAGCTCTTTTGTATTCCTGTATAAATTTAGGATAATTTTCTCTTAATTCCTACACCCAAAAAAGTATGCTGGCATTTTGATAGGGATTGTGTTGAATCTATAGATCAATTTTGGGAGAATTGTTATCTTAACAATATTGAGTTTTACAATTCATGAACATGGACTGTGTCTCCATTTATTTAGATATTTGATAATTTTCAGCAGTGTCTTGTTATTTTCTTTTTGCTGCATTTATTTTTATTTTTAAATTGAGGCATAATTGACATGTAACATTATATCAGTTTTAAGTGTACACATAATAATTTGATATTTGTATACATTGCAAAATGATCACCTTATCTCATGTTATCATCCATCACCATACATAATTACAAAGTTTTGTGTGTAATGAAAAGTTTAAAGATTTACCCTCTTAGCAAATATGCAATATAGTATTGTTAACTATAGTCACCAGCATCATGCTGTACATTATATTCTTATGACTTATTTATTTTATAAGTGGAGGATTTTACCTTTTGACCCCTTTTCCCATTTTGCCCACCCCCTGGCAACCAACAATCTGTTCTCTGGCAACCTACAATCTGTTCTCTGTATCATTAACCTCACCCCCCCCCCTTTTTAAATTTAGATTCTACATATAAGTAAGATTATATGGTATTTGTTTTTTCTTTCTGACTTATATCACTGAGCAAGATGCCTCACGAATGGCAAGATTTAATTTTTTTGTGGCTGAATAATATTCCAATGTGTGTATATATAATACCACATATTCTTTGTCCATTCATCCATTGGTGGACACTTAGGTTGTTTACATTACTTGACTATAGTAGATAATTCTGCATTGAATATTGAGGTGCAGATATCTTTTCAAGTTAGTGTTTCATTTTCTTTGGATAAATACCCAGAAATGGAATTGCTGGATCATATGATAGTTCTATTTTTTATTTTTTTAAGAACTTCCATTTGTTTTTCATAGTGGCTGTACTAATTTGCATTTTCACCAGCATTGCCCAGCATTCCCTTTTTTTCCAGTTCTTGCAACACTAGTTATTTCTTGTATTTTTTACAATAGCCATCCTAATAGCTGTGAAATGATACATCGCTGTGGTTTTGGTTTGCATTTCCCTGATGATTAGTGAGGTTAAGCATTTCTTCATGTATCTGTTGGCCATCTGTATGTCTCCTTTGGAAAAATGTCTATTTAGAGCCTTTGTCCCTTATTTAATAGGATTATTTGTTGTTGTTTTGTTGATTTGTATGAGTTCTTCATATATTTTGCATAATAACCCCTTAGCACAGCGGTTCTCAACCTGTGGGTCGCAACCTCTTTGGCGGTCAAATGACCCTTTCACAGGGGTCACCTAAGACCATCCTGCATATCAGATATTTACATTATGATTCATAACAGTAGCAACATGTCAGTTATGAAGTAGCAACAAAAATAATTTAATGGTTGGGTCACAACATGAGGAACTGTATTTAAAGGGCCAGAAGGTTGAGAACCACTGCCTTAGCAGATATATAATTTACAAATATTTTATTTCACTCAATAGGTTGCCTTTTCATTTTGCAGATGATTTCATACACAGAAGCTTTTTGTTTGATACAGTCTTACTTGTTTATTTTTGCTTTTGTTGCCTTTGTTTTTGGTGTCAGATTCAAAATATCACCACCAAGACTGATGTGAAAGAGATTACTAACTATGTTTTCTTCTAGGAATTTTATAGTTTCAGTGTTACTTGCAAGTTTTTAATCTATTTTTGAGTAAATTTTTGTGTATAGTATAAGGTCTTGGTCTAGTTTCATTCTTTTGCATGTAGATGTTTTGTTTTCCTAATACATTTATTGAAGAGACTATTCTGTTCCCATTACTTTTGGCTCCTTTGTCATAAATTACTTGACCACATATGTGTGGGTTTATTTCTGTGCTCTCTATTCTGTTCCATTGATCTGTCTGGTTTTTATGCCAGTACCATACTGTTTTAATTACTATAGCTTTATAATATAGTTTGAAATCAGGGTGTGTGATGCCTCCAGCTTTGTTTTTTGTTTTTTCTCAAGATTGCTTTTTTTGGCTATTAATTTTTAATTGAGGTATAATTGACATATAACATTATATTAGTTTCAGCAGTTGCACAACATGATTTGATATTTATATACACTACAAAATGATCACCACACTAAGTCTAGTGACCATCCATAACAGTGCATAGTTATAAAATTCAAACCCACAACCTTTTGGTGCATGTGGGACCATGCTCCAACCATCTGAGTCACCTGACCAGGGCTATTCCTAGATATTTTTTAATGCCATTGTAAGTGGGATTGTTTTCTTAATTTCTCTTTCAAATAGTTTGTTATTTATAATAATAAAAGCATAATATGCAAATCGACCAAACGACTGAACAGCAGAACGACCGTTCCAATGACCTTCTGGACGACCACACTGTGACACACACTGGCTCCAGGCCAGCCAAGGCAGGTACGATGCAGTTGGTCGGGGGAGCCCCACCATCGCCTCATGATCGCCCCACAGAGGGATACCCAGGCCACCCTCTGTGGGGCGATTGATGGGAGGGCTTCACGATCAATCACCCCATAGGGGAGGCCCAGGCCACTGGCCAGCGGAGTGATCGATGCAGGGAGGGGTGGCTCTGTGATCACCCCAAAGAGGGAGGCCTGGCCAGTGTTGCTGTGGTGGGTGGGCAGGGTCTTCCTCTGCACTGCAATCCATCTCAGAGCTCTGGCCAGGTGGGCTGGGCCTCCCTCTGCAGAGCCATCAATTGCGGAGCCCCGTGAACGATCGCCCCACAGAGGGAGGCCCAGGCCAGCCAAGCGATCACATCCCATGCCTGTCACCTGCAGAGGGAAGTAACTGGTGGCGAGGGGGGCAAAGGGGGGGGCGGCGGCAACCCTGCACAGATGACAAGCAATTGCAGTGGTGGGGGTGGGCCCAGCTGCCAGCAGCTGGGGGAAGGAAAGCCCCAATAGGCCCTGATTGCCAGTTAGGCCTAGGGACTCTACCCAAGGGGTCCCAATTGCATGAATTTCGTGCACCGGGCCTCAAGTTATTATATAAAAATGCAACATATTTTTATATATTTATCTTGTATCCTGCAACTTTACCGAATTCATTTTCTGAGGTCAAATGATTTGGGGATGGAGTCTTTAGGGTTTTCCCTAAGTATTCTTGTTGAGTGAATTCTGCCTTGAGCATATTTAATTTATCAATGGGACCTTATAGACAGAAGTGTCCAATGGGCTGTTTGATCTTAGGAAAAAGATCTGAACTAGATTTGGGAGTAGTCAGCATATAGGTGGGATTAAGGTGCCCATGGAGAGCAGGCAGAATAAAAAAGGTTATAATAGATAGAAATCAAGGAATCACTAACATTCACTCAACAGGCATAAAGAGAGAACTAGTTGCTTACAGTGGAGGTTGAAAATAATCAGCCATAGAGGTAAGAGGAAGAGTATGTTGTCACTAAGCCTAGAACAGTGGTCAGCAAATTAGCCCCTTGAGTGTGGCTCTTGCACAAAATACCATGTGCGGGCGTGCATGTGCAGTGTGATTGAAACTTTGTGGCCCATGCCATAGGGCCAGAGAGCCTCATGTGGCTCGCAAGCCACGGTTTGCCGACGACTGGCCTAGGACATATCAAGGAAATGTCGAAGAAGCATGTCATATTGTGGGGAGGGCAAAGTGAATATAGTCTAAGAAGGTCATTTAATTTGCCAATTAAGAGCTACCTGGTGATGTTACTGGCAACAATTTTAAGCAGCATGGGTATGTGTATGTGGAGGCAGGGTGGAACCATATGGAGGAGGATTGGGAATGAGTGGAATATTCTGCCTTATTTGCCACTGTGACCTTAGGTGCTTGGCCCTTTGGTATTTAGTAAATATTTGAAAAACAAGGAAGTAGAGACAATGCTTTCAAAAGCTAAGGCTTGGGGAAGGAACGAAGAGAAATTAGAAGGGAAGGGTTATCTTGAAGAGAATTCTTTTGGATTTGTGGGTAACTTGTGTACCTTTCTATGAAAAAGGAAAAGAGACTGTAGAGAGGCAGGAGTTGAAGATGAGTGAGAGTGGCTGATTGATGAAGCTGTCATTCAAAACGGACCAGAGGGAGTGGGATTTAGAGCATATTATTTTGAAACAGGAAAAGACTTTACAGGTATTTGTAACTCTTAGAATTGTGATGATTGAAGATACTTATTAACAATATATAGCACAGCTCTAGCCAGTTTGGCTCATTGGGTAGAGAACATCGACCTGCAGACTGAAAGGTCCCAGGTTCCATTCCAGTCAAGGGCATGCACCTCGGTTGCAGGCTCCTCCCTGACCCAGGCCCTGGTCGGGGCGTATGCAGGAAGCAACCAATCAATATGTTTCTCTGACATTAATATTTCTCTCTGTCCCTCTCTCTTTCATTCTCTCTAAAAATCAATGGAAAAATATCCTTCAGTGAGGATTAAAATAATAATAATTAATTAATAAAAAGGCAGTTATTAAAAAAATATATATATAGCACATTCCAAGCCACTGGTTGGTGGTTAGTGTTGCTAAATTTGAAGGGATCTTCAGATGAAAACTATGTTAAAAATGAAATCGGGGATATTTAAATATACCTATGTGTTTTGAAATGAATTATATCCTTAATCTTTAATACTTTCAGATGGCAAGGGTTTTTCTCTCTTTTGGTATGTTGCTAATGCATCTTTGTGCCTAGAGGACAAATTCAGATGAATTTAGTATATTTTCAGCCTTCCCCCTGCCTTTGAGCAGCATTTGGTATGGCCCCAGATCTGTGCATGCATCTTTGCACACCAGAGCCCCGAGAGCTTGCATTTGGTTCTCATAGAGGCAGTAGATTTTGGTATTTGTCTGTTTAACCCATCGGCAGAAAACTAACAGGCTTAATACAATTTATCTGGAACCTGCTTCTGGCCTCAGCTTCATTCCTTTGTTCTACATCCCAGAAGATGCACATCAGGGGAGCTGCCTAATAACTGCAGGTTCCATTCGACCAGCACTGGGCTTCTGTTTACTTGTTCAGTTCTCATATCCATGTCATCTCCAAGACTCAGCGAAAATAGTCAGAGGAATGCCTGTAGGTGGAACTTTATGTGTTTTTCTTCACTGCTTTTCTTTAAAATTTCTATTTCCATGCTTGGGTACATTGCAGTATTTGCATGGTATGCTGATGATATATTATGAAAAAGTAGAAATTATATTTCAACTTGATTTGAACCTACAAACAATATATTTTAATGAAAGCATTATTAGTTTCCTTATATTACCAAGAAGTAATAATTACTAAATTAATACCCACAACAATAAGTAAAAAAAATATTGCATGGAAACCTAGGATTTTTACTTTTAGAATAGTCTTATCATCTATTGGGTGAAACTCACCAGACAGTCATTTTATGAAGCAGCATTTATATTAAAAGGTAAATGTGAAATACCAGGAAAGTGATGCCAGCTATTAGAATAATGAGTACAGTTCTTATGTTTCATAAAATTGATTCAGTATCCCTTTCTGCTAGTATGTTTATTTTTGAGAAGCAGTTAAACATGTGGTTCATATTCAATAACAGTGTAAACTTAAAATTCATTCAGTGCTACTATATAGGTTTACCTAAAATGGCTGATTTTCCAAGTGGATTTTGAAAATGTCATAATGCTTCATACAGATTAAAAAATATATATTATTTTCCTAATTATGCAGAATTTCAATGCACCCAATCACCTGTTGGCTAGAGGCTATGGTTGTAGTGATATCATATGTGGCATTTTTATAAATACATATACAAGGATGTTGAACTTACTGCAGAAAATTTTACCTTAAAAGTTAATTGGTGGCTTTTTTTGTTGAGTAATTTATTATTCTACCCATGGAGATAACTGAGGAATAATTTTTAAGTAATTATTGCATGTTTTAACATCCAGTATTATGCCTTTAAGGTGGCACATATTATGACATATTATATATCATGACCTGTCAGGATAGAAGCCTATTTGTGTTCAAAGGAAAAAAAAATGTAAGAAGTACATGTTGTCCCTAATTTCTTACTCTATCATGATTTTTCTATTTTTGAGATTACAGATTATAATGGGGGTACATTAAACTTTAATTAAAGGGAAAGTTTCTTCTTTCTTTCCCTCTCTCATATTCTCATTTTGTGTATAGTAGAATAAAACCTTTCAATTTTTTAAGCTCAGGTAGACATATTAACTGAAGCAAAAGACCTGAGAATTCATTATAATATTGGAGCCTTAATGGAAGGAAATTCTAACTTGAGGTATTAACACATTCTTGTTCAGTATTTTTTAAGTGTTCATGATAAACTGGTAAGAATGGAGGAAATGAGAACTTTAATGTTAATTTTTAAAATGTTTTAAGGAATATATAATAACATTTTTAGTCTTACTATATTAATATAATGATTCTATAGTAAAGATTTGAATAAAGGTATAATCTAGCATTAAATTTAAAAATTTTAAATCATTTAAGAAATTATGAAAATTTTGATTTATTGGTAAATACTGGCAAGATTTTTTAACTGTCTGCTTTTCTTTTTTGTTTTTCACATCAATATGTCTATTTGTACATTCCTTTTTAAAAAGCTGGTTTATATTATGTAACTCAGTGTTTAAATAAAGTTAGTATTTATGTACTGCGGGACCGAAATATTTATATCCTGTCGGTTAATTTTGATCCTAAGGCCGTTTATTTTTAAGACCTAGTTGATTCTTTATTCTAACACACTGTTATAAGATGTCATTCTGTGGCATGACCTGAGTTCTTTAAGGTGATGTTTTATATTGAAGGGGGATTGGAATTCTGTTCGCTTGTGAGCTATTGAACTACACTAAATGAGAGCCTTGAGATTTGGTCATGATGCTTAGCTGTTATCTTTCTGTGGTTTCTTATAACATGCTATTATATAATCAATCAGTACAGCAGTAGGATGTTTTATATAATTGATCAGTACAGCAGTAGGATGTTTGAGAAATGTATCAGCACAACTTTTTGATGTGTATCAGATATGTTTGCTGTCATGAATAAGCACAGCTGTTCTGTTTCATTACCTCCTTGCTGGAACATGGTATAAACTTGATAGCAAAAATAATACCTTCCAGAAAACTAAATTCTGGTACCACTAAAAGGATAGTTTTATGAAAATTTTACTTGTCAGGCTCAAAAAGAGATTTTATCTGTTGAATTCATATGGAGCATCATTATTTTGTCTGTTTTTTAGAAGTTTGTTCTGGAAAATAACTTATGGGCTCTTGGTAGCTCTGCTGATTAAATTGTTTGGGGCAAGTGATGGAGTTTGCACCTTCTCGGAAGACTGGTTGTTAGTTGCATGATGGTTTTTATAGACTTTTAGGGCAAGGGAGCAGTGAAGTGGCCAGCTGCTCCCTACATTCTCTCTTCTACTTAATACTCATTGGCTTTCCTTATAAAGAATACCACAAATAGGAGAAACCAGGATGGCGGCATAGGTAAACACCTGAAATTGCTGCCTTGCACAACCACCTCAAAATTACAACTAAAAGATGGAACGGACATCATCCAGAACCACAGGAAGGCTAGCTGATTGGAAAGTCTACAGCTAGAAGGAAAGAGAAAAGCACACTGAGACTCAGAGGAGGTGCGGTGTGGAAGTAAAGTGCAGAGGTACAGAAGCGCATGTGGAAAGAGCTGGCAACTGAGGACGTGGTTGTCTTTCTCAATCGGGAGGGAGTCTCAAGCTCCCGACTGGTCTGAACTCCAGTTCTGGGTGAGTCTCTGGGGACCCAGACTCATACGGGGAGAAATTGGACTGTCTGGCAGCGGGCAGAACTCGAGGGTGGCTTTCTCTCAGAGGGGCTTTCAGTGATTACCCTGGGCCACTGAGACCTGGGATCTCTTAGGGCAGGGCTGAGGATCAGCCATAGCTGTTTGCTCCTCCCTGTTGATTCCCTGAGACCCCACCCCACCCAACCTGTGCGCAGAGGCTTTTGCATATGAATGGCCTGGCTCTTTGCAATCTAAAATTACCTAATAAACTGCAGCTGGGTACGA
>NW_006295180.1:603435-609429 GCF_000327345.1 Myotis davidii
TGACAATTCTCGGGGAGGAAAAGGGTGTGGGGAGTGTAGGAAGAGACTGGGAAAAAATCGTACACCTATGGATTATGGATGAGAACAATGGCGGGGGGTAAGGGCAGAGGGTGGGGTGGAAACCGGGTGGAGGGGACCTAAGGGGGGAAAAAAGAGGAACAACTGTAATAATCTGAACAATAAAGATTTAATTAAAAAAAAGAATACCACAAATAAAAGTAGGTATTTAAAATTTGGTTAATTTGTTTATAGTTGAGTAATAAAATATTATTTAACCTAAGATAAGGAAATAACTAAAGAAACATTGAAATAATACTGAGGTGTTTAATTCATTTTTCTGTTTTCTGAAGGACTAATGTATTTGTGTAAAACGACAAAGATTAGTATAGGATACTTACTAATATGATATTCACTTTCAAGTCTACAGTTTTAAAAATGTATGAAAGTACAGTAGTTGTAAATAAGATGTAATTGAATAGTCAGAGACTTACTTTGTGAGGGCAACTCATTAGTTCTAGTTATGTTTACTTTTTATTTTTTAAATTATATTTAATTTTAATTTTTAACTTTAATTTTTTTTAATATATATTTTATTGATTTTTTACAGAGAGGAAGGGAGAGAGATAGAGAGTCAGAAACATCGATGAGAGAGAAACATCGATCAGCCGCCTCCTGCACATCTCCTACTGGGAATGTGCCCGCAACCCAGGTACATGCCCTTGACCGGAATCGAACCCAGGACCCTTTAGTCTGCAGGCCGACGCTCTATCCACTGAGCCAAACCAGTTTCGGCATAACTTTAATTTTTTAAATTTTATTTTATTGTTGACTATTTCAGATGTCCTCCATTTTCTCCCCTCTTTGTCTCCTCAATCCAGACCCACCCTTTCCTCCCTCTGGCCCTTACCACATTGTTGTCTATGTCCATGGGCTATGCATGTATGTTCTTTAGCTATTCTCTTTACCTTCTTTCATCCCATCCGCCCCATCCACTTCTCTCTGACATCTCTCAGTTTAATATTTTTATGCATTCAAATGAATTTTTAATGATATCCTCTCTTGCTTTTATGTCTAAAAAGTTCTCTCCCAATCCTAAGAAATGTTAACTTGTAATTTCTTCCAATTTTTATTCTAGCTTAATTTATATTTGCTGATTTTACTCTAATTCATCTAAATTTCAGTGAAGTGAGCACTGAATTTTTTGCCATGTAGGTAATTAATTTTTTTAAATATGTACTGTGGAGTAATCCTTTACAGTTCTCTACCCCTGTTGTTGGCAAAATTTAGTTGGTTAAATTAAACTCTGCCTGCATGGTACCTGAACCTGAGCAGGTGAAGAAAGCTGGAAAAACATACAGCCTTTCCCTGCCATCTCACTTTACATTTTGCCCAGAATAGCCTGGCTGGTGTGGTTCAGTAGTTGAGCATTGACCTATGAGCCAGGAGGTCACGGTTCAATTCCCGGTCAGGGCACAGGCCCAGGTTCTGGGCTCGATCCTCAGTGTGAGGCATGCAGGAGGCAGCCAATCAATGATTCGCTCTCATCATTGATGTTTCTATCTCTTTGTTCCCCTCCCTTCCTCTCTGTAATCAATAAAATAAAAATAAAAAATAAATTAATTAAAAATAATAATAATAATAAATTTTGCCCAGAGAACCTTGGCACAGACTGGTAGTACTATTGCATTTCACTTCTGCTCCTCTTCTCAGACTACCAGCATTCCATCCCTGTTCCTCATCCTTTGATCTCTTCTGATTTCACTGAGGAAGGAGAAGCAATCAGATGAGAACTCTAATGTGCTTCTTTCAGTAACTCTGCCGACTGCCCGTGTCTGCTTATTTTCTGGCTTCCTCCTTGGTACTATGGGACTGTGCCTGTTCTAAAGCTATCCTTTCTTTCTGCATTGCATCCTGTCTGTTCTCTCCTGCTTCAGGACTTTGCTCTGCCCGTCTCATCCTCCAAACTCATACAACACTCTGTGGCTTCCCATGATGCTTAGAATCCTTCTGAGTCCTTCTCATGTCTTGCAAGGTCCTTCAAACCCAGCCCCTTGCTCCCTCTCTGACCTTAGCTCCTCCCATTTTCTTCCTGGCTCCTGTCCCATCCTCCAGCAGACCCAGAATGCTCCACTGTGGCCATGGGCATCTCCTCTGCCTGCAATGCTTTTCCTCCAGATAGTGGTCTGGTTTATGCCTTCCTGCTGCCTTCTCAAAGGTGTATATTTTAAATTGTATATCATTTCGCTCTCTCCCTTGATCTGGCTTTGTTTTATTTATGAAATACATTGTATTTTTCTATGGTGCATACCTGACGTACATTTATTTGGCTTTTCTCTGCTATATCCGGTGTGTCCAGACAGTGATTGGCACAGTACTCTCTAAAAGTTCATTGGATCGGTGGAGTACTATAACATAATCTTTTCTGACTTCATCTCCCTCCTAACTCTGTCTTTCAAATATTGTCAGAGTCACCTATCTGAAAATTCAGATCTGACCATGTCATTGAACCGTGAAGTGGCTCCCTAATTCTTACAGCACTGTTTCCTAAACATCAGTCATTTGAGCTTCACTTTCATAATTTTTTGTCATATCCATGTACAGTCTGTACTGTTTTTAACTGATTTTCTTTAAATCAACTCATGTTAAAAATGTATTCTAAAATACACTTATTATAAATGAAAAATCAGTATTACTTGACATGAATAGAAACTAACTACAAAAGTAAATACATAACTATTAAAACTGTCTGTACCACCCCAAATTAGCTTGCCTATTGTACTTTAGAAAACTGAATTTCAGGATTAACTCCAAGCTTTTTAACATAATAGACAAAATTCTTCTTAGCCAATGCTTGCCTCTCCAGCTTTATCGTTTGCTCCTCTGCGTCTTGTACCTCATGGTCCAGAAACAACTCACCCCGATCTTGCTCCAGCTTTTGTTCACGTGACTCTTCTCCTTAGAGTCCACTTCTTCGCCCTCATGCCCTCTCGTGGCAGTTACCTATTTACCTCTGAGGACTGCTTGGTTGCCACCCCTTAGGAAGACCCTGCTTGACTCTCAAAAGCAAGTTAGGTTCCCTTCTTTTCTGCTTCCACAGCACTCTTAGGTGACTCTCATCTAATTCATTATTTTAATTACAGTTATCTGCATGGTGTTTTTCCTCCTTGAGTAGACTGTGAGGTACCTAAGGACAAGGATTCTGTCAGATCCAGCCTTATAGGCCTCACACCAAGCCAGGGACTGTCAGTGAGTTATTGGCAGATGGGTGAACCCAACCCTGAGGTGTGAAGCTTGAATGCAAGTTGGGAGAGTGGCAGGGCCTTTGGTTCACAGTGACTTAAGTAAGATTGGCCCCTTTCAGAAGATCCTCAGACCTTTCACCCAGTGGGGGTGGGCAAGGAAGTAAAGCAGGGTTTAGGAGGCCACTTGTGGTACAGAAAGAATTGCCAGGGAAGGTGGGCAAGCTCTGTTTGTTCTACGTTGCTGTTGCTATTACTAATTTTATTTCTGCAGACAGTGTGTCCTAAGGTCAGGGGCATGTGAAGCCTGAGGCTAAAGAGTATTTAAACTCACGGAAATGTGACCTGATAAATAGAGAATAAGGTTGGAAAAGCATGAACAAAATCTTTCTGAGCATAAGGAAAGGTAAATGTAGGGGGAAACATCAGATTTCAGTGTGGAATGACCTGGGGAAATAGAAAAAAAAGGAAGATAAAACAGGAGAGAAGAAGGATGTAAAGGGAAGAGCAGAGGTGGTATGAAACTGCCCGTTTGTATATATATGCTACATGGCCAAGTTGAAAATTACTTGTCTTTTGCATTGAAGTTTTGGGGTCTGTTTTGGAAGTTTCTTCTATTTGTAGGACTTAAGGGTTAAAAATAAAAAGCATGAAGTACTTCCCTAAAAAGCATGAAGTGCATACATTATAGAACTTACCTAAGAGAACAGGGCTTCTGAAATTTTTTTTTCTGTACTAAAAACCTTATATCATTTGGCAGAATGGTATTATCAAAAAGTTAATAAATAACATGTGTTGCAAGGATGTGGAGAGAAGTGAATCCTTGTGCAATGTTGGTGGGATTGCAGATTGGTGCAGCCACTGTGGAAAATAGTAAGGAGAAAAACTAAAACCAGATCTACCATACAACACAGCAATTCTACTTCTGTATACTTATAAAAAAAAAAGTGAAAACACTAATTCAGAAAGCTGTATGCACCCCTGTGTTCATTGCAGCATTACTGACAATAGCCAAGATATGGCTAGGGATCCATTGGTAGATGAATAAAGATGTGGTATATATACAAAATGGAATATTGTGTAGCAATAAAAATAAATCTTGCCACTTGTGAGAACGTGGATTGACCTAAAGGGTATTATGCTAAATGAAGTAAGTCAGAGAAAGACAAATACCATATGATTTCTCTTATATGTCAAATCTGAAAAAATGAAACAAACAACAAAAATAGAGTCATAGAAACAGACCAAAAGAATGGTTGTCAGAGGGGATGGATGAAAAAGGTGAAAGAATATAGTCAATAATATTGTGATTAGTTTTCACAGTGACAAATGATTACTAAAATTAGTGGGATGATCACATTGTAAGGTATAAAAATGTCAAATTACTATATTGTGCACCTGAAACTAATATAATTGGTACAATATTGTATACCAACTATAATTAAACTAGAGGTCCAGTGCATGAAATCCGTGCATGGGGTGGGGGTGTGTCCCTCAACCCAGCCTGCACCCTCTCCAATCTGGGATCCCTCTCACAATCCAGGACTGCTGGCATCTGCCCTCCCCTGCAGGCCTTGTCCCTCTCAACTGCCCTCCCTTGCAAGCCTGGTACCCCCCAAATGCCCTCCCCTGCAGGCCTGGTCACCCCCAGTTGCCCTCCCCTGCAGGCATGGCTCCCCAGAACTGCCCTCCTCTGCCGGCCTGGTCACTCCTAACTGCCCTCCCCTGCAGGCCTGGTCCCTCTCAACTGCCCTCCCTTGCTGGCCTGATCGCCCACAACTGCCCTCCTCTGCTTGCCTAATCGCTCACAACTGCCCTCCCCTGCCGGCCATCTTGTGTGTTGGAGTGATGGTCAATTTGCATATTTCCTCTTTATTATATAGGATTTAAAAAAAGTTCACGTATAGTAGGAATTCAAAAATATTGACCACACCCAACATAAATAAAAAGCAATCATAAAATTCATACAGAACCACAAGACTCCAAATAGCCAAAGCAATTTTGAGAGGATTAAAAAAGAACAAAACTTGGAGGCATCAGACTTTGATTTCAGAATATAGCATGGGGAAAAAGTAGGTTTACAGTTGTTCATATGGAAAATAACACAATAATTAATAAATAATATAAGAATAAACTTTTGTGCTTTGTGTATTCTCAACTATAAACTTACTTTTGCCCCACTTTTTTAATATTACAAAGCTACAGTAATTACAAGTATGGTCCTTTAAATCTATGGGCACAAACAGGTCATGCAAATGTTAGTCAAAAGAAAACTCCGTCAAATTCCTAGAAACAGAGTAGAACAGTGGTGGCCAGGGGCTAGGAGGAGGGAGGAATGAGAAGTATTGTTTAATGGGCATGGAGTTTCCGTTTTATAAGATAAAAAGAGTTATGGGGATGGATGGTGATGGTTGCACAGCATTATGAATGTATTTAATACCTTTAAACTATACACTTAAAGTAGGTAAGATGGTTACTTCTATGCTATGTGTTATTTTACTACAGTAAAAAGAAAAAGGGAAGAATATATATTATTTGGGTTTATTTTGAACAAGACAGGTTCTTATCATCCTATATAATAAAGAGGTAATATGCAAATTAACCCTCACACCCTCACAAGATGGCTACCAACGACCAGGCCTTCAGGGGGGTTAGTGAGGAACAACCAAACGACTGAACAGCAGGCTGCATGGGGCAACCAGGCTGGCAGGGGGGTTAGTGAGGGATGACCAAATGACTGAATAACAGGCTGCGT
>NW_006295180.1:609477-617348 GCF_000327345.1 Myotis davidii
GAGTTCAGGCTGGACTGAGGGGACCCCCTCCCCATGCACAAATTTTGTGCACTGGGCCTCTAGTTGATCTATAATAACAGTATATATACCAGAGGCCTGATACATGAAAATCCATGCAAGAGTAGGCCTCCTCCCCTGGCTGCTGGAACCGGCTTCCCTCTGGCACCTGGAACCTGGGCTGGCTTCCCCCAGCCCTGGCTTCATCAGGAAGGATGTCTGGAATGACATCCAGAAGACATCTTGTCTAATTAGCATATTACCCTTTTATTATTAGAGATATGTGTATATATATGTATGTATACATACATGTATACATATGTGTGTGTATACATATATACATATACATATATATATATTAGAGGCCCCATACATGGATTCATGCACTGGTGGGGTCCCTCAGCCTGGCCCGTGCCCTCTCGCAATCTGGGACCCCCTCAGGGGATGTTGGACTGCTGTGCTTTTGGCCCAATCCCTGCACCAGGCCTCTAGTATGTATATAAGATCTTTGGTTAATCTCTTCCCGCCCTCCCCACTTCCCCTTTCTCTCTGAGATTCATCAGTCTGTTCCATGTTTCCATGCCTGTGCGTTCAGCATCTGCCCCCTGGTGATCAGTGTGCATTATAGCTACCAGTCAAATGGTCGAATGGTCAGATGGTCATGGTTGTTTAGATAGATTATATATATCACAATGAAAGCTGTTTTGCCCACAGGCCCCACAATCTTAATAGTTGCTGCTGCTTCCTTTGCAGGGGCACTGTTTTAGCAGTGACATTTTCACTGCTACTTTTGCCAGTTCCATTATTTGTGCTTTTGTGAGACTAAATACCAAAATGCCAATTACAACTGGAAATATTACCATAAAATTAGAAGTTGTTTTATGGTCTCTTGCCCATTCAAGTGATATTGGAGAGTAGTGGCAACAAAGGGGATGAGTGGGTTATTTGGTTTGCTTTTGTACTGTTTCTTTCTCTCATATTCAGTATTGTCTGATATTGCCTTGTCCAGCATCAATAATTACCTTCTAAGGATTTTGTATCATATTGACACTTCATTTTGATCAAGAGAAATATTAAGAGGTTTTATCACTAATAAACAGATTTTTGTTTTTCATGTCCAAGTTACTCCAAAGGAAATCTTCCTTTGAACACTTCATTACTCTTCTCCTCCCCCACAAACATTTTTGAGCATTTGGGTGGAACAGCTTGCTGAGGACAGTGCTCTGTGTGCTGGAGGATGTTTATTTCCATGTGCTTTGGAGTTTGTTACAGTAGATTCACTTCTAACAGTTTTTGGTGAAAACAGTATGCTCAGAGTGGACTGAAATTATTGTGTATAAGATATCCAGAATTGTATGGATGACATATCTGAGTCTTTCCTTTAGGTCTCAGAACCGTGACAACTGCCTCATGTGATAGTGTGTCCTTCTCTTTGGAGTGTCGGCTCAGCTTCAGTTACTTAATTTTCTCTAAGGGAGCCTCGTTTCCCTCAAACAGCCCTCCCATGTCTAAATGCTGTCTATTTGTTTAGTGAACACCTGTGCTTACTGTTCTTGCAGTAAATCTACTCTATCCAGTGCTAGGGAGCTAAAAATCAGGCATCCTTGCAGTCATGTGTCACTAAACCTGTGGAATTCTGTGCACCTATCTCGCGAGTATACAAGTATCTTGAAAAAGATCCCACATGGCTATTGGAACCCCAGGAGTAGTGGTTACAGTGAACCTAAAAGAGAGGGAGAAACAGGGAGGAAGACTTCTTCACGGATCAGTTATTTATAGTCTAAGAGATTAAGGTGAGGTTTAATCTCACCTCATGTGACAGGTGATACGCTTTTTCAGTCTTTTAATTCAGATTGACTGTTTTTAAGTAAATATAAATTACGGCTAGCTGAAATTTTTTCTTTGATCAAATAGGCATTTAAAAATTATTATGCACCTCCTCCCCCTTTTGTTACAGAAGTTTTTAAACATGTACAAAATATAATATAATAAAACTCTGAATAAGTTAATCCCTTGGTGGGTCTGGTGTACAGGGGCGAAAAATGGCCCTTGTCCTACAGCCACACCACTCAGTCTGTTCTGGATGCTGCCCGACCTTTTGGAATCTAATTTGCAGCTTAAGTACCTCTTAAGCTCAGCAGGGCAGGGCCTCAGGGAATTTGGAGAATTGGGTTTGTGGATCTCCTATGAGGGGATGACACTAGTCAGGCTCTTGGGAAGGTGGGGGGAATGGCTCCCACCCCAGAGCCACATAACACAGTCTGCATGACCCCTACACCCTGGATTCAGGCAGGTTATTCATCTGCAGGGTACAAGCTACACAGAGTAGGGCAACAGAGAGACAGGAGGATGGAGCTATTTCATTCCCCAGGCTCATGTCCTCTGAAGGGGAGTGCTCTACCCAAGAAAGATGGTGTCTGCTATGTGGAGAAGGACTCAGCACAGCACTGGGACCCTGTTGGCTGTTGCTTTACCTCTCTCTCCCTGGAGCCACAAATCCCAGTCTCACCTCACGTGACTCAAAGCCACTCTGCCTTCCATCTGCCAGAGCCCAGAGTGAGTGGTTGCAAAGGAGATTTTCTGTTGGCCTTTTAGGGGGGCCCCTAAGTCTCTAGCACTCTCCTGCATCTCCCTGGTGGTCAGAAACCCTGCTGATTCTCACAGCCAGATGTTATGTGATACCTCTTCTCAGCTATAGTGCTCTGGGCTTGGACCCCAGAGTGTGATTGAAGGCTCCTCAGGGGGAACCTTTGCAGTTGAGATATTCCTCCAGAATCTCAGCTGCTGCTGGGTAGGTGTGTGTGCGGGGCCAGTCCTTTGCATGTTTCTCCCCTTTCTGCCAGTCTTGATGTGGCTTGCTCTGTAAATCCTTGGTTGTAGGACTTCTGTTCAGCTAGATTTCAGTTGGTTATGCAGGTTGATTGTTTTATATTTTATGTAATTCCAGTTTGGTCCTGAGATGAGGTGAGTGTAACTTCTGCCTCCTCCTCTGCCATCTTGGATCTCCTCTCATTTTCTTAATAGTATATTTTGAAGCACAAAAGTTTTTAATTTTGATGAAGTCCATTTTATCAGAATTGTTTTAATGAATTATGCTTTTGCTGCCATATCCCAGAACTCTTTGCCTAACCCACAACCATGATGATTTTTCTTAGAAGCTTCCTACGAGGTTTTATATAGGTTGGGTTTCACCTATTTAGGGCGGTGATAGAATTCTGTGGGGAAGTGGTACTTAAGCTGTAAATTGGATTCCTGAGGCCCAATTTCCAGTGTGTGTGTATAGAGGCTTCCAAGCACCAACAAGCAATTTTCTAGCACTAGTAGGGTACACAGATAAAGAGCTCAGACCCACAAGACTGCCCCTACCACCCCCATTAGATGCCAGTCACAAGCCCATGTTGTTAAATGTGCTTCTGACCCACTGGCTATAAAAAAGAGATTTTGATGACACCTCCTTGGACTTGATTAATTTGCTGGAACTATTCACAAAACTCAGAAAAACCCATTTACTTGCTAGATTACTGATTTATTACAAAGGATATTAAAGGATATGAATCAATAGTCAGATGAAGAGGTACATACAGTGAGTTCTCGAACAACAATGTTTCCATCCTTGAGGAACGTGGGGCCCAGCACAGTAGCATGTGTTCTGGTTTCCCAGTATGGACACTCTGAAAAAGAAGCAATGAGCTATCCTTTTGAGGTTTTAATGGAGGCTTTATTACATAGTTATGATTGACTAAGTCAGTGACCATTGGTAATTTATCAACCTCAGGCCCTTCTCCCCTCCCCAGAAATCAGGGTGGGACTGAAAGTTCCAACCATCTAACTATGTAGTTAGCTCCCCTGGCAAGCAACTCCTACCCATGAGTGGGGATCCAAAATTTACCTTGTTAACATAAGAGACACTATTGTTGTTCTCATCACTTAGGAAATTCTAAAGGGTTCAGGAGCTGTGAGTCAGGAACTGTGGATGAAGGTCAAATATTTCTGAGAAATATATTTTGGTTATCTGAGTGGCCAAATATATATATCACAATATGAGATCTGAAAGTTGAGTAGAAGCTAAAAGGAGAGGGAAGAGATTTCAGCTAGAGGGAACGGCACATGGGAAGCTCAAGGCTGGTGGGGTTGTGTCAAGTTTGAAGAGGTAGGAGGAGGCCATTAGAGCTGGGTGAATTGAGTGCAGGTGGTGGTACATGACAAGAATGGAGAGGTGATAGGATCATTTAGGCCCTGTGAAGCAGTCCTCCTAAGAGAAGTGGAGTGAAGGAGGGTTTTATTAAGCATGGGGTGACATGTAGAATTCTGTGCAAATTTCAGAAGCAAATCTGCCTGCTGTATAGAAATGGACTGGAAGAGGGCCAGTGTGGATTTGGATTGACCAATTAGGAGGCTATTGACCAGTTAGTGAGAGATAATGGCAGCTTGGACTCAGGGAAAATGTGAAAATGGAGAATAGTAGGGACACTGAAAGCCTGCCTGTCTAGAATTCTGCATGGCCAAACTTTCCAACCAGGACATTATAATAGGGTGAGTAAGCTAGTGTCTGCTGCTTCCACTCCATTACCTAGCACACACTTGTTTTCAGTTCTGCTCATTGACTTTGTTTGGTTTTTTTAACCAGGAGATAAAGTCCTGATAGCTTATACACAGTAATTTAGTTTAAGCAACTTTAGTACATACTTTCCTCCTCCTTCATAAGACTTTGGGGAAAATTTAAAAGCAAGTTACCTATTTATTCTTTTTAAAAAAATAAAAGTTAAGTACTACTATGCCAAGCACTCAGCCACACACATAGAAGGTCAAGTCCTATTGATGTGGGAAGGGAACTCTTTAGGTAAAAGTAGCTTACATTTTAAGGTTAAGTAGTCTAGGATTGACCTGCCTGTTCTGTGAATTTAGGAAGTTATCAGGGGAAATGTATTAGGGCTGGGAGGGGAGAAATTTTTATCTACCCTTCTAGGTTCTTCCAGCTGGTATACTAATTAAATCAACATGAGTTAGATTAACAAGAGAAAATAACTAAATTTAATTTCATATGTACCTGTGGGAACCCCAAATATCCAAGAGGGTTCAGAGACAGAAAGATAAAATGAGGTATATGTGACATTCTGAGCTAAAGATGAGTAAGGCACCTTGGGGCTTCAGTGGTGGAGGTGGTCACTGCAGATGGTAAGAGCAGAAGTTCAGTAATTAGATGCTTGCTCTGTTCTATAAATAGGTCATAAAAAGTTATTTCTGAAGATAACGCTTATTATGGTCAAGGCCCCCAATTTAGAGTCTTCCAGGTAGTTAAGGGAGGGCAACTTTGTCCTGAGCCCACAGGGTCTTGATTGCCTTTGGCTCAAAATAATCCACATGCGAATTAGCACAACTTGAGAAGGCCTGCTCTGAACCCTTTCATAACTGAGTCTGGTGAATACAAGGGAATAAGGAAAGTGACGCAAACTGTGAGCTCTAATCCACGAATTCAACAAAAGATGATTGTGAGACATTTTCAAGGACTACAGGATCAACTTGAAGCTCTGAGCTTTTATTTTAGTTTTAAAGGAAGAAATGTGGAAGATCTTTTCTATGATTTTCTCAGAGTGCCCTTACGTTGACTCCATGAATTAATAGAAGGAAATTACTATTTTTCAAAGGATTTCCAATAAATATAATTTCTTTTATCTTTTAAAATACAACAGAAAGCACTGTGATTTCTAGACTAATGGTGAGAAGTGTCTTTCTCAGAAAACTAGCACATACTATTTTTACTAACTGCTTTCTATCCTGTGAAATCAAATTGATACCTGCCAACATATTTTCTTTTTACACTTTTCTGAAGTACACAGAGAAAATCAAATGTTTCTCTTGGTTTAAGTTATAGAGAAAGAGCGGTAATGAAATGCTACTATAGAGAAAGAAAAATAGAACATGATGTTGAAATCCCTTTGCTGGATCACTTTATCTTCTTTGTTTTTTTCTTTCAATGTTTTTATTGATTTTAGAGAGAAAGGAAAAGAGAGGGAGAGAGAGATAGAAACATTGATGAAGGAGAAACATTAACCTTTATTGGCTGCCTCTTGCACACTTCCTAATGGGGATTGAGCCCACAATCCAGGCATATGCCCTGACTGGGAATTGAACTGTGACCTCCTGGTTCATGGGTCAACGTTCAACCACTGAGCCACACCGACAGGGCCACTTTATTTATTTATCTCTAAATATGTTTTTTTTTAGAGAGAGAGTAAAGGAGAGTAAGAGAGAGAGATAAATACATCAATGAGAGAGAAACATCAACATTGATCGGCTGCCTCCTACACACTCTTTAGTGGGGTTCGAGCTACAACTCAGGCATGTATCCTCTTGGTGAATGGGCCAGGCCACTTTAGTGTCTTCATGTCCTGACTGGCAAATCTAGACCCTTTTGACTGTCAAAATGATGAGATTCTAGTAAAATGGAAAACATTTCATCTCTTGTATATATGTCCATGATCATAAATGAAAGGAATTTGGTTTAGGAAAGGAAAGGGGTAAAAATGAAAAGATGTAAAAATTAACTATCAGAGGAGAGAACCAAGATGGCGGCATTGGTAAATGCCTGTACTTGCTGCCTCCCACAACCACATCAAAATTACAACTAAAATACAAAACAACTAACACCCAGAACCACGGGAAAGCTGGCTGAGTGGAAGTACTACAACTAGAGAAGTAAAGAAGAAAGCACACTGAGACTGGTAGGAGGTGCGGAGGCCCAGAACGGGCTGGTCCAGCACCTGGGTGTGCCACTTTTTTAATTGGGAGGGAGATTGCCTCTGCGGAAGCTGCCTGGTGGAGCAAGGAGTCCCAGCCCCACACCAGACCCCCAGCCCAGGGTCCCAGAGCTGGGGAAAGAAGTCCCTACTGGTCGGGCTGTAAGAACTATGGACTGTAAAAAACAGTGCAGATTGGGGCTGAGTGACATGCAGGCTGCTGGAGACCCAGCTGCTCCTTTTACAAGGCTGGCACCAGGAACTGAATTTACAGGCTCCCACTTCCTGTGAGCTCCAGTGCCAGGAGAGGCTCTGGGGGACCCAGACACATGTGGGGAAAAACTGGACTGTCTGGCATCGGGGCAGGAACTCGGGGGTGGCTTTCTTCCAGACGGAGGTGCTCGCAGTGATCATTGTTGCTGTGCTGGGACCTCCCTGGTGCAGAGCTGACTGACAGCCATTTCTGTTTGCTCCATTCTGGAGATTCCCCGAGATTCACCCCATTTACAACCCCACCCAAGCTATGCACAGCATCTTTTGCATATGAATGGTTTGTCCCTTCTCTGGCAAAATCCTGTCAAACAAGCTGCAGCTGGGTCAGGGAGCCCCAAAGGTATCAATAAAAGGCCTGAGGCTGGCACCAGCAGCAGCCTGCCTTGCTTCACAGCTGGGCCTTGCATGGATACTTCCAAACCCTATACAAGGAAGAGGAATCTGCAGATCTCTCTGTAGCTCCTGCTGGGTGGCCCCAGGCAGTGGCTGACTTTGCATCTCCCTGGAGACCCAAGAGCCAGTATACCCCGTGGTGAGGATCAGAACATACCAGATTATAACTCAATGCATCCAAAAGCAACACACTCAAGGGGCAGACTCAGTGAGCACCAAAGCCCCACTGAAGCAAGTTCTGCTGCATAAGGGTGTCTCCTGCACAGCAACTCTCCCACTGTAGTTGCAGCCAGTCCCCACAGCCAATTGGCTTGGAGGTCAATTCCTCCCAGTGACACCAACAGCAATCAAGGTTCAACTACAACAAAACTGTGCAAACAGCCCATAAGAGGTGCACCAAGAGTGTTCACCTCAGGTGACTGGGGAGGCTGAGTCACTGGGCCCTATAAGATACCTACTACACAAGGACAC